>NC_133418.1:54918928-55255000 GCF_049350105.2 Macaca mulatta
ACATGAAATGTGCTGTGATCCATGAAAGCTTGGGAACCTCTGCTCTACAAAGCATGCCCCACCTATAACCAAGTTAGTAGTCTTCTTACTCAAAGAAGAGGTACATTGGAAATAGATCTATTTACTCAAAATACCATACACCAGTTACTCATTCTTCAATGTAAGTGGACAAGCAAGGAAGGATCACCCAACATGAGGAAGAATAAGAGCATATGAGAGACAGAGAGACAAAGAGAGAGACAGAGAGAGAGAGAGAGAGAGAGAGAGAGGCTCCCTACATCCCTGGAAACATAATTCAGGGAAAAGAGAGGAACAAAAAACCCTCTCACTAGTATACCTAGAGATCTGAGATTATTATATTCACCCCGTAGGATGCTATGATAAAGGATGACTCAGAACAAGAAAGAGCTTTTAGAGACTAAAGACATGATTACTGAAATTTAAAAAAACAAACAAACCAAAGAATGGTTTGTTTTTCCTCCTCATGTTGGGTGATCCTTCCTTGCTTGTCCACTTACATTGAAGAATGAGTAACTGGTGTATGGTATTTTGAGTAAATAGATCTATTTCCAATGTACCTCTTCTTTGAGTAAGAAGACTACTAACTTGGTTATAGGTGGGGCATGCTTTGTAGAGCAGAGGTTCCCAAGCTTTCATGGATCACAGCACATTTCATGTTTTAGTAATTTTCACTCCTAGTCCAAAAGAAATATCTCATAGTTAGGGCCAAACAACCTAATGATAGTAATGAAAAAGTTAAAGGAGATTTCCCAGAACATAAAGCAAAAAGACGAAGAAAAGAAAAAAGAAGAGACAGATGCATAATCCAAGAAATCCAGAATCCAGTTAAGAGGCATCCCAGAAAGAGAAAATAAAGACAAGAGAAAGGAAATTACGGAAGAAATTAATGGGAAAAAATTTCCCAAAACTAAGGTAGTATATGAGTCTTCAGATTATAAGGAACAAGTACGAAGGCCATTAAAAGACCCATACTTAAGCACATTCTAGTTAAATCCCAAAATACCAAAGAAAAATTTCCACAAGTTCCAGAGAGCAAAAATGGTCACCTGAAAAGAGAATTACACCAGGATCAAATTTTTCATCAAGACTGTAGGCCTGAAGACAATGAAGCAGTATCATCAAAGATATGAAGAAAGTTATTTTAGATTTCCATACTCAGACAGAGGATGAATAAAGTAAAAGAGACTAAATTTATATTTAGATATGCACAAATTACCCCTTTTTGCACCCTTTCTTGGAAAAATACTTGAGATGTATTAAATAGTTCCTAAAATGAGTGAGAAAGAAATGCAGGCTACACAAAATAGTGGATTCAATCCTAGAGATGGGGTGAAAGGAAGTCCCAGCATAAGAGCAGACAAATCCAGATTGGAACAGGAGGATGGAAGAGGTCTAGGTTTTAGAGAAGGATTCCATGAAAGTGTGTTTCAAAAGACTTTTCTGTGTTTTTTCAGAAAAATCTGAAGCCATGATGAAGGAATATTGTTACTTTGTCAAGGGTGGGGGAAAGGCCATTATACACTCTAGGACAATAAAAAAGCAATACAAAAAAAGGCGCTGTCCAAATAAGATACAAACAAAAGCAGGGCCTGACTTTATGCACTTGATGGAATATAAGAAAAGATTCCAGGCCGGGCGCGGTGACTCAAGCCTGTAATCCCAGCACTTTGGGAGGCCGAGGCGGGCGGATCACGAGGTCAGGAGATCGAGATCACAGTGAAACCCCGTCTCTACTAAAAATACAAAAAATTAGCCGGGCGCGGTGGCGGGCGCCTGTAGTCCCAGCTACTCAGGAGGCTGAGGCAGGAGAATGGCGGGAACCCGGGAGGCGGAGCTTGCAGTGAGCCGAGATCGCGCCACTGCACTCCAGCCTGGGCACAACAGCGTGAGACTCCGTCTCAAAAAAAAAAAAAAAAAAAAAAGAAAAGATTCCATATGACTGTGAGGTTAGAAAAATTTCTCCCTTTGAACAGACAAGGAGTTGTGACATTGGACCCATCAAGTATGATTTATAATCCTAGCACACTACTTAACTCTTCAGAAACAATATTTACATAGTTATAACTATGTAAATGTTGTTTCAATTTTTTAGAGACAAGCTGTGGACAAAACACTCAAGATCTGGTTGTAGAACAGTGTGGGTTTTAACAGTCTTGTAAATGTAAAAGTAAAACATGCAGTTGACAAAGGTATGAGGTGGAAGTTGGGCCTAACAGCTAAAACTTCTCATAAGGTGGTCTGTTGATGTGGGAGGGCACACCAGACAACCTCAGGAAGAATATACTAGGGCCAACACACAAAATTCAACATCTTAATGCTTTCTCTTTTAAATTTTTATTTATTTAGTTTTTGAGACAGGGTCTCACTCTGTTGCCCAGGCTGGAGCGCAGTGGCACAATCTTGGCTCACTACAACCTCTGCCTTCTGAGTTCAGGTAATTCTCCTGCCTCAGCCTCCCAAGTAGCTAGGAATACAGGTGCGCACCACCATGACTGGCTAATTTTTGTATTTTTTGGTAGAGGCGGGGTTTCACTGTGTTGGTCAGGCTGGTCTCAAACTCCTGGCCTAAAGTGATCTGCTTGCCTTGGTTTCCCAAAGTGCTGGGATTACAGGCGTGAGCCACCGCGCCTGGCCCATCTTAGTGTTTTCTTATACCCTGCATCCGTACTGGGCTGAATAATCCAAGCATCTTCTAGTAATATACACACACTAAACTCTGATATGCATTTTCTGATAAAGGTTTGCTTTAAAAACTTTCCATTCCAGTCTACTTATGTAGTCTAGGAGTTGGTACACTTTTTCTGTAAAGGTCTAGATAGTTAATATCTTTGGCCTTCTGGGCCAAAAGGCTTCCAAATAATTTTGTTGGCATCCTAGTAGGCAGTGTCCTGCTTGCCAGCCTCAGCCTACCACACCTGAGCAAACTTTTCCACCATCCAGTGGGCTACAGCCACACCTCCTTCAACATCATCTGAATCTTAGCTTGGTAAAGGGTTGGGGGCACCTATTTTCCAAATTTGTTCCTTCTGTGGCTATTCTGCCTCAGCCTTAGAAGTACTGACTACTCCATGTATTTTCTAGAGATCTCTTTACCTTAGCATTTTGTCCTCAGTAGTTAATTCTCTGTGCCTTGTTAATAATGTTTATATTAAATTTCCTGTATTCAAATTGCTGTGTGATTTCTCTCCTTCAAACGCACTGTGATGTATATTTCAAGAATTACATTAAATATAAGTGGTCTAACTACTAATTGAAAGGTTAGATTGTCCTGTTGGATAAAAGAAGCAAGACTCAACTATATGCTGTTTACATGATATACATTTTAAATATACACAGGTAAAAAGTGAAAGGAGAGAAAATGAGATATTCAGATATTTATCAAAAGAAAGTGGCTGATGGATACACTACAATCCCAGACTTCACCACTACTCGTTATATGCATGTAAGAAACCTGCACCTGTACCCACTAAATATAAATAAATAAATAAATACATGTATGTGGTAGTGGCTAAATTACTAGGGATAAAGAAGGATGAACATTTTGTTGTGATAAAGGGGCCAATTCATCAAGGAGACATATTTACTGCATGCTTACATGCTAGACATTGTGCATTTGTTTGTTCTCATATTTGTCAAAGCCTAAAAGGCAGGTATTTATATCTCCAATTTACATATAAGGAAAATAAGGCTATTAAGTGCAGAATACAGACAAGAAGTCAGAATTTTTTTTTTTTTTTTGAGATGGAGTGTCACTTTGTCACCCAGACTGGAGTGCAGTTGTGCCACCTCGGCTCACTGCAACCTCGCCTCCCAGGTTCAAGCCATTCTTCTGCCTCAGCGTACCAAGTAGCTGGGATTACAGGCGCCCGCCACCACGCCTGGTTAATTTTTATATTTTTAGTAGAGACAGAGTTTCGCCATGTTGGCCAGGCTGGTTTTGAACTCCTGACCTCAGGTGATCTGTCTGCCTCAGTCTCCCAAAGTGCTGGGATTATAGGCATGAGCCACTGCGCCTGGCCAAGAACTCAGAATTTGAACTCTTAAAACTATGCCACAGGTTGGCAACGGTGGCTCACACCTGTAATCCCAACACTTTGGGAGGTCAAGGCAAGAGGATCACTTGAACCCAGGAGTTCAAGGCCAGCCTGGGTGGGCAACAGAGTGAGACCTTGTTTCTACAAATAAAAAAATTAGCTGGGTGTGGTGGTGCATGCCTGTGGTCTCAGCTACACAGAAGGCTGAGGTGGGAGAATTGCCTGAGTCTGTGAGGTCGAGGTGGAGTGAGCCATGATCCCACCACTGCATTCCAGCCTGGGCGACAGAGCGAGACCCTGTCTCAAAAAAGAAAAAAAATTTTCCAAAAAAAAAAAACTATGCTACACTGACTCTTCAAAAAGGTTACAGGGTCAGGCATGGTGGCTCACACCTGTAATCTGAGCACTTTGGGAGGCTGAGGTGGGAGGGTCGCTTCAGCCCAGGTGTTTGAGACCACCCTGGGCAATATAGTGAGACCCCTGTCTCTTTAGAAAAAAACTCCAAAAATCAAATAAACAACAAAAAAAGTTACTGAATAGTATTCACAGTAGGGGTCCATTTTTGTAAATAAATAAAAATATTCATTAAAAAAGGTACAAAAGGTTTTATAAACCAAACTATTGAGTTTTTAATCTATGATTCCTTTTTTACAATATGCAACACTTGTATAGCAAAACCTTTTTGAATCTGCTCATAAAGTTTAATTTTACGCTGGGTGCGCAGTGGCTCACGCCTATAATTCCAGCACTTTGGGAGGATGAGGCCAGCAGATCACCTGAGGTTGGGAGTTTGAGACAAGCTTGGCCAACATGATGAAACCTGTCTCTACTAAAAATAGAAAACATTAGCCAGGCATGGTGGTGCGTGTCTGTAGTCCCAGCTACTCGGGAGGCTGAGGCACAAGAATCGCTTGAACCAGGAAGTGGAGGTTGCAGTGAGTTGAGATCGCACCACTGCACTCCGGCCTGGGTGACAGAGCAAGGCTCTGTCTGAAAAATAAAAAAAGAAAAAGAGGCCGGGCACGGTGGCTCAAGCCTGTAATCCCAGCACTTTAGGAGGCCGAGATGGGCGGATCCCGAGGTCAGGAGATCGAGACCATCCTGGCTAACACGGTGAAACCCCGTCTCTACTAAAAAATACAAAAAACTAGCCAGGCGAGGTGGCGGGTGCCTGTAGTCCCAGCTACTCGGGAGGCTGAGGCAGGAGAATGGCGTAAACCCGGGAGGTGGAGCTTGCAGTGAGCTGAGATCCGGCCACTGCACCCCAGCCTGGGCGACAGAGCAAGACTCCGTCTCAAAAAAAAAAAAAAAAAAAGAAAAAAAGAAAAAGAAATCATTAAAAAAATTTCATCTGTGACCCTACCAAATCACCTTTAAAAACAAAAGCAGAAAAACCAAATTGTTTGTGTAAGAATATATTCTACCCATAAACTACATTCCAATTCCAGGTCACAAGTCAATATTCCATCTTTCAACTCATCAAAAAAAAAAAAAAAAAAAAACAGTTAAGCAAGCTGCAGCAGCACCGCCCTACATACAGTACATCCACGGTCAACGACATCAACTGCTAGAAACTTGCACAAACTCTGTTCCTGGTTAGGAACAAATGTACACTATTGATAAACTTCACCTTTACGATTAACGAGAACTCCTGTGTGCAATTATTTCCCCTCCACTGAGTGGGCGACAGTAAGAGTGCCCATTTCAGAGATTACATTTAGTGTCTGTACTAAAGCAACCGGATGCAAAACAACTTAGTCTGCGGCTACCCACTTGAGAGGGCAAAGGTGGACTGGTAAGGCCAGCCAGCCGGGCGTCTCTAAGGTTTAACGAGACGCGAGCTCGGGCTTGGCGTTTCTCATCCTCATCTTGGGGCTGTAACAACACCCTGGAAGCGTCTGTGGTTAAAAATGCAGAACACCAGGCGTCTCCCAAGGCGCTCCCCCGTCCGCCCGGCATCGGGCCGGCTTCCACATTCACTTGTCAAGGGCACGACCCCTCTTCATAGGCTGGGGAGCGCTGCACCCCGCAAGCGCACCGGGCGCCGGCTCGGCCCCAGGCCCAACAGGTGCGGGTCCGGGTCCGCGCGAGTGCGTGCCCCCACGTACCTTCGAGGGGTGTTGAGGAGCCGCTGCTGCTCGTCCCCCTCCTCCTCATCCTCATCCGTCTCCGAGTCAGGGTGACAGTAGCAGAAGGCCCCGCTGCTCCGCTTGCGCTTGTGGCTGCCCGGACAGTAACAGAAGCCGTGGCCCGCCGCATCGTCTCCAGTGTCCGGCCTCCGGGCCGAGCCCCCCGCCCTGGCACCCTGCGCCTGCTGGGCAAGGGCTCGTCTAGGCTGGCGCAGCACCCGGCTGCTCAACGATCCCATGGGTCACGGCTCCCCGAGACTTCAGGGAGCCCAGAGAAGGGGGTCTCCCGCCATGGCCCGGCCGCCGCCGCCAGCCTTCCCCGAGCGCAGATGCCTACACCGCCACCTTCTCACGCGCAGCCCCAACCGTTGCAGCGGACGCTACAGCCTCCATCCTCCGCCCCGCCCGCAGCTTCTGGTCGCTCCGCGCGCTAGCACCGCAGAACCTCGCCCCCTCGCTTTCGTAACAAAGCGCGCGCCGGCGGGCGCATGCGTGTGGCGAGCCTCCGGAAGGGGCGGGGCAAGGCAGGCGTGCGTGCGTGGCAGGTGGAGCCTGCGCACAACGCGGCGTGCTCGTACGGGCGGGTGTTTTCGGGCTTGCGGTGGGGCTGGCTTCCAACTAACGTGAACTTAGGCGTAGACGCAGTGTTAAGCCGTAGTTCACACACGCCTTTGTAGTGGCAAGACTTGGAACTTCAGTCGCGCATTCTTTCTACAAAGGTGCCTTGAGCCCCCGGTGCTTATGGGCCTGTGCTAAGCAAGTGGCAAAACCCCGAAGCTATTTGGTCTCCTTGCGGGAGCTCGGCGCTTGCTGGGGCCGCGCTCTGCTTTGTTGGGCGTGGCCTCCTGTGAGAGGGGCCCTAGGATGAGGCGCTATGCTGGATTCCTGGGCTTCCTTAACTGGAGCCCTACCCTGCTGTAGACGTGAAAGGAACCCGTTAAGTTATGGGAACGTTCCCGGCACTCCTTTTCTTTCCTATCAAGTGCCAGTGGGATGTCCGAATAGGGTCTGGCACCATGACTGTCCGTACTCAAAAAAGTGCCTTCAGGAGGCCCTAGCAAAATTGACAAGTGTCTGCCTGGAGGAGCTGCTCTTGTGATGGACTCCGGACAGCGAGCGTTCACTCCCTGACTCCCTTCTGTTACTTTTTAAGTAAAATAATAAAAATATTTCTCCTGTGGACCCACCACTAGCTTGAAATTTTATCATACTTGGTTTCATTCTTTTTTTCCTCTCCGCTTTATTGAGGTGTAATCAATGATTCATTCTTTTTAAATAGAACAATACAGATAGGCAGAAGCCCCTGTGTACCTCCTCCATCTCATTCTGTCTCCCTCCCCAGTGGCAATCACTGTGCTGAGAATGTTGTATATTATTATGTCCATGTATGTCCTTATATGCGTACCCATATTTTCTTTTGCATGTTTAGACATATCATGGAACGGAATCATAGCTGTACCTCTCACTGTGCACCTTTCTCCTCTCAAAATTATACTCTCGAGATTTGTCCATTTGGTCAATTGCTAGATAATTTTCACTGCTCATTGAATGACTGAACCATATTTGTTTTTACATTCCTTAGTAAGAGGTTATTTCTTTTTTTTTTTTTTTTTGAGACGGAGTCTCGCTCTGTCGCCCAGGCTGGAGTGCAGTGGCGCGATCTCGGCTCACTGCAAGCTCCGCCTCCCGGGTTCACGCCATTCTCCTGCCTCAGCCTCCCGAGTAGCTGGGACTACAGGCGCCCACAACCGCGCCCGGCTAATTTTTTGTATTTTTAGTAGAGACGGGGTTTCACCGTGGTCTCGATCTCCTGACCTTGTGATCCGCCCGCCTCGGCCTCCCAAAGCGCTGGGATTACAGGCGTGAGCCACCGCGCCCGGCCGTGAGAGGTTATTTCTACTTTAACGGCCTTACAGAGCAGCAATGAACATCATGTGCAATGGATTCGCCAAGCCGATTCCCAGAAGTGAATTTGCTGGGAAATTTGCAACTTTGTTAGCTATTACTAAATTGCTCTCTGGGTTGATTGCATCAATGTACCAATTTAGACTCCCATCGGCAGTATACGTAGGGCCCCAGTGGACTAATGTCTGATTCATGTATGAGAAATCTGAACTGAGAGAGGCTAGCCGAGGCAGCTTGGGGTGGAGGTGGGAGGCAGAGAATGATGGCTGCAGAGGGATCAGCTTGCATACACAGAATTTGCCAGCACAAAGAACGTGCAGGTGTTTCCCATGGAGCAGATGTGGACCACCATGAGATAGCTGGGATGGGATCATCTTGGGTCCTGCCCAACAGGTCTGGGAGGAAAGCAATGAACTTCAGCACTGAGAACCTCAAAGAGTCACCAAATTCCTAGAGGCTGAAAAAGGAGTACACATTTGCCTTGCCAAAGGAACCGCAGGTGAGTAGCATGATGAGGTCGACAAAGGAACCCACAAGAATGCCCACAAGAATCAACTTCAGTCTGTCAGAGTCACGCAGGGCTGATCCTCTACCACTACAGCAATGACAGTCAGGTAACAACTTTCCTGCTCCCCTTAACTCTCTGCTCTGCTACAGCCCAGACATGGTAGGTTGGGGCAGGGGAAGAACGTGGAAGGAAACCTAGGTGGAAAAAGAAGAGAAACCCATGGTCACCCTTTCCCCAGAAACCAGCTTCCTACTGGCAGTAGGCCAGAAGTAAGTGAGGGAAGAAGCCTCAACTATAAATCAAGCTTGGAATTTTGACTGGATGTATTACTTACTAAAATGACACTGTTTTATGACCTTAAGGGACTACACAGTAGGGTGAACAGAAAAGTTATGACTCTATTCTCTATCTGAATCTACATCTAAAAGAACTAGGCCCGCTGAATGTCAGTGGACAGTGGGAGGGAAAAACAGTTACTTCATAATTATATCTCAAAGTCATGCTAATTCAATATGACAAACTTTCCTCCAGGGTGACTTTATCCTACCTTCTAGAAATCTTCTGGTGAATAAATGCTATTTGTTTTAAAATTTTGGCCAACCTATGTATCATTTAAACATAAAACTTCTACCAAAAAATTCACCATGCTTCCAAAGACAAAATAAAGCTGATTTGGAGATTCTGTGGTCTTCTGGGAAGGCATTGAAATGGCAGTATTATTTCCTGTAAGTAACTGGAGTGACTAAATATTCACATAAGTAGCTTCTACCAGTAGCTGTAGCTTTTATAATAAACAACACAAAACTAAAAAATTCTTATTATTCCACCCAACAAAATACAACGGATGTTATCAAATGAACAAAGAAGGCAAGTATTCTTACTATAAGAATATTAATGTCTTTTATACATTTATGATATTTTATATAAATGGTCTACTTAGAGCAGACAGCATCACTCATTTCCAGAGAATAAGTTCATATATTATTTTATGATACTGAGTAGTGTTTGGCATATGTGAACATTAGCCAGTAGGCACACATAAGACTAAATATGTGATTTTTTTTCTTATATTTTAATTCCTATAGAAACTGAGTAACACAAGTCCTTCAAAAATAGCTCCTTTCAGGGGTCGGGATGAAAAAACCTCAGAAGGTGAAAAGTGGATCAGAGAAAGACTATACCTCATTTTAAAAACACTCCCCTCCCCATCCCTTTAAGATTTGGTTTCTCGCTCTGTCACCCAGGCTGCCATGATCTCGGCTCACTGCAACCTTCGCCTCCTGCCTCCTGGGTTCAAGCAATTGTCCCTGACTCAGCCTCCTGAGTGGCTGGGATTACAGGCACCTGCCACCACAGCCAGCTAATTTTTGTATTTTTAGTAGAGATGCGGTTTCTCCATGTTGGCCAGGCTGGTCTTGAACTCCTGACCTCAGGTAATCCACCCACCTTGGCCTCCCGAAGTGCTGGGATTACTGGCGTGAGCCACTGCCCCCAGCCTAAAGACACCATTTTAAAATTAAAATTATTTTTCCACGTTCATACAAAGTGAACTTTTTAATTAAATCCAAGTACATCTTCAGAATGTTTCTAGAGTTGAAAGGCACAGTGCAAACAGAAATTACTACAATCAACAAAATTGAAAAAGATTTTAAAAAGTATTTTTAGCACAAAAAAGTTTTCTTTATATCAAACTAAATTCAGAACATTACATAATTCCCAGAATACCTAGTTTGAAGCTTATTTGTTTTCTCCATTCACTTGCAAGCTGGATTAAGACATTAAGACTATAATAATATGGAATGTTCGGCATTTATGTTTGGTAACCAGATATATATGGTTTGTATAAGCATACTTCAGAATTTAGTTTGTTCAGATAAATTGGTTTTGGTATACTTTGACTACAGAAAGTGATTTCAACATAAGATGTGATGAAGGAAGTCTCCCATGAAAAACTTAGTAAGGATCAACTAATGCTATGGACAAAACCTAAAAAAAGAGATTTGTAGATGCTTTCAAGGCTTTGATATGAAATATAGAAAACTGGATGGGCGTTCTTACTAACCAGATGCTTACAATTTCAAATGAAGAAAATACTAGCTACTCTAAAAATTAGATTAGGGGAAAAAGTGATTTTAGAACAGTTTTCCATTTAAAAAATTTTTCACTGAAAAGAAAATATGGAATAATTTAATATATTCAATGTCTGTGAAACACAAAGTATAATCTTTTAAAAACATGGAATACATTTTTATTTCTATTTTTAAATCTCCATTTATGTCTTATAAGCTTTGAAATGCAAGTACAGCTTTAAAGCATCATAATGACTAATTATAGGCGAATAATAATACAGACAGTCTATATCCTAGGAGGCAGCTGTAGGCGTTTTAATTGGAAATAAGCATTCTGAGATAATGATAATAGCAGTGTAGAAAAATGAAGTTAAAAAAATTCAAAGTGTGGAGAATCCTCCTGTCCTTCTGGGATTTTTATTTTAATCATCTCCTCCACAGAGAACAAGCAGTACTTTCCTGTAGTCTCCGGATGTGTCACCCTGTTGGATAGGGAAGCAAAGTTAGATAAATAGATTTTGAAACAAAACACACAGTTCAAAGTCATCTAAGCCAACTTTTTCAAGCTTGGCTGGATTTTTCTTAGCTTTAAATTTTTTTTTTTGTTATTTTTTATTACAAAGGTAATATTCAGTGTAGAAAATAAAGACAAAAAAGAACACAAAAATCAACCATTATTCCATCATCTAGAGACTACTATTCTTATCATTTTGATGTATGAATGTCCTTCCAGTCTTTTTTCTATATATCTAGATACCCAATGTGATACAACAGTAGTATTCTGTGTTCCGCTTTTTCACTTAACAATATAGCCTATTTCCCTATTTTGTTAATTTTTTTTTTTTTTTTTGAGATGGAGTCTCGTTCTGTTGCCCAGGCTGGAGTGCAGTGGCGTGATCTCAGCTCACTGCAAGCTCCGCCTCCCGGGTTCACGCCATTCTCCTACCTCAGTCTCCAGAGTAGCTGGGACTACAGGCGCCCGCCACCATGCCCAGCTTTTATTTTTGTATTTTTAGTAGAGACGGGGTTTCACCATGTTAGCCAGGATGGTCTCAATCTCCTGACCTCGTGATCCGCCCACCTCGGCCTCCCAAAGTGCTGGGATTACAGGCGTGAGCCACTGTGCCAGACCCCTATTTTGTTAAATATTATTCTACAACATTATTTAATGGTTACAGAATTAATTAATTGTATGCAGGTAAAATAATTTATTTAATCACATCCTCCCTCTCCCTATTGTTGGATATTTATGTTGTTTCAATTTTTCACTATTATAAACACTGCTTCAATAAGCAAATTGTAGTTACATTTTTGTATATTTTCTTAATGATTTATTCTGGATAAATTTTCATAAAATAGGAATTACTGGACTAAATGCATTTTCTTAAGCCTTTTTTTTTTTTTTTTTTTTTTTTTTTGAGATGGAGTCTCGTTCTGTAGCCCAGGCTAGAGTGCAGTGGTGCAATCTTGGCTCACTGCAACCTCTGCCTCCCAGGTTCAAGCGATTCTCCTGCCTCAGCTGCCTGTGTAGCTGGCACTACAGGTGCACACCACCACGCCTGGCTAATTTTTATATTTTTAATAGAGACGGGGTTTCACCATGTTGGCCAAGTTGTTCTTGAAGTCCTGACCTCAAGTGATCCACCCACCTCAGCCTCCCAAAGTACTGGGATTACTGGTGTGAGCCACTGCACCCAACCTGTTTTCTTAAACATTTTGATATGGGTTACAAAACAGTCTTCCAGAAAGGTTCTATAATTTCTACATAGAAATTTTAGTGGTCATAATAATTGATTAATTTTTTAATCTTTTATTTATTTATTTATATTATATTTTTAGAGACAGGGTCTTGCTATATCACCCAGGCTGGAGTACAGTGGTGTGGTCATTGCTCACTGCAGCCTTGAACTCCTGGGCTCAAGCGATCCTCCCACCTCAGCTTCCCAAAATGCTGGGATTATAGGTGTGAGCCACTGCACCTTGCCTAGATTAATTTTTATTAGTCATTCATGGGGACTAGAAAAGATGGAATCTCTGTATATAGGTTTCAAAGTTTAATAAATATCTGTTAAACTCAATCTTAATATATCCTTGTTTATACTTTGCCTTACTGATCTGCCAAAGCATAGGATGTATTAAAGTCTCTCACTAGCATAGTAATTCCATTATATGTTTTCTTCTGGAGCCTCGAGTTTCTTATTTATATATTTCAATGCAATATGATTTGGTACTTGAAGTTTCATAACAGTTTAATCTTTGCTGTGAATTGTTGCCTTTGTCAGTATAAAGTGATCCACTCTCTCCTATTTAATACTTTTTCTCCGTAAATTCTTCTTTTTACTAATAGCATAATCTCCACTTTCTTTCTTATATGTTCGCTTTCTTTCCCTGGTGTTTTTCTTTAAGCTTTTTACATGTCACTATCTTTTAGTTGTTTCTTATAAACAGCATGAAGTTGGATTTTATGTTTTTACCTAACTTGAGAGTTTATTTTTATAACTTTTATTTTTATCTTTTGTCATTTTTTTCTATTATTTACATATTTTATTATTCTATTCTGCGTCTTTTGTTTCTTTTGACAACTATTATTGAATGAGCAATGTATTCTTTATTTTTAATCTTTTCTAGTGGTGTGTGTGTATACACACATATATTTACATATTTATATATACAGACACATATACACTAGATTATGGTGTTTTCTTCCCAAGCCAATCAATATATTTGTACTCAATCATTTTAGTGTTGGTATAGTATTATATTGTATGGATTTTCCATAATTTAAGTTATTCCCTATTGATTAATAGTAATAATAATATACAATTATATACTATAATACCATATTATTGATATAAATATAAATAACATAAAGCAATGTAAATAATATAAATAATGCTATGATGAAGCATTATAATACTTAGTCTACTCTTTTGACATTTCATTAAATAATTTTATTTAAATTCTTTCGGAGACATTTTATTGTGTTAAAAAAATATATATATATAATTTGTCATTTTAACCATTTTCACTGTTCCTTTTACAATGTTATGTAACCATCATCACTGTCTATTTCTAAAACCCTTTCATCACCCCAAACAGAAACTCTGTACCCACTAACCAATAACTCCCATTCTTTCCTGTCCTTGCAAATTCCTGGTAACCTCTAATCTACTTTCTGTCCCTATGAATCTACCTATTCTACATACTTCATAAAGCAGAATCATACAATATTTGTCCTTTTGTGTCTGATTTATTGCAGTTAGTATATTTTCAAGGTTCATTCATGTATCAAAAACGTCATTCCTTTTTTTCATGACAGCCTACCATTGAATGTCACTGCTTTTTATGTATGTATATATATATTTTATCTAGACATCTGTTGATAGATATTTAGGTTGTTTTCACCCTGTGCCTATTGTTAATAATGTTTATGTTGATGTACAACTAGCTGTTTGAGTTCCTGTTTTCATTTAAGTATATAACTGAGAGTGGAATTGCTGGATCATGTGGTCATCCTATGTTAAAATTTTTTCTTTTTCTTTTTTGGGAAGGGTCTTTACTCAGGCTGGAGTCTTGAAGTGGTACAATCATGGCTCACTGTAGCCGACCTCCTCAGCCTCAGGTGATCCTCCCACCTCAGCTTCCTGAATAGCTGGGACTACAGGCGTGCACCATCACACCCAGCTAATTTTTGTATTTTTTGTAGAGACAGGGTCTCACTATGTTGCCTAGGCTGGTCTTGAACTCCTGGGCTCAAGTGATCCACCCGTCTCGGTCTCCCAAAGTGCTGGGATTACAGGCGTGAGCCACGATGCCTGGTCTATATTAAACTTTTTGAAGAAGTTTGGTGCTTAAAGTTTCTTAACAGACTGTTTTTCACAGTGGCTGCACCACTTTACACTCCTACCAATGGTGCATGAGAGTTCTAGTCTCTCCATATCATCCATAAATCATTTGTCATTTCCTGGGGTTTTTTTATTTTGTTTTTTTCTTGTTTGTAGTATATTTTCCCATAACTTCACTTACTGTCATCCTTGAATCTTAAACTAGTTATACAGTTCAGCTCTGCAAAATCAAGTTACCTAATAGCCTAGCCAGACATAGAAACAAGTTCCTGCATGCCTTGCAGACATGGTAACAAAATCCACAGCTTGGTGGGGCATGGTGGCTCATGCCTGTAATCCCAGCACTTTGGGAGATCACGAGGGGTGGATCACTTGAGGTCAGGAGTTCGAGACCAGCCTAGCCAACACAGTGAAACACCATTTCTATAAAAAATACAAAGCTCATGCCTGTAGTCCCAGCTACTCAGGAGGCTGAGGCAGGTGGATCACTTGAACCGAGGAGGTGGAGGTTGCAGTGAATGGAGATTGTACCACTGCACTCCAGTCTGGGTGACAGAGTGAGACTCCGTCTCAAAAAAAAAAAAAAAAAAAAAGAGAAAAATCTGCAGTTTAAATCACCTAACTGTCACACCTCTCCAAGCTTTGAGTAAGATTCAGAATATTTAATTCACAGATCAAATGCTAATTTGAAGCTTGCAGTGCAGGCAACCTTAGCTGCTAGGGAAATCTGTCTCACTTTCATGTCCATGAGACTCTTCTGGCATCCTCAAGAAACAAAATCCCAGGAATGCCTGGCTTTGAGGGAGGTGAATCATTTCTCACCACTACCATGCCCTCTTAGGACTCCTAGAAGTCTGGTGCCTGGTAAAGAACAGTAATTCAGGATAACTAAAATGCTTTTCCATGTTCCCAGCAGACCTCAGCTGGCCCTGCATAGGACTCTGGATTCAGTTGTTTATCTTCTATCATAATTAGGTAGACAAGGAAATTGTGGGCTTAAAAGTATTCATTAAAATGTAATCTTTGTCTGGGGTCAACATAAAATAATTACTGTATTTAGAAGGCAAATTTCCAGCTTGTATCCTGGCAAAGGTTTAAATATCTGTGTGAAAGAAGAGAGACTGGAAATATCGGGAGTATCATCTTTAAAGGAAATTATATATACCAAGAAGAGGGGACAAGTGCTAAATGCCGAGGTCAGAGGGGTCCTTTTCTGGATCCTTTCCTCTGGACTGAGGCTGCTGTGACCTACCTTGATGAACGAGTACAGAGACTTTCCATAGAGTCTCTTGAAGTGTGCCCGGATATCCAACATGTCAATTTCTGCTCGAGAAACCATCACTCTGATGAGGGTGTCATCATCGGTGCCCAAGCCCTAAGGAAGAAAACGAAATCCAAACATATACAATAACCTAGCTGTTTTTCAGTGTCTTCTTTAGTCTGCCAAAGCAAGACTAGAGATGACTGTGCTGATGATGTCCTCTGCTCCACTGCTTGGCAGTCCTGAGGAATATCCTCACTCCTCATCATGGTATTCAAGGCTCTCCACAACTCACTTTTCCAGTGCTATATGTTCTGACCACAGGATGCTGTTCCCTGCTTTTCTAGAGCCATAACCTGTGCTGTCCAGACATACCCTGCCACCTGGCTTACCTACGATTCCTTCTCATAGAGTACTATCCTTCTCTCCCCAGCCTTATCACCCCTTCCCCTCACCATGTGAAATCCTCTGATGTAAAACTTTTACATTTGGAAGGTCCTGCTCAATTGGTGTTTTGCACATATTTGTCTAGGCTAGACATTCTTTGAGAGCAAGTTCTACATTTTTTTGTTTTGTTTTGCTTTTTTTTTTTGAGATAGAGTCTTACTCTGTCACCCAGGCTGGAGTGCAGTGGTGCGATCTCAGCTCACTGCAACCTCTGCCTCCTGGGTTCCAGTGATTCTCCTGCCTCAGCCTCCCAAGCAGATGGGATTATAGGCGTGAGCCACCATACCTGACTAAGTTTTGTATTTTTGCAGAAACAGGGATTTCACCATGATAGCCAGGCTGGTCTTGAACTCCTGACCTCAAGTAATCCACCCGCCTCAGCCTCCCAAAGTGCTGGGATTACAGGAGCCACCGCACCTGGCCAAAGACTACATTTTGACCTTCCCTGCACCTCCTGTGATTCTCAGCACAGGTGCCTGCAGAGTACGATGGAGGGTTAGGAATATGGGCTCTGGAGCTAGAATGCCAGCTGTTTACCTGGCATTCTAGCTCCATTACTTCCTCACTGAGAATCTTGGGCAAACTGCATATCCTTTCTATGCCTCAGTTTCCTCATCTGTAAATTGGGGGTAATAGTACCAGCCTCATAGAGCTGTTGTGGGGATATAATTAATCTATTAAAAACAGTGATCCACACATCCTAAGTACTCAGTAAATATCACCTAGTATTATTATTAGCAGGCACTCACTGAAGTATTCCATGAATTGAATTGGATCTTTCAGAGCAAAGTTTGGATAGGGGATATAAGTAAGCTTAAGAAGGTGGACACAAGATAACTCAAATTCATTTACATGCTAAAAATAAGGCCATTTACCTTCATTGATTTATAGAGCTTTTCAGCAAAATACGCAGATTTGTTCCTCATGCACTTTACTGGCAAAGAAAAATAAAAAAGAAGAAATGAAAAGATTACAGATAAGACCCATGAAAAAAGGAAAGTGACAGTTGTTTCCTCTGTTTCTACAAGGTATCAATATTTGCTTTGCCAGGGAAATTTTAGCCAAGCAATGTTTCATGAACATAGGCTATGCTCTATGTATTTTCACAGATAGAAAGTACCCTCGATTTATCATCGAGTTCCTGGAGAAGTAATTGATAAAGTCTATCAAAGCAAAGGGTGGTATTTCGTTTCAAAATGAGGATTATCGTATCTGCCATATGAGACAGTTACTAGTTTCTAACCATTCACAGACTTGCAAGCTGCAGCTTGTTTATCTGCACACTATTACCTTTCACGTAGCACATACAAAAGCATAGAAGATATAAAATATATAAACCACGTGGCACAATAGCAATCAGGTTGTATATGATATTTCTTGTTTAAAAACCTGGAATGTACCATGAGTGATTCAAACAACTTTTATCTCTGAAAATAATTCTATATCCCCATATTGCAAGTTGATAATGAGAAGGAAAAATCTATAGACATTTGTTTCTCTACTCCCCCTACCAGCTTACCTATAGCCAGCAGAGCATCTTCAAAGCTACCAGATGTTTCAGATTTAATACTCTGTTCAATATCCTTCTGTGATATCCTTTTGTATTCATCAAACACTGCAAACAATAACAAAATAGTATTATTGGGAAGAAAAAATAGAGGAAACTGAAATTTATGGAGCAAATGAGCATTTTTAACTAGCCTACACTATTTATTCTTCAGCATACTTGAGGAGGAAACTAATTAGTAATGTGGGCAAGCACACAGGAGGGAGGTGCAGAGTGGACAAGAAGGAAGAAATGCTGTGATGTTTGGAGGACACCAGTCAAGTCCTTTCCCTTATGTGGGACCCTTGTACATAAAATGGAGATGGCCTCTGGGGACCTTTGCTTTCCTTTCTCATTGTTTCCTTAATAAGCAGAATGTGTCGTTTTGTGTTTTTGTCCTTGGCAATCACCTCCCTGTCATCTCCCTTTTGGCTCAACAAAACTAGAACAATTCAACCCCTTCAAAACTGAGTCACAGTTAATAACAGCTGGTTGCATCTTTTAAAATACTTAAACATAATTACATTTTTTTTTTCTAAGTATTTTTGAATGTGGTGAATATGTTTCCCTCTCTTGCTGTCTCCTTCTGGAACCTTCTTAGAGCAGGTATCCATTTTATCTTCCCACCATCGCCTTCTTTGGGGTGCTGCCTCACTTCCATCAATGTGATTTTAACAGGGCTGTCAATCAAGGGACACCATACTCAACAACATACACCACAACCTCTGTCAAACACGTGAGCAGTTCACCCAGTCAGGACCCATTAGAGTCTCTCCTGGGAACTTTTTAATTGAGCAGCTCACGGGGATGGCCAAAAGCACTGCGTCATCTTTGCCCTCAGAGAAACCTGTTAAACTTCCTAGGTGTCACACTCAGAGGTTCTAATTCAGTCAGTCTCAAGTAGGGGGTCAATAACGAGCATTTTAAATAGAAAACGAACTTCAGAAACTCTGCTTTAGAAATAAAATCCATTACTCCCTTCTACTGAGACCCCCAGAACTGCCCTGATTGCTGTTCTTCCTGAAGGTGTTCAGCTCTCTGTATAAATCTGTGAGCTACCAGTATTTTCCATTTTCCCTCTTGTGCCATTCTATATTATTTCATATTTTCTTACTTAAATTGAAGTCAGTGTGTGTGGCTTGGAATCAAAGAACTTAATTGACACATTTCTAAGCCTCAGTTTTCTCCACTGTAAAACGGAGAAAATAATTACTGCCTCACTGGGTGTTGCAAGAAACAATGCTTATAAAATGCTTAACAATGCACCTAGAAAATAGAAAATTATTAACAAAACCATAGTTATTATGAAACCTCACCATTATTGTTGGTTGGTAAGACAATTATGAAGTTTTCCTAACCCAAACAGTGCTTAAAATATTTTCTCCTGGTGGCTTACAAACAGATATTTCATAATTGCCTAACTATTGACTTGCACCCAGAAGTGAAAATGCTTACAAACGCATTTATGCACTAAATCGGCTTCTGAGGACCTGCAGTTCTTCGAAAATACCACCAGGGGGAGATTCCTATTATTTGTAACCAGGCAAGGGAAGGAAATGAAGCAAGAAGCCGAGTCAGAAGTTTGTGTTTCTGATAGTAGCCCAGGATATTGATTAACAGGAGTAATCACCTGTTTTTTGTCACTGTGAAAAATCTGAAATAATTACAACTTCAGAATGTGTTGTACTTCTCAATTGCTTTATGTTTTCAATTTAACAAACTCATTCTCAAATTTCCCACAGGCTTTGCAAATCAGTGTGTGTGACTAAAAAGGTATGGTGGGTGGGTTTATAAAATTATAATGTATTTAAAGATCTAAATAACTCGTATAAAAGATGAAATATCTTATTAAACCCTTACTGCTGTTTAAAAGAATATAAACCTGACAGCAAATATTCTAAAATTGTCTAGTGTCTTTCCCCCAAATAAGTTAAAATCACATTACAAAGTTTATATTTATCAGAAACAAATCAGAAACATTTCAAATTTGAAATTATCCATTATTCATCTTATACAACGTAACCCCTAAAGAAATCACTTGTATTAGCTTTACAGCTTGGATGGTACACAGGAATAAATATCAACCAACATTGCTATTTTATTGCTACCCGATCTACTACAGATTACTTTCTTTTTTTTTTTTTTTTTTTTTTGAGACGGAGTCTCGCTCTGTCGCCCAGGCTGGAGTGCAGTGGCCGGATCTCAGCTCACTGCAAGCTCCGCCTCCCGGGTTCACGCCATTCTCCTGCCTCAGCCTCCCGAGTAGCTGGGACTACAGGCGCCCGCCACCTCGCCCGGCTAGTTTTTTGTATTTTTTAGTAGAGACGGGGTTTCACCGTGTTAGCCAGGATAGTCTCGATCTCCTGACCTCGTGATCCACCCGTCTCAGCCTCCCAAAGTGCTGGGATTACAGGCTTGAGCCACCGCGCCCGGCCCAGATTACTTTCATATGTAACTAAATTAGAATGAAAATACTGGGGCTACTTTAGAAAAGCGACTGACTATGAAGGTCAGTTTCCTAGAAACAAGAATGCCAAGCTTCTATGACTACATGCATTTTTGCTAATTATTCATAATTAATCTTTCAGAAATTAGCTTTCATACACGTCATTGGGCTAATACATTTCCAGGGTGAGAATCTAAGACACCTGGGTACAATCAGTTCTTTGTACCCACTGAAGGAGAAAGGTTATCAATTACTTATGGGCAATACAGCTTTTGCTATCTTTCACACCCTTTCTTTGGGAAATGAAGTGCCTTACCATGCAACAGGTGATTTCGGTTCCGGGAACAGAGAACAGTTAGAAATTTTACCTCGTCTGTCCCCCATTTCTTCTCTCCAGCCTCATACAGGTCCTGAAGCCAAACAAAGCACAAGTCTAAAACTCCAAAAAGGATGTGCCAGGACACAGGCAAATACTTCCAGAAGCTCAAAGAGCTGAGACAGATTAGTTTTATTTTGTTGGTGATGGGGGTGGAAATGGTGGTGGTGAGTGGAAATGACTCAGGGCCCTTCCTCAGGCATAAGGCTGTTGGGACTCTGTCATACCTTCCTGGGAGTCAAGGCAAACACTGGCAGTTCCCTAGCTGCAGACTACATGGTTCTATCTTAAGAGCTAAAAGAAATGTCCTAGATTTGGGCTGTCCCCTACAGTTGCCACTAACCACATGTGGCTGTTTAAATTTTCATTAAAATTAAATACAATTTAAAATTCAGTTCTTCAGTCACACTAGCCTCATTTCAAGTACCCAGCGGCTACAGGTGGCCAGTAGTCACCCATACAGGACAGTGCAGATGTGGAATGTTCTCATCACTGCGGGGAGTTCTATTGGATAGCCCTGCTCTAGAATGATCTGTGATTTTTCTGAGGCTACAGGTCTCACAGTAGAACCAGGGACCCATTGCCAATTGCTTACATTCCAACCAGGTAGGAATACAAGAAACTGATTCTGCTCAATTTAACTACATTATCGCTGAATTCAGAATTACTGTTCATTTATAATAAGTAGCTGGCCTGTTACATTTCTCAAAAAGATCTTAATTCACACATATTGTTGCTCATTGGGCTTACCTCCATATACTCCCCCATTTTCCCACTTCTTTCTCTGATTCCCTCACTGCTTTAGAGTCAATTCACATAATCATAAAAATTTAAGCTGAAAGCGTTCATCTAATTCACCTAATTCAAAAACGTTCATCTTATTCAGCACTTCTGAAACTTGAATCTCAACAGGCTTGTGACTATTTATTTTATGTCAACTTGACCAGGCCATGGGTTACCCAGATTTTTGCTCAAACATTATTCTGGGTGTTTCTGTGAGGGTCTTTGGATGATCCAATATGGAACAGGGGTCCTCATACAATCAGCTGAAAGCTTTTGTTTTCAAGAACAAAAGGGCTGACCTTCCCAAGAGTAAGAGGGAGTCCTCCTGCCTGACTGCCTTGAGCTAGGGCATTCGTTTTTTTCCTGCCTTTGGATGTGAACTGAAACATCAGTTCTTCATGGGTTTCCAGCCTGCCGGCCTTCAGATGGGAACTGCTCCTGGTTGTCAGTCCTTTGGACTCAGACTGGAACAAAATCATGGCTGTCCTGCATCCCCAGCTTGCTGACTCCCTTGGAAGATCCTGATACTTGCCCACCTCCATCCTCTCTCTCTTTCACCCTCCCCCACCACACACATACCCTCTGTGTGTGTGTGTCTCTGTGTGTGTGTGTGTGTCTGTGTCTGTCTCTCTGTCTCTCTCTACTGGTTCTGTTCCTCTGCAGAATTCTGACTAATACATTGCTTTAATTAATAAAGCATAGTAGTTGGCTGGGCACGGTGGCTCATGCCTGTAATCATAGCACGTTGAGAGGCCAAGGCAGGTAGATTGCTTGAGCCCAGGAGTTTGAGACCAGCCTGGGCAATATAGCAAAACCCCACCTCTACCAAAAAAATATTCAAAAATTAGTCGGGCATGCTGGCATGTGCGTGTAGTCCAGCTACTCAGGAGTCTGAGACGGGAGGATCACTTGAACCTGGGAGGTGAAGGTTGCAGTGGGCCAAGATTATGCCACTGCACACCAGCCTGGGAGACAGAGCAAGAACCTATCTCAAAAAAAAAAAAAATAATAATAATAAGATACAGGTTAGTGGAAGTGACACTGTGATTTCTGAGGCTAGATCATAAACAATCCTGCAACCGCCACTGGTTCCATTAGAATGCTTGCTTTCTGGGTGCTCCCTTTTGAAACCCAGCTGCTATGCTCCAAGAATCCCAAGCCACACACAGACCTCTATCCCCTCTAATGAAAGCAACAAGTTCTCTTTTGCATAAAACTAAGTTGTTCATACCTCACATACTGAATGGGACCAATCCCTCATTATGGTTATATATTGGTTAAGAATACTGGGTCTATGGCCAGGCGCGGTGGCTCATGCCTATAATCGCTGCACTTTGGGAGGCCATGGCAGGTGGATCATTTGAGGTCGGAGTTCAAGACCAGCCTGGCCAACATGTTGAAAACCTATCTCTACTAAAAATACAAAAACTAGCTGGGTGGTGGTAGCACATCCTGTGATCCCAGCTATTTGGGAGGCTGAGGTGGGAGAATTGCTTGAACCTGGGAGGGGGAGGTTATGGTGAGCTGATATCATGCCACCATACTCCAGTCTGGGTGACAGTGAGACCCTGTCTCAAAAAAAAAAAAAAAAAAAAAAAAAAAAAGACAGAATACTGGGTCTAGATGCCAATTGGTTCAAATCCTAGCTCTGTCCTTTATTATCTGTCTGAGCTTGAGCAAGGTACTTGACCTCTCTGAGCCTCAGTTTCCCTGCTTGTAAAATGGGGATAGCAATACTTACCTTATGAAGTTATTGCAGATTCAATGACATACTTAATATAGAATTTGGAACAGTGGGCAGGGTGCGATGGCTCATGCCTATAATCCCAGCACTTTGGGAGGCCGAGGCAGGTGGATCACCTGAGATCAGGAGTTCAAGACCAGCCTGGCCAACACGGTGAAAACCTGTCTCTACTAAAAATACAAAAAATTTGCTGGGTATGGTGGCAGGCACCTGTAATCCCAGCTATTTGGGAGGCTGAGGCCGGAGAATTATTTGAACCCAGGAAGCGGACGTTGCAGTGAGCCAAGATCATGCCATTGCACTCCAGCCTGGGCAACAAGAGTGACATTCCATCTCAAAAAAAAATTTAGAACAGTGTTTGGTATCTGGTAATGACCCACTTTTTATTAGCTATTAGTGTTATCTGGCCGCAGCTGATTAGACCATGGATTGGTTCCAGGACAACCATCACTGGGCTGGGAAACAGAGAGGCAAATGCTTCTTGGGGTTTCCTATTAATTTTACCCAGCAGGGTATACACTGTGCCAGGCTATTTTATATAGGTTCTATCAAATGTCCTCTTTGATGAAGAAAAATGCACAGTGAACAGTCCCTTTCACCTCCAAGGCATTGAGAAGACACTCAGTGGTTCTCCAGGATTGCCACACAATGGTCCTAAGGCTGAGAAACCTGGAACCCAGGAGTGCTTATATAATGATGTCCAGCCCCAGGCACCTCCGCGAGAAACCTGTTATTAAAGGCCATCTGTGGGAATGTTTTTAAAGAACATATCCAAGCCTGGCTAATATACACTGTAATATAAGATGTTGTCCACCCACTAAGGCCTGTCTTATTGGCAAAAGAGAAGAAAACTGGAAGAAAGAAGCCGCAGTTCTACCAACCTGGGCATCCTGTCTCACGAGAGCATCGTCCAGATAATTTCCTTCATCCCTCCCACCCTGAGGATGAGAAAACAAACAAAAAGTAATTTGAGAATATACATGAAGATCTGGGGACACCATTAAGATAGCAGGTCTAGAGTAATGAGACAAAATACCATGAGGAGTGGGGCTTCAGACCCAGGGAGGAAGGACAGACATCCTCGAAATGTGCTCGCATTATTACCATGGCTCTGATGTGTGCCTAGAGGGCTGAGGCTCAGTGTGGCCCCTAACATTGCATGGGTGCCTTTGCCAATAGAAGGAGAAGGAGAATAAATGCTTCCCAGGGACAGCTCCCTCCACTATCTCCTGGCCTCACCCACACCCCACTCTCCTGTGTCTTCCCAGCTGACTCATGCCTTCCTAACTGGCAAATCTACATTGATTAACCTCTGCCAAAAGGGGGTCGGGGAGTGCTTGTAGTTCCAGCTACTCAAGAGGCTAAGGTGGGAGGATGGCTTGAGGCCAGGAGTTCAAGGCATTGAGCTAAGATGGCACCTGTGAATAGCTGGTCTGGGAAACACAGCAAGACCTTGTATCTTTAAAAAAAAAAAAAAAGCTGGGGAGGCTGGGAACAGAGGAGAGTCAAGAGAATATGGGACCTATGGTGGGACTTGAGGATCCCATAAAAATGTCCCCCTACCCCTCAGCAACACCAGCTCACAAGAAGGCAGGGTGGAAGCCTCTGAAGAATGCTAACAAGTGACAAAATGGGCTAACTTCCTCTAGTTTGTAGGCTATTTTTATTGTTATACTGTGTCGATATTCTATGGTCTAGGCATGGCTCATCAGAGTGGTAAATATGGGTGGAAAAGAAAAAGTGGGAAAGAAATATGAGACACAGGCAGGTGTTACTAAGTAAATATTGGAGACAAGAACAACGTGAAAATTGGAGATGATTTCTAGGGTTCTGCTTCTTTAAGTGTAGGAGGAACAGCAGCAACATTAACAGAAACAGACAAGTCAGGAAGAAGAGCTGGTTTGAAGGGAAAATGAGTTCCGGTTTAATTCATGAGGACTGGTTTAAGGGGATAGTAGAATATCCATAAGGAAACATCTAAAAAGCAATGTGAAATGAGAGTCTCACGCTCAGGAGGGGGTGAGGCCGGGGATAAAGATGCAGTTGGGAAGTGATGTGAAATGTCTCGAGTCTCCAGCTTCCCTTTTCAGGCACCCCTGCCCCACCTAGCTCAGTCCTGCTTTATTTTCCAGCTGGAATATTCCAGGTAGCTTCGTACCTGGTTGTCCAGCCTCCAGTTCCCGCCACTGTTCATCCTACATGTCACTATTACATTACTCTTCTGAAAGTGCAGCTCCAGTCACATCACTTCCATCATCGTTGTCATCATCACGTCATCTACTGCTCCCAAATCAGTAAGTGTAAACTCCTCCCAACATAGAATTCCCGTTTATCCTCCCACCCCGTTTCCAGAATCACAAGCCCAACTGTTCAGTCAGTTGTTCCCTGAACCCCCTGTTCCCTGCCTTGTTCTTGCTGTTCTCCCTGTCTGGAATACACCCACCCACGTCTCTGCCTCTTGAAATTCTAGTAATCCTCCAAGTCCTCTCTGAACCAGCATCTCTATCATGAAGGCTTTTCTTTGTTTCCACAACCAAAATTTCTCCTTGAATCTTCTTTTTCCTATGCGCCTCTCCTTTGGCATGTAATCTTTTCATGCCTTCTAGCAACTTGTGTACCTGATGTATTCCCTTATGACAATATATACTGTTAAGGCCCAGGAACTGCCTCTGAATCATCTTCATAACTCTCTATGCACTGAGTGACAGGGGGACCTGGCAGGCATTAGGTACTTGTAAATATCAAATTAAAGTAGAACAAATGGGCATGAAGGATTAGCTAGAGTCTCTGAAGGAGAAATAAGATAAAGGAACAGAGGGGTCCAAGAACAGCACCTGGGGAATATCCACATGTCAGGGACTGAAAGGATGAGAAAGGCTGGCAAAGGGGATAGAGTGGACATTTCAACAAAACCCACCCCCCATCAGAAGCAGTCACTCACAGCTGACAGAGACACCAGCACTCGCTGGAACATGAACGATGTGTCAGAGCGAATGTCATCTTCAAGGCTCCGTCCATATTCTAGCAAGAGAGTGAAATTAGCTACATCAGAATAAAGAGTCTTGCCCAATGTCCTGTCACACTCCAGAGCACTCTGTACCCTCAAGACCAGCCTGCTTATGGAAGCAGCTTATCACCCCACACACAGTTTTTCAAAAACTAAACTCTGGTAAAATGGTCAAGATAAGCTTATCCTGTCACAAGATATTCCTATTTTTGTTTTGTTTCTTTCGAGATGGAAACTCATTCTATTGCCCAGGTTAAGAGTCTGAAGTGCAGTGGCACCATCTCAGCTCACTGCAACCTCTGCCTCCTGGATTCAAGCAATTCTCCTGTCTCAGCCACCCGAGTAGCTGGGATTACAGGTGCGCCCCACCATGCCCGGCTAATTTTTGTATTTTTAGTAGAGATGGGGTTCTGTCATTTTGGCCAGGCTGGTCTTGAACTCCTGACCTCAGGTGATCCACCTGCCTTGGCCTCCCAAAGTTCTGGGATTACAGGCGTAAGCCACTGTACCCAGCCGAGATATTCCCAATTCTTAAAATGTGGGGTTGAAAAAGCTGGAGCTGAAATCCTCCCTCTGTGCTTCCTGCCACCCAGGGGTCTGATCTGAATGTGGTTCTCAGTGATGCAGAGAGAACCTGCTGCTTCACGGATGGAAGGCAACCACATAGGAGCTTCTGAACCCAGCTTTGGGGTGGGGCTGGGGTCGGAGCACCATCAAGGGCAAATCCTAGCATATGCCTTTCTGCCACGTCTCTCACTTGGGAGGTTCTGACAGGTTATCCACAAGAAGCTCCATGGCCAAGTGCAGTGGCTCATGCCTATAATCCTAACACTTTGGGAGCTGAGGAGGGCAGATTGCTTGAGTCCAGGAGTTCGAGACCAGCCTGGGCAACATGGTGAACCCCCATCTCTACAAAAAATACAAAAATTAGCTGGGTATGTTGGCACATGCTTGTAGTCCCAGCTACAGGGGAGGCTGAGGTGGGAGGATCACCTCAACCTGGGGAGGTCAAGGCTGCAGTGAGCCATGATCATGTCACTGCACTCCAGCCTGGGCCACAGAGTGAGACCCTGTGTCACAAAAAAGGGTGGGAGAGCTTCAGCAAGAAATTAAAAATCACTTCTTTATTAATTTTTAAAAAGCAAAAACAAAAAGAGAAGCTCCAGCCCTTCATAGCCCTCAGGGAAGAAAACCCTCATTGGGCAGATGTGGGGACTGGGTTGCTAAATCCAGACTCCTAAGGTTTAGAATCTCCTGCTCTGAACACTTCCCACAAAGCTCTTATTGTGGTTGTTTTTCTTTCTATAAAGGTAACACATGCTGACCACAGAAGACTTAGGAAAAAACAAATAAGAAAAAGGAAGGGACAAGGCGAGGAACTCCACTGCAATCTAGTCACCCAGAAATAATAATCATTGATAACATTTCTGTAAATATCCTTCCTCATTTTCCCCCATATACACACATTATCTTCATTTATTTAAAAAATAATGTTATTAACTGTGTTAATTTTTTAAAAATGGGATCATAGCATACTATTTTATGGCTTGTCTTTTTCACTTATATGTACTACACCATTTAATAAATATTTTAATAATATTGTTGGCCAGGTGCAGTGGCTCACACCTGTAATCCCAGCACTTTGGGAGGTCGAGGTGGGCAGATTGCTTGGACCCAGGAGTTTGAGACCAGCCTGGGCACCATGGCGAAACCCCATCTTTACAAAAAATACAAAAATTAGCTGGGTGTGGTGGCGCACGCCTGTGGTCCCAGCTACTCAGAAGGCTGCAGTGGGTGGATTGCTGAAGCCCAGGAGGTCGAGGCTGCAGTGAGCTATGATGGGGCCACTGCACTCCAGCCTGGGCAACAGAGTGAGACCCTGTCTCAAAAAAAAGGTTAAATAAAAGAAAAAAAATACTCTTTGATATAAGTTTTAATGACTACATAACAGTTCATTGTGTAAGTGTATCGTATTTTGTTTAGACATTCTGCTACTGTTGGACATTTTTAGCTAATGTAGACAATACTGAATAAACACTGTGAGATCTAAACCTTCGTTCATGTTTAGTTATAGTCTCAGGGCAAAAAGTCAGGCATTTTTTAAAGGCACTTCGTATGTATCACCCTCTGGAGGGCTCTAAGGGGGAGTGAATGGCTGTCATTCTGATTTGGCTGGAGGACATACAGTCCAGTCTGAAGGGAAGAATATGGGCCAGACAGCCCCTCCAGACCATTCCTTGGAATGCTAAGATCTGCTGGTGCCACCACTTTTGAACAAGTACCTTAGATTCTTTGTCTGATAATAAGGAACAACTTTCCAACTTTTAGGGTAATAAAATACTGCACTGGGTAGGCAAAGTAGTGTGTCATCTTCACCTGAGAAATCTTAAGAAGCCAACAGACCACCATTTGCCTAAACAGGGATCTCTCTCAAAGCAGAGCTTGGCACCAAGGATCCCTCATGCTCAGTATTCTATGAAAAGTCTAATGAGCAGACAACCACCCGCTGCTACCCTCATTCTCTCATCACAGCGAAACCTCAGCCAGGGCCACTGCGGATGTCACGTACGCTGCTGGTAGGTTTGGCTTATGCGCCGGATCTCCTCAGGGGTCCGGGAGGCCAGGATCTCAATTAGGCAGCCCTCATCAGTGCCAGCTCCCTAAACAAGAAACCAGAGGACAGGGCTATATGAGCCAGTTTACAAAGCTGAGGCCCAGACACAGAAGGAATACAGCCATGAATCTGCAGAGAATAAAGACAATCCACTGTGTTCTAGCAACAGGATTTGTTCACTTTTGTTGTCCTGCCTGAAACCCAAAGTGTTTGCCATAATAATTATGAGTAATAACAAACATTTCTAGGTTGTTTACTATGTGTTGGTTACTCCAGGATAGGTACAGTTTCTGCCCTCTGGGAACTTAATTTTTCCTTGACCTCTTCTACTCTCTCCCTCTGAAGGGCAGAATTTTCTGGCAAAGACTTTGTCACCTCTTTGCTTTCCCAGAGCCTGGCCCAGAACCTTCCACAAGTCTGAGTATTTATTGACCTGGTTGAGGAGGATAACTGTACTCCTCGACTTATGATGAGGAGTACAATATACTGAAAATTTTTAAGTAGAACCATCCTAAGTTGGGGACCATTTGTATTTGCATTACATACTTGGTCATTAAAATTCAGCAGACCCAGGCTAGGGCACAGTGGGTAGGTCATCTAGGGAAGCCAAGAACTCTTTCGCCAGTTCTAAGCCTATAGTAGACCTGGAGGCCCCAAGGTGTCAGTCATAAAGTTACATATCTCAAAAGTAGTTAACATGACCACGAAGTCTCTAGAGCTGTACTAAAAGCCACAATTATAATCACTCCCCATTGAGCCACAGGAAGGAGCAAGTGATGCCCTTTTTGAAAAAGAATTTTTAAATGATCATTGGTATAATGTAATGTTGTTTTCAAGTTGTCATAAATGAAGGAAAATCTCCTATACTTTACACCTGCCATTCTCAGAAGGCCTTGGTCATAGTTTCTTTTTTTTTAAAAAAAATTTAACTTTTACTTTAAGTTCAGGGGTACATGTGCAGTTTTGTTATATAGATAAACTTGTATCATGGGGGTTGTTGTACAGATTATTTCATTACCCAGGTATTAAGCCTAGTATCCATTAGTTATTTTTCCTGATCCTCTCCCTCCTCCCACCCTCCATCCTCCAACAGGCCCCAGTGTGTGTTGTTCCCCTCTATGTGTCCATGTGTTTTCCTCATTTAGCTCCCACTTGTGAGTGAAAACATACGGTATTTGATTTTCTGTTCCTGCCTTAGTTTGCTAAGGATAATGACCACCAGCTCCATCCATGTTCCTCCAAAGGACATGATCTTGTTCCTTTTTACAGCTATTCCACGGTGTACATGTACCACATTTTCTTTATGCAGTCTACTATTGATGGGCATTTAGGTTGCTTCCATGTCTTTGTTATTGGGTGACAGTCTCTTAAGAAAGCACATCAGCGTTTGCATCAGCAGCACCAAGAGCACAAGAGGAAGAGCACAGACCTTCATGGCCCTTCGCAGCTCTTGCACGTCATACAGCACCGTGGGCGTCATCATCCCCACAATCACCTGCTCGAAATCGCCACTCAGTTCTGACTTCAGGTCGTCTATCAAGTCCTGCAATGCAAGAAAGTAGCTCCACTTAACTGCGACAGCAAATGAGACCAGCCACTCTCCAGTGTGGTCCAGGGATATCTGGGGTCTCCAAGACCCTTTCAAGGAGCCTGCAAGTCAAACCTATCCTCGGAATAACACTCAGATGTTATTTGCCTTTTCACTGTCATTCTTCCACAAGCATACAGTGGGGTTTTCCTAAGGCTATTTGACATTGTCTGTGCATCAACAACTGTTCAAGTACTCTCCCCATTTTCAAGTACATATCTGTACAAGACCAGATTTTCTTCATATACCTCAACCCAAACAACATATCATAACAAATTGAAGTAGAAACAGATATGAGAAGCCATCTGTCTTCCATTAAGCCAGACATTAAAGAGATCTGCAAAATGTAAAACAATGCCAGTCTTCTCACTAAATTTTTTTGTTTTGGGACATATAGCTATTTTTTCATTAAAATGTTATTTATAGTAACATACAATACACTTATTGTTTTTACTAAGTTAACAAATATCTATTTTTAAATGCCCTCAGTTTTAGTTTCTAATAGGGCAAATATCAAAAGATAGAACCCACAAAACCAAAAGTCCTAAAAAATTTAAGAGGTAAAGGAGCCTTGAGGTTAATATGCTTGTAGACACTGATGTAAATGTACTTGCCTACTTAACAATATGTCTTGAATATATTTCCAAGTCAGTATTCACCGATAATCTTTTTAGCAGCTGTGGAGATTTCTATAGATAGGTGCAATATAATTTTTCTTTTTTTTTTTTTTTTGAGACGGAGTCTCGTTCTGTTGCCCAGGCTGGAGTGCAGTGGCACAATCTCGACCTTACTTGCCTTGGCCTCCCAAAGTGCTAGGATTACAGGTGTGAGCTACCACACCTGGCCTAATTTCTTTAACTAGTCATCTGTTTCTATTTTTCTACTGTTATATACATAAGGCATTTAGTTGTATCTTTGTGATCATTCATGATTATTTCATAAGGCTCAATTCCTAAGATATAATTTCCAAATATAATTATTTGGAAAATGGACCGAATTCTAAACATGTTTATTCACATTTCCTCCTAGAACAGGTCAGAGAGTTTAAGAACCTGTTTAAGATCAACTGACTAAGAAGGAGCTGAATCGCTATTCTCTATTTTTTTTTTTTTAGATGGAGTCTCACTCTGTTGCCCAGGCTGGAATGCAGTGGCACAATCTCGACTCACTGCAGCCTCCACCTCCCAGGTTCAAGCAATTCTCCTGCCTCAGCCTCCCAAGTAGCTGGGATTACAGGCAGCCGCCACCACACCCAGCTAATTTTTTTGTATTTTTAGTAGAGATGGGGTTCCACCATGTTGGTCAGGCTGGTCTCAAACTCGTGACCTCAGGTGATCCACTCACCTTGGCCTCCCAAAGTGCTAGGATTACAGGTATGAGCCACCACGCCTGGCCTAATTTCTTTAACTAGTCATCTGTTTCTATTTTTCTATTGTTATATACATAAGGCATTTAGTTGTATCTTTGTGATCATTCATGATTATTTCATAAGGCTCAATTCCTAAGATATAATTTCCAAATATAATTATTTGGAAAATGGACCAAATTCTAAAGATGTTTATTCACATTTCCTCCTAGAACGGGTCAGAGAGTTTAAGAACCTGTTTAAGATCAATTGACTGAGAAGGATCTTAATCGTTCTTCTTCTTCTTTTTTTTTCTTCAGATGGAGTCTTGCTCTGTTGCCCAGGCTGGAGTGCAGTGACATGATCTTGGCTCACTGCAACCTCCACCTCCTGGGTTCAAGCAATTCTCCTGCCTCAGCCTACAAAGTAGTTAGGATTACAGGTGCCTGGCACCATGACCAGCTAATTTTTGTATTTTTAAGTAGAGATGGGGTTTCACCATATTGTCCAGGTTGGTCTCAAACTCCTGGCCTCAAGTGATCAGCCTGCCTTGGCCTCCCAAAGTGCTGGGATTACAGTTGTGAACCACCACACCTGGCCTCGAGAACATCTTTAAACAAGACAAAGGATCGATCTTTTAAAACACAGGGTCACTTCAGGATCCTAGATCAGGAAGAGGCCCTGCTTCCTGTTGCTGCCAAGTCAGCCAGACAGAGCAGGAAAGACTGTGGCCTACCCTGCCGATGGTGCTCTTGTAGGCCGTCCTGATCTCCTGGCGCTGGGCGGTGTTGCGGTAGGCAAGGACGCTAATAATGGCGTCTTCATCAGTGCCTGGGGACAGAACAGAGACAGCAGGTGAGTGTGATTGGAGAGAGGAATGAGAAAGCGGGTTCCTCTGTGGACACTGGAGTTACCCAAACACATGCAGAGGACTTTCTAAGAAAAGAGGCCCTTATTCAGAGAGTTTTCTACTTTTTGGGAAACAGATGCTAGGTTTGGGACTTAGCCTCTCCTTTAATTGGCTGTTTACTATTGAACAAAATGGTTAACTTTCTAAACATTAGTTAGTTTCCTTATCTGCAAATGTGAATGATGACAGTGATTTCCTTCGATCGGCTGCTGCAAATGTTAAACAATATAATTAAATGCGTAGCACTTACTAAACATTTAATAAATGTTGGCTGGAGTAATTATTCTTCCTCTCCTCTAGAATTGTCTTTTTTTTTTTTTTTTTTTTTTTGAGAGGATGTCTTGCTCTGTCACCCAGGCTGGGTGCAATGGCGTGATCTCAGCTCACTGCAACCTCCACCTCCTGGCTTCAAGTGATTCTCCTGCCTCAGCCTCCTGAGTAGCTGGGATTACAGAGCTGTGCCACCACCCCCAGCTAATTTTTGTATTTTTAGTAGAGACAGGGTTTCACTATGTTGACCAGGCTGGTCTTGAACTCCTGACCTCAAATGATCTGCCCGCCTCGGCCTCCCAAAGTGCTGGGGTTACAGGTGTGAGACATCGTGCCCAGTCATCTCCTCTCGAATTCTTTTCATGTCTTTTGAATCTCCTATCTCTCTCTTCCATATTCTTGCCTTTTCTTTGTTTTTATCTCTTTATCATCTCCTCTGAGTTTTGAAACAATTCAAACTTGTCTTTTAATTCACCAATTTGGCATTTTGCAGAGTTTAAATTGGCTGTAACTACGTTCACTGTGTTTTAAAATCTGGAACTATGTTTTTCACTTCTAAGCTATCTTTCCTGAACACAAACGGTTCCCTTTTAGAACTGCTGACAAATTACCATGATACAATATCTTACTAAAACTTTAAGCAAAAATTACAAATTAAAAATGTTCTAAGTTTTGCTTGCCTGTTTCTTGCAGCAGCTTTTACAAAGAGACTTTATTCTGATTTTTCGAATTGGTCCCTTATCTTTATAACAGCTGGATGTTCATAAATGTTTGGTGAATCTTCTGTTTCCTCGTTGTTTATGCTGTATGGGGGGTTGGGATAGGTTTCAGAAGTGATTCTACTGAAAATATTTCAGGGAGAAGTGAAAAAATACAGCCTCACCTTAGTTATCCTTGGCAAGATTAGAGATAAGATGTGAGTTGTGGGGAGGAAGCTATAGAACTTTAAGTTTACATACCTTGGGGACCTACTTTCTGTTCCTTTTTTTTTTTTTTTTTTTTTTTTTGAGATGGAGTTTCGCTCTGTCACCCAGGCTGGAGTGCAGTGGCACAATCTTGGCTCACTACCTCCGCCTCCCAGGTTCAAGCAATTCTCCTGCCTCAGCCGCCCTAGTAGCTGGGATTACAGGCGCCCACCACCACGCCTGGCTAATTTTTTTTTTTGTATTTTTTAGTAGAGATGGGGTTTCACCATGTTGGCCAGGCTGGTCTTGAATTCCTGACCTCAGGTGATCCACCTGCCTCAACCTCCCAAAGTGCTGAGATTACAGGCATGAGCCACTATGTCCAGCCGTGTTCCTATTTTTAAAAAGGAGAGGACAATCCATACAACAATGTTTCTCCCTTGGCACTCTCAGCTAGGAGGGGATGTGGAGGGGGCAGAGAGGGTTCATTACCTTTTGTTCTCTCCCTGTTTCTTTGAAAGGGATCACTCTTCTCCCCAGTCAAGTCAAGCTGAAATTCTCAAAATAGACTTGATTTTTTTTTTTTTTTTTTTTTTTGAGATGGAGTCTTGCTCTGTGGCCATGCTGGAGTACAGTGGCACCATCTCAGTTCACTGCAACCTCCGCCTCCTGGGTTCAAGCGATTCTCCTGCCTCAGCCTCCCTAGTGCTACCACGCCTAGCTAAATTTTGTGTTTTTAGTAGAGATGGGGTTTCACCTTGTTGGCCAGGATGATCTCGATCTCTTGACCTCGTGATCTGCCCACCTAGGCCTCCCAAAGTGCTGGGATTACAGATGTGAGCCACTGCACCTGGCCAATAGCTTTATTTTTTCACCCTCTCCTTTCCTCTACATTCAAGTCCACTGTCATGAAAAATGTTGCTTTACAGCCTCGTTTGCATTCTTTCCCTCTTTTTATTTCCTACCATAACCACTCCAATTCAAGATTTCAGGGTTTCTTCTTACACAAGTGCAGATGTCTGCTAACGAGTATTCTTAACTCCTGATTGGTCTTCCCAGAGTCTTGCCAGATTCATTTGTGTAAAAAGAAAAACTCACAATGTCCCTCCCCTGCTCAGAAATACACAATGGCTCCCCATCATCTACTGGATTTACTTTAGGCACAGCAGCCTGACATTTGAGACTCTCTACAATATCCCATTCACTATTGTAAACAGCCACATAAAAGGACACTAGGCAGCCAAATTCACGGACTCAGCTCTTGAAATATTGTGCTTTACCCAACTGTGCTGCACTCCATGTTCCCGACCTCCTTCATTACCAGTCTATTGGTTTATATGTCTCCTTAACCCCCTCCATTTAGCATCATGATTCTGGCATATGTTGTTTCCCGGCCAGTGCCTGTGAGACATCCCCCCCTGTCTGTGATTCTTATCGGTGGCTTTCTCAGTAGCACCCCTAGAACCTCCTTCTGGTACCTGCTTTCTCAGAAAGCTCCTGCTTTGCAAGTACCTCCTGCTGATACAGGAGATAGAAAGAAATTGTTTAGGCAGATAGTGAGGGCAGGCTGGGTGTGGGGGCTCACGCCTGTAATCCCAGCACTCTGGGAGGCTGAGGTGGGTGGATCACTTGAGGTCAGGAGTTCAAGACCAGCCTGGCCAACATGGTAAAACCCTGTCTCTTATTTAAAATATAAAAGTTAGCCGGGTATGGTGTTGGGGGCCTGTAATTCCAGCTACTTGGGAGGCAGAGGCATGAGAATTACTTGAACCCGCGAGGTGGAGGTCGCAGTGAGCCGAGATCATGCCAGGGCATTCCACAGCCTGGGTGGCAGAGCAAGGTTCCATCTCAAAAGCAGAAACAAACAAACAAACAAACAAACAAAAAACAGAGAGTGAGGGCAAAAGAGTCCTTGGGAGAACTTCCCTTCTAACAAAAAGCAGCCCCCAAAATCTTTTTTTTTTTTGTTTTCTAACAAAGAGAAGCCTGAAAGATCAAGCTACAAACGTAGATAAGGAAACTGAAAGCTTGCACAAGGGAATGCTGGCCACTGTGCCAATAGAAAAGGACTACCTGGGGGCCAGGCATGTCCACCATGGAAACTTCATCTTCCCTTTTTTGTTAGCATGTGTACAGTAAGAAAGAAATGTAAGAAAGTACAGCTCAGGCTGAAAATCCACCTGCATAATAAAAGACTGGGGTACCGGCTGCCAGAGATTCGTGCCCTATGCAGATAGCCCACCTGTTTCTAACTGGTTTTTGGTGCCCTGTGTAGATCAGACATCAGCCCTCCCCATCCCCGGCCTCTGCCACAGATCATCTATAAACCCCTCTGCATTTCACTGTGAATTGGCAACCCATTTTTCTGGAATCCCTTTCTGTAGCAGACAGCTAGTCTCTTTCTTTTCCCTATTAAACTTCCACTCTTAACCTCACTCTGTGTGTGTCCACATTCTTGATATCTGTGGTCATGAGACAACAAACCTTGGGTGTCACCCCAGACGAGGCCACTTCACTGCTGCAAGACACTTTTCTGTGTATTTACCATGACTCCCCTAGACCTCAGGACATGCCATTCCACTCATCTGAAACACCTTGTCTCTTAACTCTGTTTATGGAAATTCAATCATCTCCCAAGGTCCATTTTAACTTCTACATCCTCCAAGAAGCTTTGCCTATTGCCCCCAAGTGAAACGTGATCTCTTCTCTCTGAACCCCAGTGGGATCTTATTTGTGCCCCTCCTGTTACTGTTATATTATGAATTAATCACAGTTATTTCTGTGCATGCCTTAGCTATGCTAGCATTCATAGACTATTTGAACACAAGAACTAGGGATTATAATCCTTGTCTCCTCCAACAGTCTGCCTTGCACTGGCCCACACATAACAGGCACTGAAAAAGGATGGTTGTGCCAAATGTCTCCTCACCCTTTATGTTGATAATTCTGAATGTGACCTAGGCTACATTCTGAATTATGGTGTCCTTGTAATACACCAAAGAATTAGGATAAACTGAAAAAAAAAGGTGGGTCCTGTACTTTTCTCTTTTTATGAAAAAGGGAAAAGAAGAAGATACATAGATTCAGGACAATGTTCTCTTCAGAGATGGGCAGCAGCATAGAACAGTGGCTTAAACTCCAGCTCGGGAATCAGACATGAGGCAGCTGATCATGCAAAGATGAAAGGAAAAGGTTCTAGGAATTACCTAGAATCCTGAATATACCACTTAGTAGTTCTGGGACCATGGGCAAGTTAGCCAACTTCAGTCAGTCTACTTTACCTTCTCAACAGTAAAACAAGCTGCTGTCAGGATTAAAACAGATAACCCATGGAAAGCATCTATCTCTATGTCTGACACATAGTAGAGCTTAATAAACATTTGCTATTATTGCTACTGTTGTTGTTACTGTTAGCAACCTTGAGGCTGAGTAAAATGAACTCTTTTTGAATAGAAAGATGGTCTCACGGTCAAGTGTTTTTACCCTAATCTCAAGGAGATTCTAAATAGCAGCTAAGAACCAGGGGATACTTCTCTGGCCAAAAGTCCACTGAGACAAGGTCTTGGGGGCAGAGGCTAGGCCAGGTAGCTTGTAGTGCACATAGAATCACTGTACCTACCCAGCATGAAGGTGGTGGCCCCCAAGGAGCTAACTGGAGGGTAGCATGTTGGAAGACACTACCAGTGTTATAGGAGGCAAAAATAAATTATTTAGGTAGATATTTAGGGTAAAGTGAGTCCCCAGCAGAAAACTTTCCTTTTACAAAAAGCAGCTCAAAAATAGCTCCCTTTCTAATCACACACAGTTAAAAAAAATCACTTCTAACAACAAGCAACCTGAAAGTTCAGGCTGTAAAAAACAGATAAGACAGCTTAAGCACAGAAGGAGGGGTGGAAGTCTCCTGGGTAATCGCCAAACTTCACACTTATACAGTGGGCCCCAGTAAAACAGTGGGTCTTAATAAGCACATTCCTTTCCCTTTAGGTGCACTAAGATAGAGAAACTAAAAGCAGACTGGGGGGATGCCTGCAGCTGCAAGAAGATGTATGGGAACAGACACAGAAACTCTCCCTCCCAGATAAGCAAGACAAAGAAACACAGACTAAGAGTCAGCCTATGTGGTCAGGGAATGGGATAAGAGCTGATAAAAAAATTCTGCTCTATACAGACAGCACACTTGGTCCCAACTAAACTGTCAGGCCCTAAGAGGATAAGATATCCCCTCCTCATGAGGCCCCTCCTCCCTAGACCATTTATAAAAACCCTGACATTTTTACTACTGCTTAGCAACCTGCTCTAGACCCCTCTCTGTGATTGTTCTGTTCTGTTCTTTTGCCTATTAAACTCTTGCTCCAAACTCACTCTATGTGTGTGTGCATGTCCTCGACCTCAAGCTCCTTGGCCATGAGACCAAGAACCTCAGTATTTACCCCAGACAACAAGGCTGCTTCATTTTGAGGGCTCGTCCAGGATTTGAAGGTGACTTAATCAGAATGGTGAGTAAAGGAGCGGACTCTATTTTCACTTCCAAGTTTTCTTGTCCTCCATTTTAATTCTCTCAAATAACTATCAAAAACACCAGGCATCTGACAGCTGATTAAGGAGCCACAAGGGCTGGCCACCAGTCTTGAAGACTCAGATGTGAGGCTTGCCAGGGAGGGCATAGTCAATCCCCTAGTGACCTCAGGGTGCTGGGAATGTTGGCTCTGTCCAAACTAGTTTCTTTTCACAGAAAGCCTGGCTGTCGCTTGGGGCTGGAATAGGTCCTGGAGCAACTGAGAATTTCTGGCCAGGACCACACCCTGGTGTTATTCAAAAGGCTCCTGGACTGACCCCAGCCTCTGACTGCCTGACTGGGTGTCAGCCACAGGATCCCCAAGTTTTCCTGTTGCAAATCTTATTTTCCTCCTTTCCTTTCTGCAGTCACCATGTCTCCCATCCCCTCTCTGTATGAAATGCTGCAGGAATTTTTACAGCCCAGGAAATAATTCAATTAGACAGGCTTAGCAACCACCTTAGTAACCAGGAATACAGTTCAAGGGATTGCTGTTTTTGTGACTTTTTACAGATAGGGGGATTCCATGATCCAGATCTCAAAGGCTATTTAACTCCTAATGATAACACTTCCTGGGGTTGGGTGGAAGGTTACTTTCCCCCCAGTAAATGCCCCTCTGTCTACTTAGACTGTTTCTTTTCCCATGTGAGGAGCCAGCACTGTCCAGTCAAACTGGATAGCCCCTCTATGAGGCGAATTAACTTTCTCCTGTTAGGAGGTGTGCTGTGGGGACAGCTTGCCACAGGTCAGACTTCTCTCTCCGTCCTTTGTTTAAAGAGCATATGGAGGCAAAGTTACTGCCTGGTATTCCACTAGCACACCTAGTAAAATGGGAATCCTCTCCATGAGGAATCTTGTCTGCCCTTTGCTAAAAGTCTCTGGCTTTTCAGTTCTTCTCCCTTTTACATCCCTCTAACAGATATCAAACCTTACGCCCCCTCTGCAAGTGGGAGAGCTCTGCTTTCAGCAGTGAGGAGGAATATGTCCTCCAAAACCAAATTTTAGTCTCAGTACTCTCTCTGTTAGCAGGAAGGCCACCATTTGACCCTTATGTTCTCTGGAGACACCCATTCTGCCTACAACTAGAATGGCATCGAAATAGAAAGGGGATTTTATGTCTGGAAGTTTATTGGAAACACCACCTAAGAGTAAATTCTCTAGTCCGGTCCATAATAGCAGAGTATAAAGCTCAATCCAGTATACTCCCTCCATTAATGGGCCTTGCTCAAATGCAAGAGTTATATAATCTCTCCTGAGACTCATTTATCAAGAAGCCACGTGGGTCACACAGGTCTAGGAGGTCAGAGGGTAATTACCCAATTATTAGGCAGATGACTAAGGTCATACGGGTAAACATGACTAGCCCATTGATTAGGGCCTCTGGTATTATGCTTGGGGGTCACACCTGCAACCATGGGGCTGCAATTATGGTGCTGGGACCTGGGGACCAAGGAGGGAGAACAGCCGGGAGGACGCTCCTACTGTGTCCCCTCCTCCCTGAGTCACATTGAAAAGAACCAGAAGACCGAGGAACACCTCTACTCTTGTCTCTTTTTCAGATGGGTAACAAGCCATCTTCAGCCGGCACTCCTCTGGAGTGCATTCTGAAGCACTGGGACTCCTTTGACCCTAAAACTTTGAAGAAAAAGCAGCTCATTTTCTTTTGCACAAGGGCGTGGCCTTCTTACTGTCTCTGGAATGAACAGACATAGACAGCTGAAGGGAGCCTTGATTTTAATCTTATCCAACAATTAGATCTTTTCTGTAGACAGGAGAGCAAATGGTCCAAGGTGCCCTATGCACAGGCTTTCTTTGCCCTGCGAGACAACCCAGACCTTAGCAAGCACTGCACAATTGACTCAGCTCTCTTAGCAATCATATCAGGCAGGTCTGTGGAGAGTAATTCCCCTAAGTCAGAAGAGCAAGTTTTGGAGGAGCCACTGGGGGCAGCTTCTAAGTGCCCCAGTCCTAGTTTTCCTAATCTGGGGCCCCCTCCAACTGCACCATCAGCTCCTCCAGCTCCACCATCTCCAAAGCTCCCCACTGCCCCGGCTTCACTCCTACCCCTACAAGAAATGCCAGATGGAAGGGGCACCTCTAGGGTACATGTTCCCTTCTCATTACAGGACCGTAGACAAATAAAGGAAGACTTGGGCCGATCTTCTGATGACTGTAATAGGTAGATAGAGACCTTCCAAAATCTAACTCAGGTGTTTGACTTCACATAGAGGGCTGTTATGCTGCTTCTAAGCCAAACCCTCACTGCAGCTGAAAAGCAGGCAGCTCCTGACATTAGAAGGAAGCCACAGAAACACGTTATAGGACCAGATAGTACCTTGGAAGATCTCCTGAAGGTGGCCACCTCAGTATTTTACCATAGGGACTGGGAGGAGGCCCAGGAGAAAAAGAAAAAGTGACTAAGTCTCGAGTGGCTGCTTTGCAGGCTTGCAGAGTCCAGGATCCTCAGGAAGCAGCCACTAATTGCTACTGGTGTGGCAAGCCAGGGCACTTTGAGAAGAATTGCCCAGGCAACAAGAAAAAGCCACCTTGACCCTGTCCAGCCTGTGGTGGAGACCACTAGATATTAAACTGCCCCTGAAGATGGAGGTCACTAAGTCCAGAACTGGTCTCACAGATGGTCCGGCAGGACTGACAGGTCCCAGGGCTCAAACCCCTGGCTCCAGTGGCTCAGACTGCCATCACTGCTCAGGAGCCCCAGGTGATTCTGGAAATTGAAGAGAGGAGGGTGGGCTTCCTCCTGGATACTGGAGCCAGTCTCTCTGTTCTCTTGTACAATCCAGGCCTCCCCTCTTCCCATAGCACAACCATGGTGGGTGTCTCAGGAAAGACTCTAACCCAATATTTCTCTCAATCCCTTAGCTGTAGTTGGGGGGACTTATTATTTACACTTGCCTTCTTAATTATGCCTGAAAGTTCCACTCCTTTATTAGGTAGAGACATTTTAGCCCACATGGGCCCAGAGTCTTCATGGCCCCAGGACAAACTCTTTGTCTTCCCTTAGTGAAAGCCAATATTAATCCAGAAGTGTGGGCAACTGGAGGAAGAATAGGTCAAGCTAAAACTTCTAGGCCAGTTCAGATCCACCTTAAAAATCCCACTTCTTTCCCTAACCAGAGACAATGTCCTCTAAAGCCAGAGGCCAGAAAAGGGCTAGAAGCTATTATTAATAACCTAAAAATGCAGGGCCTCCTCAGACCCTGTAACAGTCCTTGCAACACCCCTATACTAGGAGCGCAAAAACCCAAGGGGGAATGGAGACTAGTTCAGGACCTCCGCCTCGTTAATGGGCCATAGTCCCAATTCAGCCAGTAGTCCCTAATGCCCACACCTTGCTGACTCAAATACCTGAAGGAACTAAATGGTTTATAGTCCTAGATTTAAAGGATGCCTTTTTCTGCATACTGTTACATCCTGACTCTCAATACCTGTCTGCCTGTAAGGATCCCTCTGGCCAGACTACGCAGTTAACATGGATGGTGCTGCCTCAGAGATTTCAAAACAGCCCTCATTCGTTTGGACAAGCACTGTCAAAGGACCCTTCTAAGTTCTCCTGTCCTCAGCTCAGGGTCTTGCAGTGTGTCGATGACACTTTCCTCTGTGCCCCAATCAAGGAAGGCTCAGGAAGACGCTAAGACTTGCCTCCATTTCTTAGCTGAAAGGGAGTATAGAGTCTCAAAATCTAAAGCTCAGCTCTGTCAGACTTCAGTAAAGTACCTAGTTCTAGTCTTATCAGAAGGGACCAGAGCACCAGGTGAGGAAAGGATTAGGCCCATTTCCTTTGATAGTTAGGAAAATTCTTGGGCATTAAATGGATTTTGTAAACCGGGAGTACGTGGGTACAGGGAAATGGCTCACCCTTTATACTGCCTCATAAAAGAAACTCAAACAGTTAAAACTCACCCCTCTCTTTTTTGGGAACCTAAGGCTCAAAAAGCCTTTAACCAGCGAAACCAAGCCTTCCTGGCTAACACGGTGAAACCTCGTCTCTACTAAAAAGACAATAAAATTAGCCGGGCGAGGTGGCGGGTGCCTGTAGTCCCAGCTACTCGGGAGGCTGAGGCAGGAGAATGGCGTAAACCCGGGAGGCGGAGCTTGCAGTGAGCCGAGATCGCGCCACTGCACTCCAGCCTGGGGGACAGAGTGAGACTCCATCTCAAAAATAACATAACATAACATAACATAACATAACATAACATAACATAACATAACATAACATAACAGCCCGCAGTCTTTCCATGGGGAAAGCATTCAGTCTCTACACAACAAAAAGGAAGGAAATGGCCCTGGAAGTTTTAACTAAGGCTTGAGGTCCAGCTCGACAGCCAGTGAGTTACTTAAGCAAGGAACTTAAAACTTGGTGGCCAAAGGATGGTCAGTCTGCCTCCAAGCAGTTACAGTAGAGGCTTTGCTGGTGCCAGAGGCCACTGGGTTAACCATAGGAAATAACTGTTTAACGCCACACAATGTAACAGGACTGTTGTCCTCTAAGGAAAGTCACTGGCTAATAAACAATTGCCTCCTCAAATACCAAGCTTTGCTGCTAAAGGGATCTGCAGTCCAGCTGAAAACCTACCCTTGCCTGAGCCCAGCCACTTTCTCCCAAAGAAAACTGGAGAACCTAAACATGATTGTGAACAGGTAAGTGGAGCAAACTGGGTAAAACAAATAATAAGAATCACTGTTTGCATTCTCTGTAAAGTTTTAATTAATGAAAAAGGATTTTCTTAAAGAACATTCAGCTCAATTAAAAGTGGATATCCAAGCTATGGTTATACTTAAAAGGCCTTTATATTTTTCTCTTCATAAATCTTCTTTTCCTGGAAAACATTTTTTTCTCAGTCGACTGAATTTTTTTTTTTTTTTTTAACTGTGTCTTGCCACTCTTGGTCTATCTAGAATGACTTCTGGTGGCCTGGGACTCCTTGGGGAAACAGAAAAGGCGCCACAAATCCCATTTTAGGAAAAAATCTGTTTTCCTCATGGAGCCTCTAGAATTAAAGGTGAATAAATACCTCTCAAAATCTGTCTTTGTCTTCTGGCTATGCTTGCTTATTAGGCCCTGGAAACTGTATTCCTAGTTCTGTTCTTAAAGAACCTCACTCGGAGGCCAATAATCCAACCGGAACATTGGCACGTGCAAAATCTTATAACTACTGGATCTTCTTCCTTTTGTCTGTGTGGTTACATGTGTGCTACTTATGTAATGTCTATTTAAAAAAGGAACTCTAATTAATTGGCCTAAGAAAAATAAGTGCGTAAGTCAAATATTTTTAAGGGAAAAATAAAAGCTGTGGTACCTTTCAGTTCATGTGACTTCAATCTTTAAAAATAAAAAGAGTCTTAGGAATTATTGGTAAAATACAAATGCCTTCAAGGTATAAAAATGTGGTCTAAATTATGCAGCTCAAATATTAGGTTTGCTAAATATTTCAAGGTTGTTGTAAACTGCTTTTTTTCTTTTTCTTTTTTTTTTTTTTTTTTTGAGACGCAGTCTTGCTCTGTCACCATGACTGGAGTGCGGTGGCGCAAATCTTGGCTCACTGAAACCTTTGACTCCCTGGTTCAAGCGATTCTCCTGCCTCAGCCTCCTGAGTAGCTGGGATTACAGGCACGTGCCACCACACCCAGCTAATTTTTGTATTTTTAGTAGAGACAGGGTTTTACCATGTTGGCCAGGATGGTCTCGATCTCCTGACCTCAGGTGATCCACCTGTTTCAGCCTCCCACAGTGCTGGGATTACAGGCACGAGCCACTGTGCCTGGTCGTAAACTGCTTCTTTAGCCTTTAAAAACTGTCAACTTGCCTGCTTCACAACTGGTAGGACCTGGGAACATATGGAAGTAACCATGCCCCTAACTATGCTGAAAGGAGTCCAACTTTATCTGCATCTAGCACATAATTAAAACAACCTAACAGGTTTTACATTAAAGTTAAAAATTACTATAAGTTACCATTATAACATGTGATTGAAACTACTGAACATGCAATTGCATGCAAAGTGTGTAAAAACAGTAAAAGATGTTTTTATTTAAAGATTATAAGGAGGCATGGAAATGTATATTTTGCTTAAAAATAAAGAATTGTCTTAAAGTAGAAGGTTTAAGCAAATTGTAAAAAAAGTTGTAAAAATTAATCTTGCAAAGAAAACTCTGTGTGTGAACATATTAACTAAATCAAAAGGGCATTATATGGTTTTTTTCTGTAAATTAATCACTGAAATAAAAGCACAGCAAGGTTTTCCTAAAATGCTAATCTACTCTTTAGAAAAACTTGTCAAGGGCTATAACAGGTATGTGAAAATCTCACTTCATGGTCAAACTGGTTAAAATTAAATAGGATTGTCTATAATGTTTCATTTAAAATTAAGGTTAACATTAATAGTAAACTAATGCAAAGGTAAAATTTAACTTTCTCTCTTAACACAGGAGTTTCATGGAATAGAAAAGAATGAATGGTTTTTGCTTTTTCAAATTTCTGGCTCATCATTTTGGCAAAAACAAAAAACTTATGGTAATCTAAAAGTCTATTTCATAATATCAAGTGTTTTAAATTTTAAATATACTTAACAGGCTTCCCAAAGTCAAACTTTAGTCTCAAGGTTGTCTTTCCTAACCCCTGGCTTTTGGGTGCCGCAGAGGACCCCCGAAGCATCTAGAAGAGAGGTAAACAGAATTATTTAACAGGTTGAGGAACATAAAATTACCAAAATGATGTCTAATACTCTTCAGGTTATATTTTAGGGGATAATATTAACATGTGTTCCAAAACTGTGTGGGATGTCTGTGGTTCTAGTGTCTGAATGTGTGCTATTACAATTAAGCTTGTTATGTTAGGTTTTTGAAAACCACAAAAATAACCAAATTTCTTTGTTAATTGTATTTCTGACTATCCAAACTGGACATTTTGTCATTTACAGACAATTGTTGTTTTGTTTTAATTCTCTTCAAAAGATGGTTTATAATCAAGCCGTGGGACTTCAGTAAGTTCTCTCCAATGCAGGTTTGTCATGACCAAAAAATGTACAGGACTCATAAAAGGCTAAAATGTTTATCACTATCAAACAAAACAAAAGTTAATGGAATGAACTAAACTAATAGAAAACTAAAGCAATATTCCTCATTTATGCTTAGAACATGGCTAATCCTTATTTTATTTTTTAGAGTCAAAAAAACTTGTCTTTAGCTACAGCCTTTGATAACTAAGCAAAGTGTACTACTATAGGCAAAGTTTGGAGCATGTTTATTTCTTTCTGACTAATTCCTCTAGAATTTAGAAACTAGTTATAAATATTCTTAAATTACAACAATATAGTTGTTTGAATCAGTGCAACAAGAATCCATTTTCTCTTGCAACAAAACACAATCGGAAAAACTGGTTGTTTTACCAAGGCTTTGATTGGAAGGGTCTGTTTCCCTTTAAGGGATCAAGCTTAACTTGCTGAGCCAATAAAAAGCCCTGGGGAAAACTGGCCTCATACCTGTCTACACAGTCTCCACACCGGGTTCCTGACCTGCGGTGTGTAAAGAATGTCACTTTCTAACAGGCCTAGGAACCCCATGCTTCTGGAACCTCAAGAAGGAAAAGAATTTATCCAACTCACAGGTATTTAAAAGTACAAACCCATGGCTGGGCTTGGCTTTAAAAAGTCCTATCTAAAATTCCTCATGGAACAAGGTTCCATCAAAGCCAATCTAAAAGGCCTATATAAGGATGATTATTCTTGCTGTACTTTATGCAAATAATTAGGCCAAGTATAGGACTGAAGTCTGTTTTACAAACAGCCCAGTCCTATCATAGATTGTTTTTAACAAAAATGAGGACAAGAGAAAGAGAAATTATGTTTTAAAACTTATCATACCTCTGTTATTAACTTCTAGTCTCATTAGTTGTTTTTAAGTCTTTGCCGACATTTTAAACTATCCCTGCTTATTCCTGTCAACCAACCAGCAATCTCTGGCTGCAGCTCAGAGAAAACAGAAAGGCATGGGTGACAGAAAAATCTGGAAACATGTTCTAGTTCTGGGCAATTATCCTACAAATCCTGCCAGGTAAACTATAACCCCAAGGTTTCCCTCTTTTTTGGGAAAGGAAGACCAAGGAAGCTAAATAAAGCCAAGCCCCATATACCCACTTACAACAGCACAACCCATCTGAATGGCTCACGGGTATCAAATAAACTCTGTTGTCATGGTTACGGCCTATCGTGCCCCCACTAATAACAGTCGTCTTAATACTCATATTTGGAACCTATATTCTAAACCTCCTTGTAAAGTTTATCTCTTCTCGTCTAGAAACCATCAAGCTTCAGATGGTGCCGCAAATGGAGCCGAAAATGAAACTGCCCTCCTACGAAGGACCCTTAAATCAGCCCCAGGAGGAAGCCCCAGCTGCTGTTCCCCACACAACACCACTCTCCAGCAGGAAGGAGCCAGAAGAAATGTCACCCACTTTCCCCTAGCGGCAGTTAGGGATTCTATTTCTGAGGGGGGAAATACATTATAGGAGTCAGAAATTATTTAGGTAGACAGTCTACCTAAAAAACTGAGTCGCTGGCAGAAAACTTTCCTTTTAACAAAAAGCAGCTGAAAAATAGCTCCCTTTCTAATCTCATGCAGTTCAAAAAAAGTGCTTCTCTTCTAGCAACAGGCAGCCTGAAAGTTGAGGCTGTAAAACACAGAGAAGATGGCTTGAGCACAGAAAGACAGGGGGAAGTCTCCTGGGTAATCACCAAACTTCACACTTACACAATGGGCCCCAGTAAAACAGTGGGTCTTAATAAGCATATTCCTTTCCCTTTAGGCGCACTAAGATAGAGGAGCTAAAAACAGACTGGGGGGATGTCTGCAGCTGCAAGAAGATGTGTGAGAGCAGACACAGAAACTCTCCCTCCCAGGTAAGCAAGACAAAGAAACACAGACTAAGAGTCCATCTATGTGGTCAGAGAATGGGATAAGAGCTGATAAAAAAACTCTGCGCTATAGACGTAGCACACCTGGCCCCAACTAACCATTGGGCCCTAGGAGGCTAAGACATTCCCTCCTCAGGAGCCCCCTCCTCAGTAGCCCGTTTATAAAAATGCTGACAATTTTACTACCACTTGGCAACCTGCTCGGGACCCCTCTCCGTGATGGAGAGCTATTCTTTTCTTTTGCCTATTAAACTCCTGCTCCAAACTCACTCTCTCTGTGTGTGTGTGTGTCTGCAACCTCAATCTCCTTGGCCATGACATCAAAAACCTTGGTATTTACCCCAGACAACAAGGCTGCTTCACCAGCCTTCTCACATTAAATTCCACACATTGCATGTCAGTGCTGTCACAGCTGTGTCTATCACCACAGCAACAAGCAGAGGGACTCAAGGCAAGAATGTGGACTTAGCACTGATGACCCGGAGCTTGAGATGGGATCTGCCTAGCGTGAGCCATGGCTCAGTTTCACTCACTATGTGACTTGGTGAGAGTTACTTGGCCTCTCTGGGTCTCAGTTTCACATGTGTAAAATGGGGCTAAAATGACAATAGGAATAGCTGCTTTCGCTAAATCACAGGTTGTTGCATGTATCCAATGAGATAATGTTTGTCAAAGTGCTTTGTAAATCTATGGCACCATATACATACCAGCACTAATTGGAAAACAAATGCATTTCTAAAATTTAATATGCAGATTCATGATGTTGTAATTCTTTTTTTCTTTTTTTTTTTTTGAGACAGAGTCTCGCTCTATTGCCCAGGCTGGAGTGCAATGGCACGATCTCGGCTCACTGCAAGCTCTGCCTCCCGGGTTCATGCCATTCTCCTGCCTCAGCCTCCCGAGTAACTGGCATCACGGGCGCCCGCCACCGCGCCCAGCTAATTTTTTGTATTTTTAGTAGAGATGGGGTTTTACTGTGTTAGCCAGGATGGTCTCGATCTCCTGACCTTGTGATCCGCCCACCTCGGCCTCCCAAAGTGCTGGGATAATAGGCTTGAGCCACCGCTCCCGGCCGATGTTGTAATTCAAAGCAGGTTTAAACAACAGGGGAAATCCATAATGAGTATATTAAATGTATCATTCTTTATTAAAGTGAAGAACTAATGCCCCTCCCCATCCAATTTGTCCCAACTTTTCTCAACTTGTCCCATGTGTTTTCTTTCCCTCCCTCCCTCCTTCTCTTCCTTCTTTCTTTCCTTCTTCCCTTCTTTCCCTCTTTCTTTCTTTCTTTTTTGAGATGGAGTCTCACTCTATCTCCCAGGCTGGAGTGCTATGGTGAGATCTCAGCTCGCTGCAACCTTGCCTCCTGGGTTCAAGTGATTCTCCTGCCTCAGCCTCCCAAGTAGCTGGGATTACAGGTGTGTGCCATCATGCTTGGCTAAATTTTTTATTTTTAGTATAGATGGGATCTTGCTATGTTGGCCAGGTTTGTCTCAAACTTTTGGCCTCAAGTGATTTGCCCACCTCAGCCTCCCAAAGTGCTGAGATTACATGCGTGAGCCACCACACCCAGCCTCCCTTGTGTTTTATTAAAGGAAGACCCACGTGATGGCCAGCAGAAATGGCACCCTCCTGTGTGACCCTGTGATATGCAATGCACGCAGGAGGATTCACTTCTAGCAGGACACTTACCGAGCCCTTTCATGGCCTTCCTCAGGGTCTGGGCATCTTCCACGGCGTTGAATCCTGAAGCAGCTTTGACAGTACCTCCTTTGGTTGCCTGAGCACAAAAGACAGTGATGTTACTGAGAGGCAGCCTCTTACCAACATGGATTCATCTCATTCGGCAAACATTTGCTAAGCACTAACCATAGCCTAGACAGTATTCTGGGTTCTAGGGATACAGAAGTGACCGTGAAAAATGGAGCTCTTGCTCCCTGGGACTGATGCTCTAGCTCATGGGAGGCAGACAGTGAACAAGCCAACAATTCTCAATTCTATGAACTGCCTGGGGGTGAGCAGTGCTGTGAAGCAGATAGAGAGGTCCTACAGGCCCATTCTGAGGAGTGACATTGAGGTTAAGAGCTGAATGAGATGAAGCAGCTGCCCATGCAAAGACGGAGGCAAGGGTTATGGGCAGAGGAAACAGCTCCTGCAAAGACCCTGAGGCCAGAACTAGTTTGTAGGGAGAGCAGGATAGAGGCCAGTGTGGCTCAAGTTGGTGGGCAAGGAGGGGAGGGGAAGATGAACTACATCACCATGGAATCCTGGTCCCCCCAAAAGGGAAAAATATCAAACCTGAATCCAATCAAGCCTCTAGAGCCAAAAACAAATTTACAGTAAACAGGAGACAGGAGAATGTTAAACCACACCAAAGCGTTGCAGTCAGCAAAATCCAGACTCTGAGACACAGCACTTAACAAACGACCTAGTTTCTTTGACAAACAAATGGCAAGGAGAATTTAAAGAGAGAGATGGAAGGGAAATACAGTTTAAAAGACATTGAAAAGGAACATCAATGATCATAATGTGAACCTGTAGTACCATAATTTGGATCCTAAATTAAACAGTAAAAAACAAAAGACATTTATGAGACAATGAAAATTTGAACATTGACTTGACATTTGATGACACTAAGGACTTGGTTTTAACATTTTTAGATATAAGAACGGCATTATGGTGATTTTTCATTTTGAAAAGAGGTTTAATCTACTGAAATAGTTTACAGATGAAATGATAAGATGTCTTGGTTTGCTTCCAAATCACACAGGTGGAGAGAAAGGGGAGGAAGTGGAGATAAAGAAGAAACAGGCCGGACATGGTGACTCACCCCAGCAATCCCAGCACTCTGGGAGGCTGAGGCGGGCGGATCTCTTGAGCCCAGGAGTTTGAGACCAGACTGGGCAACATGGTGAAACCTCATCTCTACAAAAACATACCAAAAAATTGGCTATGCATGGTGGCACAGGCCTGTAGTCCCAGCTACTCAGGATGCTGAGGTGGGAGGATCTCTTGAGCCCAGGAGGTGGAGACTGCAGTGAGCCGAGAGCACACCACTGTGATCCAATCTGGGCGACAGAGTGAGACCCTGTCTCAAAAAAAGACAAAAAACAAGAGTGACGATGAGTTAATAATTATTGACAGGTACACAAAGGGGTTCCTTATAGTATTCTGTTTACTTTCATATATGTTTAAAGTTTTCCATAATAAAAATATTTAAATAAATGAACTAAAAATAAAAAAGAAGGCAATCAGAGAGGTGGGCTGGGACCAGAGCAAGGCAGCCCTTCAAGCCAGGTAAGGAGTTTGTATTTTATTCTAAGTGCAGTGAAAGCCACTGACAGGTTTTGAGCAAGGAGATGGGGACACACGATCTGACTTAACGATTTAAAAGATCCCCTGGGCTGCTGTAGGGAGACGCAGAGACCATTTGAGAGTCTGGGCCAAGATCTGGGGGTGGGATATGAGCTAGACTAGGGTGAAATAGTTAAGATGGAAATAAACAGGAGAACAGACAGCTCAGCACATGTTTTGGAGCAAAGGCGACAGAACTTGCTGATGGACTGACGTGGGAGGTGAGGAAAGAAAAGAATCAAGTATAACTCTAAATCTTTTCCCCTGAGCAGCTGGGTATCATTTACCCAGATGGGGAAAACCGGAGGAAGACTACTAGATTTAGGGTGGCAGTGTGGGGTGGGATTTAGAGGTTCTATGTTGGAAATGTTAAGTTTGGGATGTCCATTAAATATCCCAGTGGAATTGTCAAAAAGACAATTGGTTACACAGTATAAGTCTAGAGGTCACATCCAGCATAATAAAGTTAGGACGCATCAGCATTTGGGTGGCACTTGATGAGATGACCTGGAAAGAAAGTGAAAATAGGGACAGGAACTTAGGATAAGCCTGGGTCTCTCCAACAGTACAGGTCCAAGATGGGAGAGCCCAGAAAGGATGGCTGAGAAGGGGTGGTCCTTGAGCTCATAGGAAATCCAGGATCGAGCACTGTCCAGAGGCTGAGGAAGGAGGGAGTAGCTGGCGCTTGGTCTAAGAAGCTTAGTGGGAAGGAGCATAAGCACTGGAGTGGGGTATGAATCTTACCTTTACCTCTTTCTAGCTGTGTGGCCTGGGACATTTCATTTTTCTCACTTGTATATTGGGAATAATGATAACTCACAGAAACAGGATAATATAGGAATGTACTTAGCACAAAACCCAGAAAAAAGTAAACACTAAAACAAAAACTCAGAATCATCATCATCATCATCATCATCATCATCATCATCATCATGAAAGAGGACTTCAGCTGTGCCTCCATAATAAATAAAATAATGAGATTCTTTCATCTATTTCTTGTATTACACCTCCACACAAGCCTATGGGGTAATGCCAAAGCAGAATCTAGGATGGAGCATTTGTACAAGGTGGCAAAAACGGTGTGGAATAGAGAAAGTTTTCTGATAATCTAATTGGACCCAAGAATGTAATATGGGCCATCTAAAGGAATGGAGGATTTTTATACCCTTAGTGCAGTTCTCTAGTGAGCCTGACTTGAGCTTACTGCACTAGACCACCCTGGCCTGGACCTCTCAGGCCCATAGTGGCCCACATCAAGCCCGTCCAAGTCCTCAGGTACCCAGGGCATGGGCCTTCTCTGCTGCAAGACCAGGCTTTCATGTCCTGGATATGATAAACATTTAGCACTTGGTCATCACCCTTTCACGTCTGACAGAGGAACGCAGAAATGTATGACATCAACTTCCTTGGGCACTGTTATTGGATGAATTGTATCTCCCCCACAAAAAAGACACATTGAAGTCCTAACCTCCAGCACCTCAGAATGTGACCTTATTTGGAAATAGGGCCGCTGCAGATTAATCAGTTAAGATGAGGTGATACTGGAGTAGGGTGGGCCCCTGATCCAATATGACTGGTGTCATTATAAGAAGATGTGGACATGAGAAGACAGAGGTAAAAGGGGCGAGCACCGTAGGACAAAGGCAGAGATGGAAGTTATGCAGCAGCAAGCCAAAGAATAGCTAGGACTGCCAGCAAACCCCCAGAAGCTAGGAAGAGGCCCAGAAGGCTTCTGCACAGGTGTGAAAGGGACCACAGCCCTGCTGACACCTTGCTTTGGGTTTCTGGCCTCCAGAACTGTGAGGCAACACATTTCTATTATTCTAAGCCACCCAGTTTGTGCTATTACTTTGTTTTGGCAGCTTCAAGAAACTAACAGAGGTACTTTACTTCTTTTCTTCTATTATATATCAGTAGTAATACGCAAATTGGTGACTTGCTGTCAGAATTCCAACATGGCCTTTGGCCCCAGCATGAGACAGCTTTCTCAGTTGATTGTTTCACAAGGTTCTTTTGGAACTCCCGTATTGAAAAATTTTTGGATGGCATTCAAACACTGCATTCAACTATTAAGCAAACTACATTGCTGAGGGACACTACTGTGGGATTAGGATTAATAGATAATAAGGTGAATCGATAGAGGAATTGGCAAGGGTGGTTCTGTTTACCAGTTAGCATTCTTAGTGACTCTTTTTCTCTAGGAAAAAGATCAAGAAATGTGTTCCCTGTTAGCCCATATTGATTAAATTTCAGAGTATAATATACCATTATCCATTCTGGGAAGACACGGAATTCTGTCCCAAGAGGGCCCATTGTGATAGCAGGCAAAGGAAACAGAGAGGATACAGAAAGGAATGATGAAAATGAATAGATAAAAATAGGTGCCATATCACAATTGATGAAATGTTGTTATTACATTAATAATGAAGAAGATATATGCCAAAAAGAACGGAATACAATACAATGGATACTAATGAGCAAAAAAAGGAATGGAGGAACAAACTACTGATGCAACAACACGGATGAATTGCAAAAGAATATAACGCCCAGAAAAAGAAGTCAGACACAAAATAGTACCTACTCTATGATTCCATTTATAGGATGTTCTAGAACAGGCAAAACTAACTTATGATAACACTCAGAAGAGCAGTTGCATTGCCTGTGTGGAGTGGAGGGTGGGAAGGGGAGTTGATACAAAAGGGGCATGGAGGAGCTTCTAGGAATGATAAAATGTCCTACCTCGATACACGAGTAGGTTATGTGGGTATATACATTTGTCAAAACTTATCGACCAGTAACCTTAAAGGATGTGCATTTCACTATATGCAAATTATATCTCCATAAAACATGTTTTAAAATCTTGAATACAATGATTTAAAAACATATTGTAGAGAATTCAGCAAATTTTTTAAACATTAAGAAGAAAGCAGGGCGCGGTGGCTCATGCCCGTAATCCCAGCACTTTGGGAGGCCAGGGTGGGTGGATCATGAGGTCAGGAGTTCGAGACCATCCTGGCCAACATGGTGAAACCCTGTCTCTACTAAAAATACAAAAAAATTAGTCAGGTGTGGTGGTGGGCACCTGTAATCCCAGCTACTTGGGAGGCTGAGGCAGGGGAATCGCTTGAACCCAGGGCGGAGGTGGTAGTGAGCCGAGATCATGCCACTGCACTCCAGCCTGGGCAACAGATTGAGCCTCTGTCTCAAAAAAACAAAAACAAACAAACAAACAAAAAAAAATTAAGAAGAAAATTAAAACATAACCACTAGAGTAAATAATTTTAATGATATGAAATGTAATATAAACATTACATTATCTCATTAGCATAGAGAAGAGATAAAGCATAAGATCAGAGTGAATACATAACTTGTTTCCTATTTTCCTGTACTAAGTAGAGGAAAAGAAAGGCTATAAAACTGTTGTTTATCCTCTTATTACTCTTATTGAAAAATCATTATACGTATGAGTAAGGTCTAAAATAAAATAATGGCAAATAGTTGGTGTTTCCAATGTTGTGACTGGATAGTGTGGTTTTCTTTTTAAAATGTCCTTTATCTGTCTAATAAATAATAGTCATGATAGAAAAACAGGTTTTAGGAGGAAAGATGAGAGCAACTGAGGTAATTTTCCTAGAGTGGAAAGCACACAAAGAGCCACTTAATTACAGTCTTCATTTGTAGGAAAGCTGTGAGCCTACTGAAGACAGGAAAAGCATCTCATTAATTCTGGGTCCCAGTACCACATCTGGCACAAAGTAGGGGCACCATAAGCATTTCTGAATAAATATTCTCCACGTTGGCTAGGCACAGTGGCTCATGCCTGTAATCCCAGCACTTTGGGAGGCCAAGGTGGGAGGATTGCTTGAAGCCAGGAGTTTGAGACCAGCTTGGGCAACATAGCGAGCCCCTCATCCCTATAAAAAATAAAAATAGGCCAGGCTCGGTGGCTCACGCCTGTAATCCCAGCACTTTGGGAGGCTGAGGTGGGTGGATCACGAGGTCAGGAGATCAAGACCATCCTGGCTAACAAGGTGAAACCTCATCTCTACTAAAAGATACAAAAAATTAGCCGGGCCTAGTGGTGGGTGCCTGTAGTCCCAGCTACTCGGGAGGCTGAGGCAGAAGAATGGTGTGAACCGGGAGGCGGAGCTTGCAGTGAGCCGAGATAGCGCTACTGCACTCCAGCCTGGGCAACAGAGGGAGACTCTGTCTAAAATAAGTAAATAAATAAATAAAAATAAATAAATAAAATAAAAAATAAAATAAATAAATATTTTTTAAAAATTCTCCATGGCTAGGGAGAATCAATCAGCAAGAAATTGATTTTAAACTAAAGCATGAGAGATTTGGGGCACACATGAATAAGCCTTTGACTGTCAGAGATCATGAAGAAATTTCTGGAACATCTAATGCAAAAAAAAAAAAAATTAAGAGTATATTACTCTTTGTTCAGGATAATTCACTTTACACATCCATCTCCCTAAAGGAAGGCAAATCTCAAGCTGGAAGGCTCTCTGGTTCCTTTCTAGGTATAAGATTTCCACTTCTATTATTGCTTCCTCCAGAAGACCATGGACCAGAATTACTTGTCTATTCAGAAACATATTTGGGTGAGAGAAGGCGAGCAGATGGCCAGCCTTAGGTACAGCCATGTTTTCAGCTAAGAGGCTCAGCTTCCACCTCAGAGCTGAACTGTACAGAACTCTCAAAGGGATTCAATTCGATGCTTGTTCCAAAGATCAGATAACCAAGGTCCAAGGTGTCTGATTACTGTGTAAAGCAAGAGGCGGCCGACACACCCATATTGTTAGGAAATACCCCTCTTCAAGAGCCTCAAATGATGTGGCTACCTCAGAATATGGATAGCAGTCCTCTTCTGGTGGTAGAACCTGCAGAATTTTTAGTTTTTCCTTTTTAAATGTTCTAAAATAAACATGTAGTGCCTCTGTAGACAGAAAACTACAACTTGTTTCTATATTCTCAGGATGTTAAAAGAATTCAAATAATTCTCTCTTTGAATCAGTTTTCAAGGTCAAGTTGCTTACCACCCCTAAAAGAAATTTAAATGATGTTTAGAAATAGATCTGCCTTTTCATGTCCTCCTCCCTTCCCTCTATTGAGTAAACAAGGCTTTGTTTAAGCTAACAGTCGCTGCGCCCACATTCTGTACCTGTTAGCAGCTGGCACCAGATAAAGTTGAGGTAGTTCACAACTTACCACGGCCATGACTCTAGGTCAAGATCAGAGTTCAGTCACCCAAGCAGAAGTTCTTCTGTGATAAAAGCAGAGGGGAAATGATTGTGATCAAGGAAATGGCATTAAAATCATTCATCAGGATAACTTGCAGTTTGCATGAAGCTAAGCCATGAGGAAATGACATCCAACTTAATCAAAAGGCCAGTTACTGATTAGCCAAAGATACAAGGAGTGGGCTAGTAATTAGAGAAACTGTTAAAAAAAGTCAACTTTATCATACTGGTAAAATATTTTCCTACCTGTTCTTCTGTTTGGAGATACACACGACAGAAAGGATTCCTATTGTTTTGTTAGGGTAAGGTACCATTACTTGTACTCAAGCTGGACACAGATTCTGAACTGAATGTTATAGCAGACCAGAAGAGGTTCCCCTTTGAGAAAAGAGATAATCCAACTGCATCAGAGGAAAGTACAGCATACCAGCCTCCCCTCCGTGTGTGCATCTGTGTGAGTGTGTTTGTGTGTGTGTGTACGTGTGTGTGTGATGACAGGCCAGCAGCCCAACCAACATGAGAATCTTTTCATTTCCCAATGGCGATTTTTACTGCCACCATTCTAGGATTAAAGATGTTTCTTCCCTTTAAGCTGCAGGCTTATCCACTCAACTTTGTCCTCGGTTTTCAGTACCCCCTCTTTCATCATCATCACACATTTCTTTCAGTTGTTCAGAATGCAAGAAATGTCTTCATTGTAGTCTAGGACTCTTGTGGAGTTCTCATGATATATAAACAGTCCCCTAACGGCAGCCCACCACCTCCTGTTCCCATATCTAAGTCATATGAACAAGGCACCTTCTCTTTTCTTGCTTTTTTTGAGTCAGGATCTCCCTCCATGTCCAGGCTGGAGTGTAGTGTTGCAATCATAGCCCACTGCAGCCTCAAACTCCTGGACTCAAGCGATCCTCCTGCCTCAGCCTCCCGAGTCACTGGGACTACAGGTGCAAACCACCTGGATAAGGTTCCTTTTCTCAGAATTTAGTTAGATCCTCGATACTCAAAGAGTCATCCGAGAACCAGGAGTACATGCATTCCTGGGAGCTTGTTAAAAATGCAGAATCTGGCTGGGCACGGTGGCTCATGCCTGTAATCCCAGCACTTTGGGAGGCCGAGGCAGGTGGATCATTTGAGGTCAGGAGTTTGAGACCAGCCTGGCCCACATGGTGAAACTCCATCTCTACTAAAAATATAAAAATTAGCTGGGGGGTAGTGGCACACGCCTGTAATTCCAGCTACTTGGGAGGCTGAGGCAGGAGAATCACTTGAGCCTGGGAGGCAGAGGTTGCAGCGAGCCAAGATCATGTCACTGCACTCCAGTCTGGGTAACAGAGTGAGACCCTGTCTCTAAAGAAAGAAAGAAAGAAAAAGCAGAATCTCAGGTCCCTACCCCAGACCTACTCCCAGAATCTGCATTTTTAGAAGATTCCCCAAATATTTGCCTGTACAGTAGTTTGAAAAGCACTGGTCTAGATAATCTGACCAAGCAGCGTGCCTTTTGATGATAACTAAGTCCTTCTTAACCCACCTTATTACCACTTAGGCCTTGTTTGATCACATTTGCTTTTTACCTTCCAGTTTCATTCTTCCTGTTTCCCATCATTCATTGCCGACTGACCCCCTATTACCTGCGGGTTCAACTAAGGGGAGAACCAACTAGTCCTGGGGCACAGCCTGAGCAACGGTGCAGAGGTGGGAATGAGCTGCAGTTTCAGGGATAATGAGGAAATGCGGGCATGACAGCAGAGGGCTCATTCCAGGGAAAGCTCAGAAACAAGGTTGGAAAAGCCAAAGCAAACTGAATGGTATGGGCCTTGCATGCCTGGCTGAGGAGTCTGGCTTTAGAGCATACCACAGGTCATGGGAATACTGTGGAAAGCTTTTTGTTATTTGCAGAGAAGTGCCATAATAAAAGAAAAACTTTAGCAAGGTACTGTACTTTACTATAGGGTAAACTGGAAAGAGAGACTGGAGTGAGGGAGAAGGAGTTAAGAAGGCTTGAGAGATGACTACAGGAACAGATGGGTAGAGGCAAAGGCCTGGGCAGGGTGTGGCACTGAAATATGATATACGGAGGATGTTTGGAAGGCTTTATCAGATGTAGTGACTCATGGACTGTATAGATTTACTCATTCAATCACCAAATGTTCCTAAATGACCTCTCACAACACTTCTCCAGGCACACTTGTTCTGTTGATAGAGATAATGCAGTGGATAAGACAATGAACCTGCTGTCAAGGCATTTATAGTCTACCAGGAGAGATAAACAACACATTTATTTTTTAATTTTATTTTTTACATAACTAGACATCTTTATCTTTTGACAAATAGTTTTAACAAACGTAATTTTCAAGCTCTTTCCACAATAGAAATCATTACTTGAGCCCCTTATTTCATTTAAAAAAAAAAAAAAAGGATTCATTCTGACTTCTCTTTCCTTTCTTTTGGAGGCAGAGTGTTGCTCTGTTGCCCAGGCTGGAGTGCAATGGCACGATCTCGGCTCACTGCAACCTCTGCCTCCCGGGTTCAAGTGATTCTCCTGCCTCAGCCTCCTGAGTAGCTGGGATTACAGGCATGTGCCACCACGCCTGGCTAATTTTGTATTTTTAGTTGAGATGGGGTTTCTCCATGTTGGTCAGGCTGGTCTCGAACTCCCAACCTCAGATGATCCGCCCGCCTTGGCCTCCCAAAGTGCTGGGATTACAGGCGTGAGCCACTGCGCCTAGCCCAACTTCTCTTTCTAAATGCCAGATATACGTCAACCAGGCCTCTTCTGACCCCAGAGACAGCAGACTTGGTGACAGTGCCGATATCTGCTGTAGAGATGCATTGTAATTTGGCTAACTCTAATTAGTTCTGATATTAACAGGCCCAGCATAGGCTGCTAAAACACTTTGACAATTTTAAAATATATTTTTAACTCTTACTTCTAACTTCTACTCAACTTCTTTGCCACCAACAACAAATTTTAGAAGGAATAAATGAGATAATTTCTGATTTTGGCGAGATGATGAAAATATAACAGGATGACAGCACAGAACAAGGATCGGCAAACCACAATAGCTCATGGGTGAAATCCTGCTTTTGTATGACCTACAAGCCAAGAATGTTGTTATTTTTTTTTATAATTGACTAAAAAATAAAAAAAATGATATTTTATGACATGTGAAAATTATACAAAATTCAAATTTCAAAGACTTATTGGAACAGTCACACGTGTTTGTTTACATTTTGTCTGTGGCTACTTTCAAGCTACAACAGCAGAAATGAGTAGTTGTGACAGAGACCATGCAGCCCAGGAAGCTAAGAATATTCACTGTCTGGCCCTTCACAGAAAACATTCGCTGACCCCTGACATGGAAGATAACAGGATCAGGTTACCAGGAAGGAGCTGGCCTGGGCAGGGCGATCCAGGAGGCATCTCTGAGTTGACATCTGAACTAAGACCTGAATGAAGGGAAGGGGCTAGCCATTCAAAGTTCTGAAGGAGAACTCTCAGGCAGCTGGAACAGTCAGTGCAAAGGCCCTGAAGCAGAAATGGGCTTACTGTGTTTGAGGGATGGACAAAAGCATTGTGAACAAGGGCAAGAGTGTCATGAGATGAAGATGCAGTCAGGCCATACAATATTGTGACCTAGAATAAGGAATATACACCTCTTCATCCTCCTGTTCCTGGTACAGAACTCCTAAATCCCTTGGAATTTTCTAAGTGATAAGAACAATAACGGTGAAAGGAGCATATTTTGTTATTCATAACAAGCCCCATTAACCACACCTGAGTTCATGTTAATGAGGGGATGTCTGGAAAGCCACCAGATAACTCTAGGATGGGGGACTGGTTGCTCCAGTAAAAAAACTCTGTGATAGAGAGTTGGAATTTTCAGTCCAACCTCTCATCTCATGGGAGGGGAGAAGGGCTGGAGACTGATTTCATTACCAATGGCCAATGATTTGATCAATCATGCCTATGTAACGAAGACTCCATAAAAACCCAAAGGACGGTGGGAAATAGGGAGTAAAGGGTTTGAAGAGCTTCCAGGTTAGTGAACACATGGAGGTGCGGGGAAGACGGTGCATCTGGAGAGGCCGTGGAAGCTATGAGCCCCTCCCCACATGCCCCACTCTATGCATTCTTCCATGTGGCTGTTCCCAGACTGTATCCCTTTATTATAAACCGATAATCCAGTAAGTAAACTGTTTTCCTGAGTCCTGTGAGCCATTCTAGCAAATGATGAAAGTCAACAGGGGGTCATGGGAACCTCCGATTTCTAGCCATTCCATCAGAAGCACAGGTGACAGGCTGCACTTGCCACTGGCATCTGAAGTGGGGAGACTTGTGGGACTGACCCCTTAACCCAAGCTTGTCCAACCTGTGGCCCATGGGCCACATGCAGCCCAGGACAGCTTTGAATCTGGCTCAACACAAATGCGTAAACTTTCTTAAAACATATGAGATTTTTTCAATTTTTTTTTTTTTTTTTTTTTTTTTTTTTTTTTAGCTCAGGAACTATTGTTAGTGTTAGTATATTTTATGTGTGGTCCAAGACAATTCTTCTTCTTCCAATGTGTCCCAGGGAAGTCAAAAGATTGGACACCCCTGCCTTAACCAGTGGGGTCTGTGCTAACTTGATAGTGTCAGAACTGAGTTAAATTGTGGCATACCCAGTTGGTGTCCAAAGAGAACTGAAGAACTGCTTGATGTGGGAACCCCCACCCCGCCTCCTCACCCACCCACATCTGGTGCTAGAAGTGAAAAAGTGTTAAAGTATAAGGAAAAAATAGTTCGTTTTCCTATACAATCAGTGTCAGAAGTGAGGTTTGCTAGAATGGCCCCGGCTTGCAGGTTTGGGAAGAAAAAGAACGAAAGGGTTAGGGATGAGGAACTTTGATTCCTAGGTGGCCACATGGTCATGAGACAGGCAGGCTGGTGGGCTCCCTATTTTTAAATGGTCTGGGCCAGGCACGGTGGCTCATGCTTGTAATCCCAGCACTTTGGGAGGCTGAGGTGGGTAGATCGCCTGAGGTCAGGAGTTCGAGATCAGCCTGGCCAACATGATGAAACCCCATCTCTAATAAAAATATAAAAATTAAGCTGAGCATGGTGGTGGGTGCCTGTAATCCCAGCTACTCAGGAGGCTGAGGCAGGAGAATCATATGAACCCCCAGAGATGGAGGTTGCAGTGAGCCAAGATTGCACCACTGTACTCCAGCCTGGGCAACAGAGTGAGATTCTGTCTCAATAAATAAATAAATAAAATAATAATAAATAAAATGGCCTGGAAGAAAATGATAGAAGCCTTTCACTCAAGCTCTAACTTATCTAACTCTCAGTCAATTAATAACAAAAGACCCAAGAAGCTTATTAACCACAAGCTCCTATTTCAGGGGGCTGGGGACTTCCCTGGAGCCCTGCATGCATAGCTAGACTTAAAGTCCAACCTACAGTTACCGTTCCTCATTTTAAGGCTCAAAATGAGTGGGGTGGAGATTTAAAATGCTAATGTTGCATATGATGCATGAAGAAGCATGCTGAGCTACTGTGTGAGTGCTAGAAAAGCCTCTCCTATACATGCTCTGATGTAACCCTTTCCCATGGAAAGACCCTATAAAACTAACCCACACACTATCCTCTGAGAGCAGTCTGTTTCTTGTCCTTTCTCAGCACTGGCTCCCTTGTGCACAAGCCAAAACAAACTTTTTCTTTGCTGCTATGTATGGTGATTGCTCTTGATTTCTATCCTGGGTAATTACAAGAACCCAGGGCATTGGTAACAGCCACCCATGGTACAGAGTAGCATACCATGCTGAGATCTGTTAGTAAAGGTAAAAGCTACCCCAAGGAGTTGGCTTACTGGATGCATACGGAAATGCAAACTAGTAAGAAAAGGTGACATATTCAGTCCCTTGCTTATTGTTATCTGTCATAGCTAAAATAAAATTAAGGGAGAGTGCTGGGTCAGACCAAGCTCAGATTTCAGTGAGTCTATGCTCTAGCCACTAATTGCGAAGCCACCCACCAATGGCAAAATTATGCTGAGATTACAGACAATATCACTAAGAACTCTGGTAACCAAGAAGGCAGTTCATGTGGGGTGGAAGGCAAACCATGAAACGATTGAAAACACAGGGTAGAGTGTGAAGAAATTATTTCTTTTTTTTTTTTTTGTGATGGAGTCTCGCTCTGTTGCCTAGGCTGGAGTGCAGTAACACGATCTCAGTCGCCCAGGCTGGAGTGCAGTGACGCGATCTCAGTCGCCCAGGCTGGAATGCAGTGACACGATCTCGGCTCACTGCAAGCTCCGCCTTCCGGGTTCACGCCATTCTCCTGCCTCAGCCTCCCGAGTAGCTGGGACTACAGGCGCCTGCCACCACACCCGGCTAATTTTTTGTATTTTTAATAGAGACGGGATTTCACCGTGTTAGCCAGGATGGTCTCGATCTCCTGACCTCGTGATCCGCCCGCCTTGGCCTCCCAAAGTGCTGGGATTACAGGCGTGAGCCGCCGCCCCCGGCCAGAAATTATTTCATTTTGTAGATCAGTATCATAAACTTCCTGAAGAACCTTTATTCAAATGTGTTGTGTGAGTAACTAAGTGAGTGACAGTGTCTTAGGTTTTGAACACTGCAGAGTATTCAAAACGCTAGCATTCATGTTTGGGTTGATGCAGGACCCACAGCTCTCCATGGAGCAATTGCAGATGTTTCCGGTGGTCCAGAGGCATAGGAGGTTATTCCTGAGAGAACATCCAGCCTGGTGGACTGGAGAAAAGCCACACTAAGGTCTGTTTACCCTGAGAAGGGGGACTGTTCCTCTCCCCTTATAAAAGTCAAGTAGAACACCCCTGATGAAGCAGCTGATATGCTTCATATGCAAACCACACAGGACTGCCTTGATGATCATCGGGGTATCTGTCTGCTGAATATGCCTGTTACCCAGGTCATGGTAAATGCTGCGGTTAAGGGCGCTCCTTTTGGCCGGATGCAGTGGCTCATGCCTGTAATTCCTGCACTTTGGGAGGCCGAGGCAGGCGGATCACCTGAGGTCAGGAGTTTGAAACCAGCCTGGCCAACCTGATGAAACCCCATCTCTACTAAAAATACACAAAATTAGTCAGGCGTGGTGGCAGGCGCCTGTAATCCCAGCTATTCGGGAGGCTGAGGTGGAAGAATCACTTGAACCTGGGAGGTGGAGGTTGCAATGAGCTGAAATTGCACCACTGCTCTCCAACCTGGGCAACAACAGCGAAACTCCATCTCAAAAGAAAAAAAAAAAAAAAAAAGGCGGGGGGGCTCCTTTAACATAAACACCTCATATAACCTTACCGCTGCAAAACCAAGGGAGTCTTATTGAATTTCCTCTCTCAGTTTCCCCTTATGGGTCTTACAGATGCTAATAAAAACATGAGGTTAGTTAAGAGAAGAATGGAGAAAGGCACAGAGAGTCAGAGACTCGTCTTAGCAGGGTGGAAATTTTTAAATGGTTATTAACACATAGGGCAGGGTGAGATGGCTCACGCCTGTAACCTCAGCACTTTGGGAGGCAGGGGTGGGCAGATCACTTAAGGTCAGGAGTTCGAGACCAGCCTGGCCAACACAGTGAAATCCTGCCTCTACTAAAAATACCAAAATTAGCAAGGCATGATGGCGCATGCCTGTAATCCCAGCTACTAGGGAGGCTGAGGCACAAGAATCGCTTGAACCTGGGAGGTGGAGGTTGCAGTGAGTTGAGATTGTGCCACTGTACTCCAGCCTGGGTAACAGAGTGAGACTCTGTCTCAAAAAAAAAAAAAAAAAAAAAGAAAGAAAGAAAGGAGAATAAAACAAATATTGATAAACAAACAAACAAATAAAAGTCATGGGCACAGCGTAAGACCTTCATAGATCCCAGCCAGTCCTTGGTCTGGAGGCCCTGTTTCATGTCATGTGAATGATCCACATGTATCCATATCCCTTGGTAAGTATGATTCATATGCTAATTGGCTGACAAGTCTGGCAGATACAGCTTTTCAGAGCAAGGGCCTTCCCTTTGCTTTCATGTAGTTTTGGAATAAATGACAAGTGAGGAGGCAGGGAAGGGGGACACCTCTCCAAAAAAGGCAACCTTTAATATGAACATTCCACTCCTTTCTACCACATCAAGAAGTGGAAAGACACCTTGATCAAAGCCTTCTGGAAATACTGAGAGTCATTATGCAAGGAGCTAGAAATATTTCACTTAAGGAAAAAGAAGGTATCATACTTGAACACTGGATACTTTTAGTCAATTTACTTTGAAACTCGGACAGCACACAGTGTAATATACACATTTATATACAGACAGCTGTTGTTTATTTATTAAAGTTTTACTAGTATGAAACAAATTTCTTTTTTTTTTGAAACAGAGTCTCGCTCTGTTGCCAGGCTGGAGTGCAGTGGTGTGATCTCTGCTCACTGCAACCTCCTCCTCCCGGGTTCAAGTGATTCTTCTGCCTCAGCCTCCCCAGTAGCTGGGATCACAGGCGCCTGCCACCATGCCCAACTAATTTTTGAATTTTTAGTAGAGATGGGGTTTCACCATGTTTGCCAGGATGGTGTCGATCTCCTGACCTCATGATCTGCCCACCTCGGCCTCCCAAAGTGCTGGTATTACAGGTGTGAGCCACTGTGCCCGGCCACCAAACAAATTTCTAAATAGAGTATAGAAATAAATGCAGAAAATGGTACTCCTCGATTCATTGTTATATCAGATAATATGTATAAAGTCAGTCTACACAAATGCTTATTAGCCTAGAGCCTGGGACCTGGTAAGGCCTCAATAACTCTTGGCACAAGGATGGGGGGAGCAGAAAGAGGAAAGAAATGCACCCCCCAAAACACAATTGCTGTAGGCCTCTCTTAGCTGCACACAATGATAACTCCCAAGGACTGAAAAGCCTTTCTTCTGGAAGCTCCACCTATAACCTTCCCACCTCATTTTCCACCTGCCTCGCAGTGCCATACTCTTAGCAGAGCCTCTGCCCAACATTCTTTGCTACCTCAGCTTCCTTGATTCCTTTGTTCTTTCTCTCTGAAGGCCTTTCCACAATCCATAAGCTGCACATTATGACCAATTCCACAATGACTCAGACTGTGTTGGGGGTTTAAAAGCTCCTTTGCTGCTCATAGATGGGGCGAAATAATTAGCAACTATACCTCAGTTTTTACATTTGTAAAATGCAAACACGCCCCCATTTTGGGGGTGACTCAAATAACTCTAAAAGCATCAGGACTGTTCCAGATGGAAGGATGAAGCCTGAAGGTGATGCACTTTTTAGTGATGTCTTTAAAAACCTAGGCTTGGCCGGGCGTGGTGGCTCACACCTGTAATCCTAGCACTTTGGGAGGCCGAGGCGGGCGGATCACGAGGTCAGGAGATCGAGACCATCCCAGCTAACACAGTGAAACCCCGTCTCTACTAAAAAAATACAAAAAATTAGCCGGGCGTGGTTGTGGGCGCCTGTAGTCCCAGCTACTCGGGAGGCTGAGGCAGGAGAATGGCGTGAACCTGGGAGGCGGAGCTTGCAGTGAGCCGAGATCGCGCCACTGCACTCCAGCCCGGGCGACAGAGCAAGATTCCGTCTCAAAAAAAAACAAAAAACAAAAAACCTAGGGTTATGAAGAACATGGGTAGGTGAGTACAGCTTCTTAACAGTGTCTGAACTCTACAACTAGGGCTTAGGATAGGGATCTGAAGTTTTAAGACATAGTTTTAGAGCAACTGAAAGATAGTTGGGAATTAAACATATGAGACCTATCTCAATAGCAGTTACCAAAGGGAAAAATAAGTTGTAAATAACTTCAACTTATTTCAACTAAGATTAAATAAATTCATGGAAATAATTTACAATGAATTCATAAAGAAAAAGTAGGTATGTTGAGAATACATCTATACTGGTTTCCAGGATGTCCAGAAGGATAATAATACACTACAACACAAATTGCCCGCTTGTATCTGCCAGAAATGGGCAAGCCAGGTGCTGACTCAAGTAGAAAGTTTCTTATGTTCTTATGGCAGACTGCAGGGATGTGGAACAAGGACTTCTGATTTCAAGTCCTATTTAGCAGGCTATATGTGGAGGCAACGGTATGGTGCATTCTCCTCTCTCACCCAGAATTTGGAAAGCAGACAAAGTAGATACTTCCCTAAGCATTAGACTAGTAAAATCAGCAAACACCCATCAAAACAAAGATATGCAAACGCATTTTAATGGGAAAGAACAGCTCCTGGGTTGAAGCAGGCTTGCTGGAAGGTATTAGCATGTTTAAAGAAAACTTGTGTCTATCAGCAAAGCAAACTCCATGCAAAACTGGCACAGATGCTCACTTTGAAACATTCATCTAAGCCCTGTCCTACGGAAAGGGTGAAGCCAGTGGTCAGGGTCAGGTATTTCCCCACTGTGAAGATGAATTCTGTCCATCTAATACTCCCTTGTTCCATGGCTGCCAAGCACCTTTTAGACTAGAGTTTGGCTTCCCAAATTAACCTGTCTACAAATATTGGAGCATGAGGATTTTTGCCTAAATAATACATATATATATATATATATATATATTTTTTTTTTTTTTAAGAGACAGGGTCTCACCCTGTTGCCCAGGCTGCAGTGCAGTGGTACAGTCATAGCTCACTGCAGCCTCGAACTCCTTAGCTCAAGAGATCCTGCCGCCTCAGCCTCCTGAGTAGCTGGAACTACAGGCACATGCCACCATGCCCAGCTAATTTTTTTTTTTTTAAATTTTCTAGAGACAAGGCCTTGCTGCATTGCCCAGGCTGGCCTTGAATTTCTAGGCTCAAGTGATTGCCCGCCTCACCCTCCCAAAGTGCTGGGATTACAGGTGTGAACCACCATGCCTGGCTCCGTATTTCTTAATATAGGTAAATTAGCAACATGTGTCTGCACGTGTGTGTGTTTGCACATGTGTATGTGCATACAGGTTTAATGAGCCTGGTGAATAGGAACCCTCCCTTTCTTGCCGTGCTGAGAGAGAGTTTCTCTGGGTCTGCTGGATGTTGCATTGAGGTGAATTCACCCCGGTAACTGATGCTCTCCTTCAGACCCCATCACAACTTGGCGGCCTCCATTCAGGTTCCTAACACTGACCCACATCCCAGAACAGGCCACCTGAGCCTACAGTATGAAGGGACCTGCCAGCTTTGTGGCACATTCCTACTGAATCCTCTTCGCTGGAAGATCACATGTGAGTGAGTCATTCACTATTTTTCTTTGGTACATGGTTTCACTTTACAGCCCACAAGGATGACAAATTTAAACCACTGGTCTGCAGATTGCAAAGGGTGTGACTGGGCCCCACCCAAATACTAAAGGCTTTCAAAACCGTCTATGAAATAGGAAAATGACAGTAACTCTCTTTTTTTCCTCCTTTTTTTCTTGGAACTTAGATCCTTCTAAAAGTAAAGGAAGTTTTATTGCAGTGACGGGGTTTGAGTCAAGAGAAATAACATTTTAAACATGTATTCAAAGGCAAGATGTAGAAGCTAAAGGAATGAAAACAAATTTGGAGGCCTGCCTGCTAGGCCATCTGAAGAAAGAATCGATTCCAGCCTAGCACCCAACTAGTAACTTACAGAGGATCTTTTGTCCATATTTTGGCCAGTTATTCACAGGATTGCTGAAGGCAATAATAATCCTTTTAATCCACAAGTAATTCAAAAATACGTATCTTAGGCCTGGTGCAGTGGCTCACACCTGTAATCCCAGCACTTTGGGAGGCTGAGGCGGGCAGATCACCTGAGGTCAGGAGTTCGAGACCAGCCTGACCAACATGAGGAAATCCTGTCTCTACTAAAAATACAAAAATTAGCTGGGTATGGTGGCACGTGCCTGCAATCCCGGCTACCCGGGAGTCTGAGGCAGGAGAATCTCTGGAACCTGGGAGCAGAGGCTGCAGTGAGCTGAGATCACACCACTGCACTCCAGCCTGGGTGACAAAGGAAGACTCCATCTCCAAAAAAAAAAAAAATGTATTTTACATATAATTTAAAACATCCCACGCCTTCTCTGCCCTTCCCACATCATGCCAAAGCCAGTTTTGCCTAAAAGGCAGGGGAAGGAGGGAAGGAACACTTATTAAATACTCCTCCATGTTATCTTAATCTACTCAATAACCTCTGGGACAATGACTATTATTTCCACTTAACAAGTTAAAAACTGAGACTTAGAAAAGTTGTGTAATTTGCCTGAAAGTCACACAGTTAGCATGCGGCCAGACTGGGATAAAACACCTAGTTTGCCTGATTCGAAAGCCACTAGATACCACAGTAGTGAAAACTGGTTGTGGTGAGTTCTATCTTGTCTTAAGAGGTAGGGCTAAATAGCTACATTTTACAACACTAAGGAAAGTCACAGTGGCCTCAATGGTTGCTGGGAAAGCTGGTTGGGTGCCACATGCTGATAGTTTAATCCTTGCTTTGTTGTATGGTCTTAGTTCCCAGGCTCAAGCTTCGAATACTGCATAAATCAAAGCATATTCTAATAAGCTTTACAAATGTGCAGCTTCCCTAGCTTGTTTCTCTGGGCACCATATCCAACTTGCTTCAGATATAATGAAGCACCAAATATAGTGCTTTAGATTTTCCTAAGTAATTTTTTGTTTTATTTTTACTTTCTGACTGACCCGTAGTGCCACCTGTGGACTACAGCCTTTGGAATCTTGGTTGGCTGGTTTTTTTTGTTGGTGGCAGGTTTTTTGGTTTTTTGTTTTTTAACTTTTCTTTTGAGATGGGGTCTCACTATGTTGCTCAGGCTGGGCCTGAACTCTTGGGCTCAAGTGGTCAGCCTGCCTCCGCCTCCCAAAGTGCTGGGATTATAGGCATAAGCCACTGCACTAGGCCTTCTGCCTTTTAATTGCAGACAAACTAGATGGATTTCTCTCCCCCCCAGACCAGTGAGCTCAGAAACAAGAAGCTGATGTGGTGGTAAGTCTGCCGATTGCTATTATGAGACCGACAGGATAGTTGTACTGATGTTTCATATTCATTCACCGACTCATTCAACACACATTATCTGAATGCCTGCCCCATGTCAGGTACCATTTGAGGTACTATACGGCACCCTTTCCTTTCTGCCTGTATACCTTTCATGACAGTATATGATCCCCTATGCCTTGTAAGTTTAAGAGTAACCTGCCATTTAAAAAAATCCTGGAGGCTATGGAGATGACTTGCTTGAACTTCCTGCTGTGAGGACTCTACAATCTTTCGCAGTGGTCCTCTCTCAGCTTCCCGTCACCCTCTCTCTGGTCCTGGGTTCACGCCTCCACAGGTAGGCTTTGCCAGTGCTAAGCAGCGGTAACCATCAGGAGAGCTGGCCTTATATTCCTCGTTCTGTCCTCTAGAGCCAGGGGGACTTTATTTTAAAATAAGGATTTATTGAGCTAGTTGTACTGAATGCTTATGTGTTTTGTCACTATTACATCATTTTGCCCTATTATTGTCCAGTGGACTGGAAATGATAATTTAAGTTTTAGAGAAGTTAAGCATAGTACCCCAGGTCACTCAGTAATAGGTGATAAGAGCTATGTTTTCATAGGTCTGCCTGTCTTTAGAGACCTTTATATATGCTGAATACATGCTATAATATATACTTGCATATACTATATAAAGTATGCATATACTAATGTGTATAATTATATAAATATTATATGTGTATATACACATACTTTCAATATATGTATATGTATATATTTACATAATGTGCATAATATATGCAAAGTATATATATATAAAGAGTGTATATATATGTGTATAATTAGGTGAAAAGGCAGATGACAATTCTAGAAGCTTTTAGAATAATGATAGAATAAAAACTAAATTGTTACATTTCTTGCTGAGCTAAAACTTTCTCATTCTTCATATCTTTTAACAAGCTGGATGCAAAAAACAAAACAACAACAAAAACCTTCCTCTTCCAGACTTATCTCATGGAAACTGGACCACACTTCGACGGGCAGACAGATGGCCCCGGTCAAACGTATTTAGTACAAGGCTGGTGGCCATTTCAAGAAAGCAGCGCATTTCTAACCCCCACATGCTCTAATTCAGCCATACAGCCTTTCTGGTGGGAGAACAATGCGGCATGGCTCTGTAATATGTCTCTTTGGGCAGACATATGGTCAGAGTTGTGCCATCTCCAGCTAAAAGGGACATAAAGATTCCACCCAAGCACATTCTGTGGCCCCCACCCCTTAAAAGAGGGCCCAGCATCCTGTGTTTAGTGATTAGTGCAGGTAGGGAGGTCATGGCTGATCCAACCACAATAGCAAAGTTCCCAATGTACAGCCTGCTTCAGAGACTACTGATGCATCATGCCTTTGGGGTATCTGAATCCAGTGTCAAAACAGGTTAGATATAATGACCCCATTTGGTTATGTTTATTTTAGCACCAGCAATATTAAGACTATCCAGTATACACCAGTAGGGAGAGAAAGGAATGCCAAAAATAGCTCTTTTAGCTCTTGCTACAAACTGAAAACATTATGGGCTTTCATTCAAAGCCTCAGATGGAGTTGGCACAGCTGCAACATGTGCTTTCCAGCCCTGGATGGCTGTTGCTTATGCTTTTGGAGGCAGCGCCCCTCCAGGCTTAAAGGCACAACTCTTCTTTTGATCACTCAGGGTTGATTTTCCCTGTTTCAGATCAAAATGTGAAGTAAACCATACATAAGAGAGTAATTCTAAGGCTAAAATATAAGTATGCAAAGAAAATGGGAGTAGAAATAGAGGGGAAATTCTTGCCCCCCAGAAAGAGTGCATTTCTGCCAGACTGGATTGTTAGGGTAGAAAAGACTTTAGAGAGCATCCGACCCACCCCTCCACTTCTAGCTAGGAAACAGGCCTATCTACAGGTGAGTGATGGGTTTGCCTTCTGGGCAGTGTGCTTGGTAATAACACGTTAAGTTCTGTCAGCTGACACAAGGTCTGGAAGTTTCTGGCACTGTGGGCAAAAACAAGTTCACCCTGGGATGGGAGATCTATGCCACCCTTCTGATGAGAAAAAGAAGGAAAAGTGCAGGTCTAACTATGGTGCGCCAACTTCCTGGCCTAGTTGCTAATTTTGCATCATGGGCCATTCAGATAAACAGAAACTTTTCCTTCAATGACCACCCCATCCTTCCTCCATAACAAAGTGGTTGGAGCCCTGGAGCACAACCACCTGGATTTATAATCCTCCTAAAGATACCTTCTGACTGGGTGATTTGGACCAAGGTATAGTCTCTTGTGCCTCAGTTTCCTCATGGGTAACATAGAGTTAATAACAATAGTTCCTTTATAAGACTGCAAAAATTAATCAAGTTATTACATCATGTAAGTACTTAGAATGGTGCAGACACTGCGTACTCAACAAATGTTAACTATTCTTCTATTGCTGTTCTTTTCCAAGTAGTCTTTATCACATCTACAGTATTCTAGTATTACCTGTTTAGTGAGCTGTTTAAGGTGGGGTTACCAAATCTACCCACATGAAAAGCATCTGTGGCGTACAGAGTTCAGGCATTCACATTTACCAACAAGTCAAACCAGATTCCTTTGCGGTTCTTCTGGTCACCAAGTCCATAAGGTCCTCAGTGTGTGTCTGTCCTCTGACAAAAGCATTATCCAGTTGTATGAATTCTAAGGCAGCATCTTTCCTCACCAAATTCTCATCCTAGGCCTCTAGTTTCCTGTTTCTAAATTTTAGCAGTGCCTTGCACATAGCGGGCCTGCAAGAAATGCTTGCTGATTAATTGAACTGGCTGCCTCTGAAGCCATAGGACTGACATTAATTGCTATGGCTCCTTGGGCTTCCTGAAGGCCTCATTGCTAGGAAGGACCCTCTCTAGCCTTCCTCAGCCCTTCCCAGGATCTCCTCCTCTCACTTTGTTTCTGAGACCCATCGTATTCTCTAACCAACCATTAGCACAGTATCAAACTCCAGTCACACTGGGGTTTATTTTCCATCCACATTTAATTTTAGACTAGGGGTTTGGATAAGCCTCAAAAGCATTACTCTGGCTAAATGAAGCCAAACAAAGTATTTGTATGAAATGCTAGAACAAACAAAGCTAATATATAGTGCTAGAAAGTGCAAAAGTGGTTGTCTGGGGCCAGTGATTAGGGGCACTGGTGAGGCAGAAGGGATACTAACTGTAGAGGAGCATGAGGCAACATCAAGGGGTGATGAAATGTTCTTTACCTTGATTGGGGTAGTGTACCCAGATACACACATCTGCCAACACTCACTGAACTCCACTCACACCCATTACAATGGCTATTACTCAAAACAGAACAACAGAAAATAACAAATGTTGGTGAAGATGTGGAGAAACTTGAACCCTTGTACACTGCTGGTAAGAAAGTAAAATGGTGCAGCCACCATAAAAACAGTACGGCGGTTCCTCAACAAATTAAAAATAGAATTACCATATAGTCCAACAATTCCTCTTCTAGGTATACATATACCCAAAAGAACAGGAAGCAGGAACTTGAAGAAATGTTTGCACATCCATGTTCACAGCAGCATTACTCACAATTGCCAAAAGTGGAAGCAACGTAAGTGTCCCTCAACAGATAAATGGATAAACACAACGTGGTGTGTGGGGGGTGTGTGTGTGTGTGTACACATATGTACATTGGAATATATACAGTAATATTACTCAACCTTACAGAGGAAGGAAATTCTGCCACATGCTGTAACACCGATGAACCTAAGGACACTATGCTAAGTTAAATAAGCCAGTCACAAAAGGATGAATACTACATGAATCCACTTACATGAGGTACTCAAAGTAGTCAGATTCATAGAGACAGAAAGCAGAATGATAATGCTGGGGGAAAGGGAAGAGGGAGTTACAGTTTAATAGCATAGAGTTTTAATTTTACAAGATGAAAAGAGTTCTGTGAATGGATGGTGGTGATGGTTGCAAAACAATGTGAATATACTTAATGTCACTGAACTGTTACATTTAAGAATGTTTAAGATGGTAAAATTTCATGTGTATTTCACCACAATTTTTAAAAGTTGATTTTAAATGTTAACTCCTTAAAAGAAACGATGACTCATCAAACTAATCACTTAAGATGGGTGCATTTTATGGTGGCATAAAACCTAAGTAAGAGGTCAAGTTCTCAACCTAAGTAAGAGGCTCACAGTGGCCTCTCAGGGAAGCATGCTGCTGTTATCCATCACTCAGCAATGCCCACTCTGAGGCAAAATCCAAACCAGTGTAATCCAGGTGGCTTTTGCACAACATCATGAGTAAAATCATCTCTTCAACTATAATTGTTATTTAAAGAGAAAATGTGTCAAGCATGGTTGGGGTTATATCATGTTTTCTGATCTGTTCTCAGAGTTATTTTAGAATAAAAGTCCCTTGAGGAAACATGAAAGGTCACCTAATTTCATGTTCATCTTTCAGAAACACCATTGGTAAACTATTACAGGTGAGTGTGAAACTAATACTGAAATCCCAACTGGTTGATCACACAGGAACCCCAACACGTTCATCACAAACTACTGGCATTGATCTCCAGTTCTTGTCCGTTCTATCACGAGGGATTCTCATCTGTCCATCTGCGCTTAGGCCCCTTCAGTCTCTCTTTATGGGTCACAAACCACAGGCCTCCATTTCCCAAGGTCCAAATTCCAAGGTTGGCCAGTAATGTTGGTATCTTTTGTTGTCTTAGCAATCATAAGTCTTAGGGATAAAAGAAGAGGACCTTGTCAGAAAAAAACTAAGACCAGGTGTGGTGGCTCACATCTGTAATCCCAGCACTTTGGGAGGCCGAGGTGGGTGGATCACGAGGTCAGGAGTTCAAGACCAGCCTGACCAACATGGTGAAACCCCGTCTCTACTAAAAATACAAAAATTAGCTGGGCATGGTGGTGCACGCCTGTAATCCCAGCTCCTCAGGAGGCTGAGGCAGGAGAATCGCTTGAACCTGGGAGGCGGAGGTTACAGTGAGCCGAGATCACGCCACTGCACTCCAGCCTGGGCAACAGAGCGAGACTCCATCTCAAAAAAAAAAAAAGTACAAGAGGGAAGGGATTTGCAGTGAGTCAGTGATAAAGCCAGACTGTCGTCCTTGTTGGGTTCTATTTGCCTGGAATACAGGCATTATGCAGCCCGGAACTTTCTTTCTGGCTCTAAACACACAACATCAACTACCTTTATTTGCCCATGTGGGGAAAAAACAAAAAGCCTTCTCTTTCCAGATGAACCGGAAAAGCAGCTTCGTTTCCTACACAGATTTCAACTGGCTCCACCTCGGAGATCTGGAAGTGAGCAGAGAGTAAGCACTGCTCTCTTCAAAGTCTCACTTTGTTCTGAGGCCTCCCGCGCCCCGAAGTCATCAAGTTCCAGCTCTCTGGGCAACTCCTCCTCCCCTTGGATCAGCTACTCCCTCTCTGGGCCAGGGCAGGGTTCTGTTCCCACATCTTTCCAAAATTCAAGCTGACTCTGGCAGAAGAGCACAAAAACAGAACTGTAAAATTCTTGCACAGTGGATTTCTGATTCACGTGAGGAACTCAAGCGATCTTCCCACCTCAGACTCCCAAAGTGCTGGGATTTCAGGGGTGAGCCACTGCACCCAGCTATGTTTTAAGATTGATAAAGATTCTTTATCTTTTGATGAATTGATTTCAATTGATAAGATTGAAAAACAAAGGCATGTTACTGATGTACAATTGAGGAGAGTGGCAGAAGCATTACAGCTGGCACAGTAAAGAACAAGAAATGGAACTGACAAGAGAGTTTGTGAATTTACTTAACTTGGAAAGATGCAGTTTTAAAAGTGAGAGGCTTTTCACTTCAAAGTCAAATTCTTCTAAAAAACATGAATCAGTTTTTTCAATGTGCATGCAAATATTAAAGGAAAATTATTTTAGAGTACTTGATCTAGTTATTGGAAAAATTTTGAAGTATGTTTGAAATGATTTGAGCATGTAAATTGATGTGAAACTGAACATTTCATGAAATCTAAACACAGACAAAATATTTGATGAAAAATTTGCATTTAAATTTGGATGTGCTATCAGTTTAAAATACACATTAGACTGCTACAACACAGCATGAAAAGAAGCCTATAAAATATCTCCTTAATAATGTTTATATTGATTACATGTTGAAATGATAATACTTTAGGTATACTGGGTAAAATAATCTATATGATTAAAGTTAATTTTGCCTGTCTCCTTACTTTTTTGAACGTAATTATTAGATAATTCAAACTTGCATTTGTGGCTTACTTTATGTTTATTTATTTTTAAATTAATTAATTTAATAGAGACGAGGTGTCACTCACTATGTTGCCCAGGCTGGCCTTGAACTCCTGAGCTCAAGCTATCCTCCTACCTTGGCCTCCCAAAGTGGCTCACCAGTGTGAGCCACCACACCAAGCCTCACTTTGTATTTCTACTGCATAGCACTACTCTACACATATTTCATCTTATTTGTTAATAATTGTTATAGGTAATGTTGACTAAACATTTATTATGGTCAGATACTGTTCTGAACACTTCACATGAACACTCAGACTAGCTCTTTAAATCACGCACACAAAAACGTGTTTATTTATCTTCTCAGTGCCTTCATTTCCCCATTTGCTAAAAAAGAAAAAGAAAAACATAACATGCACCTACATCAAAATGCTAGAAAACAAGGGAAAAAAACAAAGCCCCATAATATTTAAAAGAAGAGTCTATCTCTCAAAATAATCCACTGAATTATTCAGAAGAAACACTTAGGAAACTATTAGGCATCCTCAGTGTTTGGTAGAATAACACAGCACTCCAAACAGAGAAGATTGGCTGGCACCAAAATATCACTAAATCCTTTCAGACTACAGATTTTGGCTTAAATATTCCATACTCATCACATCAAGGGCAAGATTCATTTTCTATGACCATCCTCTCCTCCCTCTCTCTATTTAATCAAGTGACAAGATATTTTAGATTTTTAAACCATATGTGCATTCAAAAATGACTTACCAACTCATCACTAAATATCACCCTTTTCACTACTGTTTGGTTTCAATGAAATTGTTTTTTCATAAACATGGAATCCCCCCTAAAAGAAATGAAGACTAACTGCAGAGGTCATAGAAAATGTAATACTAATACCTCAAAAAATCACACAAAAAAAGATAAAACAGGCCAGGCGCGGTGGCTCATGTCTGTAATCTCAGCACTTTGGGAGGCCGAGGCGGGTGGATCACAAAGTCAGAAGATCGAGGCCATCCTGGCTAACACGGTGAAACCCCATCTGTACTAACAATACAAAAAATTAGCCGGGCGTGGTGGCCGATGCCTGTAGTCCCAGCTACTCTGGAGGCTGAGGCAGGAGAATGGTGTGAACCCAGGAGGCAGAGCTTGCAGTGAGCCGAGCTTGCGCCACTGCACTCCAACCTGGGCAACAGAGTGAGACTCTGTCTCAAAAACAAAAACAAAAAAAATTAATTGTCTTTTTAATATTAATCTTTATTTAATTTTGAATTTTAAAGATAATATGTGTACACGGCAAAAAAAAATTATTGTTTGGTTTTGTTTTAGCAACCTCAGGATCTTCTGGTAGTAACAATGAAGTATGCATCCTGGACAGTCAGTGCTAGTTTTATTTGTCACTATTAACCTCTCCTTCCCTCTAGCTATTATTATTATTGTTATTATTAAAGTAACCTGTGTGATCTGATAAACTTGTTTTCCAAATCCTGCAGAATCTAGGTAGAGGTAGAATTTTTCACTGCAGTGTTGAAAATAATGAATCTTTCCACACTTACAAATACAAATGATTAACTTTCATAGAATTTTAGAGACTGGAAAGCCGTCAGCAATCATCTATTTCCCCTTTTCATTTTATTTTGTAGATTATTAAATCAACTTTAAACACTGTAAAGGACATTTTTTAAGTAATGTAAACTTACCATCTACTTTCTGTTTATTCCAGTCTTTCAGCATAGTTGTAATCACAGTATGTATATAATTTTGTGTTCTACTCTTCTTAATTTTCTATATTTTATACAATCACCATATTTACTATTTTACTATAGTCTTCTATCAAACTGATATAATTTACTCAATGTCCCTACTACTGGTTGTTCAGATTTTCTATCTCAGAAATATAGTCTTTTTTTTTTTTTTTGACAAAGTCTCTCTCTGTCACTGGAGTGCAGTGGTGCTATCTTGGCTCTGCCTCCTGTGTTCAAATGATTCTCCTGCCTCAGCCTCCTGAGGAGCTGGGATTACAGGCGTGCACCACCACACCCGATTAATTTTCAGAATACTTTTAGTAGAGACGGGGTTTCACCATGTTGGCAAGACTGGTCTCGAACTACTGACTTCAGGTGATCTGCCCACCTCAGCCTCCCAAAGTGCTGGGATTACAGGCATGAGCCACTGTGCTTGGCCTATAATCTTTACAATTAGCTTTGTAGATATTTTCTTCTGTTGGCTTATTCCTTGTGATATCTGATAATTATGAACATTCTAATTGTCCTCCAAATTTATAAGGCTATCCAAAGCCCAACCACCCATAAGTTAGCTTGCTTGCTCAATTTCTTTATTCTTAATTTAATATTTAGGCATAAAATGGAATCTTATTAACTTGCCTGATATTTTTTTATTTTTTTAAGAAACAGGGTCTCACTCTGTTGCCCAAGCTGGAGTGCAGTAGCACAATCATAGCTCACTGCAGCCTGAAACTTCTGGGCTCAAACAATCCTCCTATCTCAGCCTCTTGAGTAGCTGGGACTACAGGCATGTGCCATCACTTCCAGCTACTTTTTAAATTTTTTTTGCAGAGATAGAGTCTCCCTATGTTGCCCAGCAGGCTGGTCTCAAGCTTCTGGCCTCAACCAATCCTCCTGCCTCAGCCTCCCAAAGTGCTGCGCTTATAGGTGTAAGCCTCTGTGCTTGGTCTCCTTTTAACCTTAGTAGTAGGGGTCGGGTACGGTAGCTCACGCCTGTAATCCCAGCACTTTGGGAGTTCAAGACGGGCAGACCACTTGAGGTCAGGAGTTCAAGACCAGCCTGGCCAACATGGTGAAACCCTGTCTTGACAAAAAACAAAAATTACCTGGGCATGGGGGTGCACGCCTGTAATCCCAGCTATGCCGGACGCTGAGGCACAAGAATTGCTTGAACCCAGGAGGCAGAGGTTGCAAATATTTGTTTTCATATTTACTACACTGGGACAGAGATGAAAAAGAATAAGACATAATATTGGGTACACTCTCCCGTACTGCAGGTAGGGACTATAAATTGGACAGTACTTTTTTTTTTTTTTTTTTTTAATGAGACAAAGTCTCGCTCAGCCACCTAGGCTGGAGTGCAGTGGCATGATCTTGGCTCACTGCAACCTCCTTCCCCTGGGTTCAAGCGATTCTCCTGCCTCAGCCTCCTGAGTAGCTGGGACTACAGGTGTGTGCCACCACGCCCAGCTAATTTTTGCATTTTTTTTTAGTAAAGACCGGATTTCACCACGTTGGCCAGGATGGTCTCAATCTCTCGATCTCGTGATCCACCCACCTTGGCCTCCCAAAGTGCTGGGATTACAGGCATGAGCCACTGTGCCCAGCCCTGGACAGTACTTTTGGAGGGCAATTTGGCCATTAGAAAATTGTATGCACCATGCAACAAGAATTCTACTTCTTGGGATTTATCTTTCAAAATATAACAGAAAAGGCTGGGCGCAGTGGCTCACGCCTGTAATCCCACCACTTTGGGAGGCTGAGGTGGGCAGATCACGAGGTCAGGAGATCGAGACCGTCTTGGCTAACACGGTGAAACCCCGTCTCTACTAAAAAAACAAACAAACAAACAAACAAAAAAACAAAAAACAAAAAATTAGCCGGGCGTGGTGGCAAGTGTCTGCAGTCCTGGCTACCAGGGAGGCTGAGGCAGGAGAATGGGGTCAACCTGGGAAGCGGAGCTTGCAGTGAACCAAGATCACGCCACTGCATTCCAGCCTGGGCGACAGAGCGAGATTCCATCTCAAAAAAAAAAAAAAAGAAAAGAAAAAAAAATACACACACACACACACACAGGAGTTCAAGGCCAACCTGGACAACAATATGTATATACACATACAGAAAAATGGCTGGGTGTGGTGGCTCACACCTGTAATCCCAGCATTTTGGGAGGCTGAGGCGGGCAGATCACCTGTGGTTAGGAGTTCAAGACTAGCCTAACATGGTGAAATCTCATCTCTACTGAAAATACAAAAAAATTAGCCAGGCATGGTGGTGCATGCCTGTAGTCCCAGCTACTCGGGAAGCTGAGGCAGAAGAATTGCTTGAACTTGGGAGGCGGAGGTTGTAGTGAGCCGAGATGGTCCACTGCACTCCAGCCTGGGGAACAGAGCGAGACTCTGTCTCAAAAAAAAAAAAATTAATTAACGTAATTTAATAAGTAGTAGGAACACTGACTCTTCCTTTTTTTTAAACTTGTATTCTTCTTTGGGAATTATTGGTGCATATGTTTTGTCCATTTTTAGGATCTTGGTGCTTTACTGACATATACATTATGCATATATTATAAATTTTAATATTTTATACCAAAAATTAATTTTAAGTATGTTTCCAATTTAATATTCTTCTTTTAGTTTTGCATAGTCAAAATTTGGGAGAAAAAATTTAAATTACACCTGTCCATCTTTTCCTCTGTATTCCTCCTTATTATATTTCAATAGTTAGAAAAGTCTCTTTTTCATTGAAATGTTGGTAACTGTTGAGGTGGGTGATGAATAGTTACATGGCGGTTCATTTTGCTATTCTCTCACTTGGGTGTATATTGGAAAATGTTCATAATAAAAGCTTTTTTTTTTAATGCTAGTCCAGGGAAACAGTAGAAGTGGAGAAGGAACAAAGAAATCTCTGTAACTGGCTGTGATCAGTAATAAAAACTTTTTTAAAAAACCATCTCTTCCTCATTGCTAGAAAAATCATCCTATTTTATTTCTACTAGTTTTTCTCCCACCCCTTTCATCTTACAGTTGAGGAAAGGCACCCATGAGGTTAAAAAGTAACCAGCTGACTCTGTGACTCATCTTCCCCCTACTAAACTTAGCCACCACCCTTTCTTTTTTAGGCAAAGCAAAAACACCCCAAGGCAGGGCTATTTGGAAAGGGCTAGGATTCAATTAAAGAAAGCTGGGCTGGTAGCTTCCAAGCGACTGGTGTTTTATTCCTACAAACTTACACCAACCCTAACCCACACGGTAAGGCCGGGGATGCGCTGATAAACCTAATAGCCAGCTCTCCAAGGAAAGGACACCCTGATGTGTAGCCACTTCTTTGGTGTAAATCTGTGCACCCTGACCAATTTCAAGTTACCATTGTGATGTCACTGAACTGGGAGTTGGGAGTAGATGGGCAGCAGCACCCCATTACACATTAATACTAGTCTCACCACACAGATATAATAGACACAAATACCTTCAGGAGCATAGATAATGGCAAAAGGGAACTTAAGAACTACGAAATGATGAATTGTTTTAAATACAAATTACTTATAAATATTCATATTTCAATATAACTTATTTACTCATTAGTTCATATAATTTAATTTTAAATCACAGCTGGCTATATTTAACAATCAGCTTGCAAAACCTCTAAAAATTTAACAGTCAGCTCTCAGGGCCTGATACAAGGACAATTTAGCACATCACTCGGAGATAGAAGAATAACAAAAACAAGATTTTTTTTTCAATCATGGTAACATATATATAGCAAAATTTACCATTTTAACCATTAAAAAAATTTTTTTGAGATAGGGTTGCCCAGGCTGGAGTGCAGTGGTGTGATCTCAGCTCACTTGAGTCTTGACCTTCCTGGCTCAAGCGATCCTCCTATTTCAGCCTCCCAAGTAGCTGGGACTACAGGTGCAGGCCACCATGCCTGGCTAATTTTTGTAGAGACAGGGTTTTGCCATGTTGTCCAGGCTGGTCTTCAACTCCTGAGCTCAAGTGATCCTCCAGCCTCAGCCTCCCAAAGTGTCGGGATTACAGGTGTGAGCCACTGTGCCTGGCCTATTATGACCATTTTAAAGTGTACAATTCAGTGGCATTAAGTACATTCACAATGTCTTGCAACAATCATCACCATCCATTCCTAGAACTCTTCCATCGTTCCAAACAGAAACTCTGAACATGTGAAACAGTAACCCCCTCACCTCAGCCCTTGGTAATAACCTCTATTCCACTATCTGTCTCTATGAGTTTGACTATGGTAGGTACCTCATATAAGTGGAATCATATAACATTATCCTTCTGTGTCTGGATTATTTCACTTAGCATAATGTTTTCAAGGTTTGTCCATGTTGTACCATGTATTAGAATTTCATTCCTTTTAAAGTGAAACCAAAATTTCAAGACCAACATTTAGAGCCACCATCAGTATACAATTAACCAGGCCTGGAGGGAAGATGCATTGACCTCACTCCACCTTCTCACTTCTTTTGGAACAAGCCCAGCCTAGAGTCACCAAAATACAGAAGGCTAGGTGAATCCCTCTATGCAAAACACAGCCAGAGGGGAAGGCCGGGGACAGCCTTAGGTGGGAGCACAAAAGAACCTGGAAAGGATAGGATGTGTGTGGCAGGCATGATAAAATCCTATTATGTCATCTTTTCAATGAACCCAGATCAGTATCATTTGTTCTAAAAGTGTGGTTTCCAGACCAACAGCATGACCATCACCTGGGACCTTGTTCAAAGTGCAATTCTTAGGCCCAACCCTAGATCTACAGAATCCTAAACTCTGGGGATGGGATCCAGCAGTTTGGGTTTTAAGAAGCCTCCAGGCCATGCATGATAGCTTGTGCCTGTAATCTCAGCTATTGGGAGGCTGAGGTGGGAGAATCCCTGAGCCCAGGAGTTTGAGGCCAGTCTGGGTAACATACCAAGACCATCATCTCTAAAAACTAAAAATAAATAAATAATCTTTGTCAAGTGCAAGAATCCCGCCAAGTGATTCTGATACATTCTGAGGTTTGAGAACCCTGGTTTTATAGTAATAATTCTAGACTCAAACTATTGATGTCTAAAAGGTCCCCAAACCACCCCGTGAGCATTTCATAAGTATAGATTGCCAGTCATGACTTTACATCAAGTATGAGGAAATGGGAACAGATATAAGTTATGTTAATGGGGGATGTTATAATACCCTTTTTTTTTTTTTCTTTGAGATAGAGTCTTGCTCTGTTGCCCAGGCTGGAGTACAGTGGCGCAATCTCGGCTTCACTGCAAGCTCCACCTCCCGGGTTCACACCATTCTCCTGCCTCAGCCTCCCAAGTAGCTGGGACTACAGGCGCCTGCCACCTCGCTCGGCTAATTTTTTTTTTGTATTTTTTAGTAGCGACGGGGTTTCACCGTGTTAGCCAGGATGGTCTCGATCTCCTGACCTCGTGATCTACCCGTCTCAGCCTCCCAAAGTGCTGGGATTACAGGCGTGAGCCACCACGCCCGGCCATTATAATACTTTTAAAACACTTGCATAAACATGACTTAGGAAATATTGTGTTTGCCAAAGATTATTTAAACAGCAGAGTTCTCAAAACCATCCACTGCAAACATGCATTACTCCTGGTAGGCCAGATCTGGTATTCTATGATATCTGTGAAACTCCAAATTAAATTATCTTCCCACAGATGGGTGCTGGCATAGGCTGTCAATGAAGATCATTCAGGTTTAGAATCCAGAACTAGAACCAAGTTCCAGTCCCTATTCTGCCCTCCAGATTTAACCCCACCTATGAGAGCTGGTTTATTTTGGCATAAAATTGGGACAGTAGCAGTTCCTGCAATGCACAGACTTTTTTGCAAAAATCAGCAATAATTTCAACCTCCATTACACTTTCCTTCTTCCTTAGGAGCACCTTCTTTCTGTTTAGAGAGTGGGTTTGGTAAACCAGGAAGGTGGGGCTAGCCCCAGCAGGAGATAATAAGTGGTCCAAGGCAACCCCATTTGAACAGCCATGAATGGGTTAGGAGTGGCCATGTGACCCACTTCTGACCAAAAAGAAATAAGGATAAACCTGCTAAGATGCTTTGAAGTTCCTCCAGGCTAAAAAGACAGAGTCAGCCAGCCAAATTCCCCCTTTCTCCTGGCCCTGGATGTTGTCAGGACACGATGTCTGGAGCTATGGCTTCAAAACAATTCTACTTAATATAGATTGTATAGCATCTGTCTAGCTTGTTATATGAGGAAAGTTCTCAAATTCAAAAGTACACAAAAGTCATGTGGGGAGCAGTTAAAATACAGATTTTTGGTGAGGACCCTGGAGATCTTGGGTGGGCCCCAGAGACTTCATTTAATCAAGTTTAAATAAGCAACCCTGGCATTCTCCTCATAAGAATCAGTCCGGGCCCTGTTTCTTACACAAGTGGTTTTCAGTCCCCAGTTCCAAAACCGCCACTCGCTATGTGTGCAGGCACTCACAGTCCTTACTTAAAATTTATTTTGCCCCTATCATGTGCGAGGTATGGCAGGAGAAAGATGGAGGGGGACATGATCTTGCCCTCCCAAGGATCCCAAGGATCTTGCTTCTCCCAAGAGAAACAGAACAGGTATATAACTAGTCTAAGGACAAAGCGGCATGTGAGAACTATTACGAATTGCAGGGTAGAGGAAGATGGACAATGTACCCCTAAGAAATTCAAAGAGCTCTCATGTGACTTAGGCTTTGAACAATAATGCGATTTCAATAGGGAAAGAATTTTCCAGGCAGAGAAAACAGTAAAAGCAAATCTCCCGCTATGATTATGAACATTGAGACTTATTTGGAAAAGAGTAGTTAGTTTGGAGTTGAGTGGGAGTTTAAGGACACCATGAAGGGAGCAAGAGCTACAAAAGTAATTTTCAAAACTGGATCATTTTTGTGGCAGGCCAGGACTAGAGGGTGGACTAGATTTTCTAGGCCATGGGAAACTGTCCATTCACACTGCACACTTGTAGCAAGGCCCGAGTATGTGCTCAGCAGCACTGTGCTAGCCAGAGGGGGCTGCTGGTCCTTGCCCTCAGTGGAGCTCAAAGCTGAAGAGAGGAGGCAGGTATGTGATCAGACATAGTAAGGTGTGAACATTCCCATGCTGGGGAAATCACAGAGTCAGGAGTGTGTAGGAGAGGCCCCTGACCCAGATTATATCAGGGAAGGAGACCGTGTCTAAGATGAACATTGGAGGTCTGGACAGGCTAAGCAGGGAAGCAAGGAGCCATGTTTCTCCAAGGCTAAATCTCTGCCTTGGTTTCCTTCCTGTTACCCAGCACTTTCATTTTATCTGAAAACATTTATTACATAACTTTACCAGGCACTGGGGCAGATGCAAAGGGAAGTAGGGATTTATATCCCAGGCCAGCAGTTCCTTACATGGGATCCTTGGACCCTCTAAGACCTATCCCTCAATACTCATCTGGCCTGTCTCCCATACACCTACAGAATGGATTTAGTTTCTAAGGGACCTCCATCTCCACCTCTGGGACTTGCCTGCCATAACAGACATGCCATTCCTTCAGTGTGCTTTGGCCTAGCTTTCTCATCTCCATGACTGTGCATAAGCCCTTCTTCTCTAGCCCTGGCTCAATATAAAGCTTCCTCCTCCAGGAAGCCTTCTCTGACCACTAATGATACAGTTAGGTGTACCTCTTCTGTTACTCCATGGCAGTCTGCACATATCTGTCAAATTATTATACTAATCATACAGTCCTATGACTTTTGAATCATTGACTTACTTATCCCCCTAAGTCAATGTGTTTCATTCTTGAATCTCTAGTGCCCGTCACTTATATATAAAGAAATGCACCTTTGCCCATTTGGCAGAGGCCACTGACCTCCTGCCTAGCTCTCGAAGACTCTACCCCAAGGTTCTGAGCTGTCTCCCCTCCCTTCAGATGCTGCCCTAAGTCTTGCTCCCACGAGGATGGGCCACCAGAGTCATGATGCAGCACATTGTCCTGCTTCAGCCTCTGCTCCCCACTCCTCACCTGGACCCCCTGGATACTCAGAATGACCTAGATCAATATCAAGTTCATCTTGGACAAGTGGTTTGGACTTAGACTCTCCTTCCCCTCTGAAAGAATTCAGCCCCATGGCTTAATCTCCCAGCCCTGTCTTTTTCAGCTGATTTCCCTTTTTATTTATTTATTTATTTATTTTTTGAGACAGGGTCTCATTCTGTCATCTAGGTTGGAGTTCAGTGGCATGATCTTGGCTCACTGCAACCTCTGCCTCCAAGGTCCAAGTAACCTCCCACCTCAGTCTCCCAGTAGCTGGGACTATAGTCGCATGCCACCATGCTTGGCCAATTGTTTTATATTTTTGATAGAGAAATGGTTTCGCCCAGGCTGGTCTCGAACCCCTGAGCTCAGGCAATCCACCTATTTCAGCCTGGGATTACAAGCATGAGCCACTGCACCTGGCCTGATTCCCCCACTTTTAACCCATTAGACAGAGTGGTAAAGCATAGGATATAGTCATACTGACAAGTTCAAATCCTGGCTATGCCGCTCGTCAGTGTGCAACTTTGAGCAAATTACTCAACCCCTTTGTGCCTCTGTTTCCTCATCTTACATTGGCAATGATAATACTAGTACCCACCTACTATGGGTGAAAATTTAGTGAAATATCATACCAGATGTCTGGCACAGGGTCAGGATCATAGAAGACACTTGGTGAACATTAGCTATCAATGTCTCCAGCAGAGACAGGCAGATCTTTCACAGACTAAGACACAGTCTGGCTGAAGATAGGGTTCCAGGCTCCAAAGTCAAGGTCAGGCCCCTCAGTGCGCATGGCCATTGATATCACCAGAAGAAATTTCTCTGACAAAGGCTCCTGCCCCAGAAGGTCTACCTAGTTTACGGGCCCTGATTTATTCCATCTACCTCCTGTCTCTGCTTCTGCAGCAAAAGACACCCTGGAATCAATCAGACCATTTAAAAACAGAGCTAGGCCAGGTGCCGTGGCTCATGCTTGTCATCCCAGAACTTTGGGAGGCTGAAGCAGACAGATGGCTTGACTCCAGGAGTTTGAAACCAGCCTGGGAAATGTGGTGAAACTCTGTCTCTACAAAAAATACAAAACATTAGCTGGGCGTGGCAGTGCATGCCTATAGTTCCAGCCACCTGGGAGGCTACGGTGGAAGAGTTGCCTGCACTTTGGGAGGCTGAGGCAGGCGGATCACGAGGTCAGGGGTTTCCACCCTGGCAAACATGGTGAAACCCCGTCTCCACTAAAAACACAAAAATTAGCCTGGCATGGTGGCGTGAGCCTGTATTCCCAGCTACTTGGGAGGCTGAGGCAGGAGAATCACTTGAACCTGTGAGGCAGAGGTTGCAGTGAGCAGTGGGTGACAGAGCAAGACTCTGCCTCAAAAACAAACAAACAAACAAACAAAAGAACTATCCTTGAGAAGGAAGCTTTTAGCATTTACCACATTACCTAGAGTTTATACATAATGACCAAAATCTAAGTTTCCTTGGAAAGGTGATATGTTTTTATTAGTGCTTTATTCAATTTATGAAGTATACACATATTCATATAAGTGTTTCTAAAACATAGTTTCTCTGTCGGGCATGGTGGCTTACACCTGCAATCCCAGAACTTTGGGAGGCTGAGGCGAGCAGATTGTCTGAAGTCAGGAGTTCGAGACCAGCCTTGGCAACATGGTGAAACCCCACCTCTACTAAAAACACAAAAATTAGCTGGGTGTGGTGGTGGGCGCCTGTAGTCCCAGGTACTCAGGAGGCTGAGGCAGGAGAATCGCCTGAACCTGGGAGGCAAAGTTTGCAGTGAGCTGAGATGGCGCCATTGCACTCCAGCCTGGGTGACAAGGAGAGCCTCTGTCTCAAAACATTAAAAAAAAAAAAAAAAAAAGCATAGTTTCTCAAAGTGAGGCCCGAATCACAGTCATCCAGGGAGCTGCTTAAATAAGCAGAATCTGCATGTTGTATAAGCTTCCTGGGTGATTTTGATGCACCCTGAAGTTTGGGAACTATAGCTTTAGAAGTTACCTGAGCTTAACCTGCTAACCCTTTCCAGCTCCATCAGAAAAGGGCTGTGGACCTCTGCCTAAACACCTCTAGTGAGAGAGCTCTCGCCAACATCAAGGCTGCCCAGTCTGTGGGTTTTAAAAGCCACTTCCTCAGATTCAACCAGAGCCTATCACCCAGCTCTGCCAAACACCTCGAAGAGCGAGTTTATTCCCTTGTCCACACGTCAAACACCTCTGGCATTTAGGGCTGCTGGCTAGCATGCACCCCCCACACTCACTGCAAACTTCTCTCTCTTTTTTTTCTTTTTATTTAGAGACAGGATCTCACTCTGTCACCCAGGCTGGAGTGCAGTGGCGCAATCATAGCTCACTGCAGTCTCAAACTCCTGGGCTCAAGGGATCGTCCTACCTCAGGCTCCCAAGTAGCTGGGACAACAGGTGCACTCCCTTTCCAGCTGAAACAGTTCTAGTTCATCCAACCCCATTTCACATCAGCTTGACAAGAAGAAAATAAGAAAAAGAAAAACATTTGTTCAAGATTTAGTTAACAACCTACGAAGCCACAACTCCAAATTACTATGAACCAAGCACTGATGGAGTTATGGTAGGGCGGAGAGGATAAGAGAACAGGCTTTTGGGCCGGGCGCGGTGGCTCAAGCCTGTAATCCCAGCACTTTGGGAGGCCGAGTCGGGCGGATCACGAGGTCAGGAAATCGAGACCAGCCTGGCTAACACGGTGAAACCCCGTCTCTACTAAAAAAATACAAAAAACTAGCTGGGCGAGGTAGCAGGCGCCTGTAGTCCCAGTTACTCAGGAGACTGAGGCAGGAGAATGGCGTAAACCTGGGAGGCGGAGCTTGCGGTGAGCTGAGATCCGGCCACTGCACTCCAGCCTGGGCCACAGAGCCAGACTCCGTCTCAAAAAAAAAAAAAAAGAGAACAGGCTTTTGTATCCTGGCAGCTGGATTTAAGCTTTAGTTCACAAATGGTCTGAACTTGACCAAGGATGATGATATGGAACCTTAGGATCCTCAGCTGTAAACCAATGTTAATAACCCCACTGCAGGTTGAAGTGAAGATTAGATAAGACAGTCTAAGATGAGTGTTATTAAAAGTTGCTCCAGGGAGGACACTGCAGTGTCTATCGAACTGCCTCCATACGTAGCCCTAATTGCAGTGAAAACAAACCCTCAAGGGCTAGGTTTGGACCAAATCGCAGCCCAAATCCCAAGCAAAATGTTTTCCAGGTTTCTTGTTTTAGATTTAAAAGGTATATAATTTTTGGATTCTACTTCAAAATATATCTGTGATTGTTTTAGTATAAAAAGTGTTTTTAATCTGAAATATTTGTGTAAAAATGACACTCAAAGAAAATCTCCTCCTCTTGCTTTTGTTTGTTTGCTTGCTTGTTTGTTTATCACCCAGGCTGGAGTGCAGTGGTGTGATCATAACTCACTGTGGCCTTGAACTCCTGGGCTTAAGCGACTCTCCCTCTCCAGCCTCCCAAGTAGATGGGACTACAGGTGGGCGTTACCATGCCCAGCTAATTTTTAAACTTTTTGTAGAGATGGGGTCTTGCTATGTTGTCCAGGCCTCCCCACTGCTTGTTTATTCTGGAACTTCAGGTACTCCCTGGCACACTGCCCACCATCCCCAGTGCCTGCCACTCATCTTGATCTCCCTCGGAGAAAAGCAGGCTTAGTCTACAATCAGATAATAAGTGAGCTCAGGAAAACAAAAGAGTGGCTGGACATAAACAAAGAAACATGCCACTGGACATAAGCCTGGGGATGACCAGGAGACTCACCCTTTAAACACTAAGGCCTGGAGTGGTACACGGCTTGACTGTGCGGGTTACCCTCTAAATTGCTTGCAGAGAAAAATGATCCCTAACCAAATGCAAGAACATCCAGGAGGGAAATTCATAGAAGCCCTTGATCCAGTAGCTGTGTGCCTGTGCCTGTGCCTGTCTACGTGTGAGTGGGGGCAGGGGTGTACTTGCGTCTATATCCTCAATCAACAGAAATCTGACATGAGCTGAATGAGGATGGCCTTGGCCTGATAGGGCTCTGGGGAGTCAGCAGTTCTTGGGTCACTGGGGTTATCCATTTTCTTATTCCTGTCCACTTCCTCTCCTACTTGCTCTTCCATCTGTGTCTGAGAATTCCCTGGCAACGAAAAACCTAGGGTTTGGATGCTGGGCATGGTGGTTCATGCCTGTAGTCCCAGCACTTTGGGAGGCTGAGGCAGGTGGATCACCTGAGGTCAGGAATTCAAGACCAGCCTGACCAACATGGCAAAACCCCGTCTGTACTAAAAATACAAAAAAATAGCCGGGCACAGTGTCGGGTGCCTGTAGTCCCAGCTACTCGCGAAGCTGAGGCAGGAGAATGGCGTGAACCCGGAAGGCAGAACTTGCAGTGAGCCGAGATCGAGCCACTGCACTCCAGCCTGGGCGACAGAGCAAGACTCCATCTCAAAAAAAAAAAAAAAAAAAAAAAAAAAAAAAAAAAATCTGGGGTTTGATTATCAATAGTTACCAGTTACCTCCTGAGTAGCTGGGACTATAGGCACGTGGTGGCATGCACGTGTAGTCTCAGCTACTCAGGAGGTTGAGGTGGGTGAAACACCTGAGCCTGGGAGACAGCGTGAGCTGTATCCAGGCACTGCACTCCAGCCTGGGCTTCAGAAGTGACACTGCGTCTCAAAACAAAACAAAAAATTAAAGGGCAAACAGTAGGGAATGGAAAGGGGTGGTGGGGTGTCATGGACTGGTGGGCAGGAGAATGGATAACTTGGAGAGGGCCACCCTATCTATCCTTCCCACTGTCAGCAGGAGAGAGCAGATGCCGAGTTCCATGAAAAGCACGAGTTATGCAGGACCCACTCTGCTCTATCAGCTCAGAAGACTTGCATTGACCCGGGGGGCACTTCTGCCGGCAAATTGTTGAGAAGCAATCCTCTTTGGCCCCAAAGTCTCCAGCTGGTCAAAGTCATGACAAACTGGTGAGACTGCGCCACCAGCCAACTCAAGTCATGGACCCTATAATGATCAGACTCCGATGTGCCGGGCACTGTGCCGAGGGCATTAGACACACAAGAAGGTAAGACAATGGTAAGGATCTAGGAGAAAGGAATAAGTTTCTTAAATGGAGTAAAGAAAGAATCAAAAAGTAAACTGTAAGAGGTGTTAGGCGCAGTTAGCTACGGTCAAGATTATCTCGGTCCTTTCTTTTTGATGCCGGAGTCCAGCACACGGACTGAATAAATAGCTGCCGTGGTCTCTGATCCGCGTCCTGAGCTGTGTAAGCGGCCCTGGATGTCTGGATGGTGCCAGTGGTTAGGCGCCGCACTCGCCTCCCTCTCGCCCACCCGGAGCGAGTCCCGGGCCCGCTGGCCCCTTCCACCCTGTGGCCGCCCGGGCTTGCCCGCAAGCCGGCGCCGAGCACCCACTCTAGGGCGCAGCGCGGAGCCGGGCATCCCCGCGAGACCGGGCCATATTCCCCGTTCCCCGAGCCCAGGACCCCCGGCCCGGAGCCCCTTTACCCCTCATACCGAGGCCGGGCTGCGCTCCTCCTCTGCGGCTGCGGAGGTCACACCCTGCTGAGGGCCAGACGGCTGGTCTTATCCGGGACGGATCCGCCCCGCTTTGGGGTGGAGACTGAGCCCGAGTTCCTGGTTTTTCCTCTGCCCACGAGACCGGAAAATCCCTCTCTAGGCAAAGCGCACCTGGGGCCCCGGGCCGGGACAGCAGCGCCAGGCGCTCTCTGAGGGGCGGGCCTCGACCCTCGGCGGGTCCGCCCTCCACACGTGCCCGCGCCCCAGGCCGGCCGGATCCCCCGGCCTCGCCCCCTGCCCGGATTGGATAGTGCCGCCAGTACCGCCAGCCCCGCTCCTGGTCCCGCAGGGTGGGAGCAGTTGGATTCTCGGGGTCCCCGTGTCCTGGGCGCTCCACACCCTCGGAGGGCCGAGCCCGGGCCACCTCGCCAGTTCCTCCCTGCGCCTGCCGCGCCCATCTCCGCGCGGAGCCGCAGTCCCGCCTCGAATCCACGCTTCCCCCAACCCCGGAAAACCGTTTCTCTCCCAACGGCAGGCTAGTGCTGAGCCCGTGGCCGGAAAAGTAGAAAGTGAAATCTGAAGGGTACTTTTCATTTCCCTCTTTTACAGGAAAACACATTCCCAAAAGTTTCCAGCACTTCCCTCTTCCCTGTGCGCCCAGCAGGCCGGGAAAGCTTTGGAGTAGGAGTTAGGAGCAGCTCCGGATCTTTCTCTATACTCCTGTGAGTGACTGAGGTTTAGACACTGTCCGTAGCTCCCAGGTTCGACTTGGCGCGGCGCTCATCCCTTGTAATAGTGTTGTGTTTTTATATCTGCTTCCCCTGCTGGACACAGCCTCTTGAAGCCACCAACTAGGGCTAGGTCGTCTTAGCACCCATGCCCAGCACCGATTCCACCACGTAGTGAATGCTTGCAGAATGAATCCGTTGAGTCTATAGGCACATTCAATTTTTTTTAAAAAACAGAGAATAGCCCGTTTGGGGAGTGTTTTCTATCCGACACATCAAAATCTAAGTGGTTAATGGCACCCTTAAAGCTGGAGAGGTAACATTAAATTATTTCATTAAGATGTAATTTTAAAAGGTGGTTTAATATGGTTTAGAGCATGGGTTTTAGGATCAGACTGATTTGGATACTAAAACTGGTTCTGCCTCTTTTGTCTGCATGTGATAACTTAAAAAATTAAGGCTGGGAACGGTGGCTCACGCCTGTAATCCCAGCACTTTGGGAGGCCAGGGCAAGTGGATCGCTTGAGCCCAGGAGTTCGAGACCAGCCTGGCCAACGTGGTGAAATCCCATATCAAAACACACACACACACACACACACACACACACACACACAAATTAGCTGGGTGTGGTGGCATGCGCCTGTAGTCCCAGCTATTCAGTAGGATGAGGTGGAAGAAACCCCCAAGCCCGAGAGGTGGAGGCTGCAGTGAGCTGAGACTGCGCCACCGCACACCGGCCTGGGCAACAGAGCGAGACACTGTCACGGAAAAAAAAAGAAAAAATAAGTAAAATAACTAGCCGGGCGCGTAGCCACGCCTGTAGTCCCAGCTACTGGCCAGGCTGAAGCAGGAGGATCACTCTAAGCCCAGGAGGTCAATGTTGCAGTGAGCTATGACTGCACCACTGCACTCCAGCCTGGGCGACAGAGTGAGACCTTGTCTCAAAACAAAAACAAAAACAAAACAAAACAAAAAATTAAAGGGCAAACAGTAGGAAGAAATGAAATACAGATAATTCATTTCCTCAGCAAGATTAGAGAGACACTGCATCCCTTACAAGCAACAGTTAGTCTGGGTGAGGTGGCTCAGACTATAATCCCAACACTTTGGGAGGCCCAGGTGGTTGCTTGAGGCCGGGAGTTTGGGAGACTAGCCTAGGCTACATGGTGAAAACTTGTCTCTAAAAAAAAAGAAAGAAAAAATTAGGCTACACGAAAAAAATAAAGGTTAGGAATGAAGCAGACGCTGTTGGCACCCCGCTCAAATAATCTTTACTAGGTGGGTGCGTCCAGCCCCAGCTCACTGCCCCCTCACTGCCCGCTTCTGCCGATATTTGCGCTCAGACCAGACTGGGGAAGCCACAGCCAGAGGCTAACTTTTTTAGGGTATAAAAGATGTGACTTCCTTGCTGCATTGGATAATACTTTTTAAATATTGGGAGATTATTTGCCATTTTTTGTGCTATTCACAATGTAACAGCTACAAATATGATACAATTAAAAATGTTAATAGTAAAAAATAAATAAATAAATAAATTAGATGATGGAGTATAATCCAGTGCAGAGATTCAGAAGATGCTCAGAGGACATTGAATAATAGCTTTTCAATTACATTAGGGAAATCCCCAGGGTTGAGAAACCTTGAACTTGGCTGAGTTTGGATTTTGAACATTTATTTGACCATATTTATTATAAACAAATCAAGATAATGCAAATGAATTATTCCCTTGTGAAGTTTTGTTGTTTAAACAAAAAGGAAATATTTCTTTATAAATAAATGACCTGTCACCACTTAAAAAAAAAAAAAAAAAAGGCCAGGAATAAATCTGCGGTACCCTTCATATGCCAGAGCTCCCATGGGATCAGACTGAGGCTAAACTTCATCAAAAATTTGCCCAGTTTCTCCCTCTGGCCTATCCTATTTCCCTCACTTACCTAGAGGCTTCCCTCGAGAATACGCTCACTACAGCACTTGCACTAGAATCCCAGGATCAGGCTCTGTTTCTAGGAAACCTGATCTAAGAGTATTAAAAAAATTAATATAATTGTAGAAATTCAACTCCAAGAAGCCTTTAAATTAAAGACAGGGCTGGGTGCTGTGGCTCATGCCTGTAAACCAGCACGTTGGAACGCCGCAGTGGGAGGATGGTTTGAGGTCAGGAGTTTGAGACCAGTCTGGGCAACATAATGAGACTCTCTCCCCCACCCACCATGTCTCCTAAAAAAAAGAAAACTAGCCAAGCCTAGTGACACACACCTCTAGTCCCAGCTACTGGGGAGGCTGAGGCAGGAAGATCACTTGAGCCCAGGGTTTGAAGCTGCAGTGAGCTATGCCCCTGCACTCCAGCCTGGGTGACAGAGTGAAACTCTGTCCCCCGCGCCCCACCCTGCAAAAAAAACCCACACTTTTTTAAATTAAAAAAAAAATTTAAATCTCACAAGGACAAGGGAATAAAAGAGGAAAAATAATAAGAGTTTGGAACCTGGAAAGCATGCGGACAGGCGACAACTGACTTAACAGACCTGAGAAAGCCGACTTCCAAACCAGGAGTAGGGAAAACCAAGAAACAACATGACAGTGGGATTTCTCGGGATAGGAGAGTTTGCTGCACTGGATGCGTTTGAAAGTGGGTATGTAGGTGAGACTAAACCCAGGACGATTTCTTGTAAGTCTGTACAAGAAGCAGTGAGCCTCCCCAACACTGCACAGTGGCCACTGCTCCTCTTCCGCCAGGGCGGATGATTGGACGCATGTCCTCTGAAGAATCATGCAGGGCTCTCTGGAATGGGGACACCAGATGTAGTCGAGGTGTTCTGGTTGTCTAAGTTTGCCTAAAAACCACCCCAACACTTGAAGATGACTTAAAACAATGACCATTATATCTCATGATTTTCTGGTTCTGAATTTGAACTGAGCAATTCTTCTGTTCCACCTGGCATCAAGAAAGGTCACTTGGTGTTATCCAGCTGGCAGATGGGCCAGTCTGGAGAACTCACATATTGGGTACCATGATAAGAAGAGCTGGAAGGTTGGTCTCGACTGGCACTGTCAACTAGAGCATCTACACATGCCCTCTTCACATGGCAGGCTCAGGGTCAGATTTCCTTCATGGAGGCTCAGGGTTTCCAGAAAGGATACTCCAAGACATCCAGGCAGAAGTTACAAGGCTTCTTATTATGCAGGCTTGGAAGCTGATGAATGTTATTTCTGTTGCATTCTATAAGTCATGCCTGTCACTAGGGCCAGCCTAGATTCGAGGGAAGGGGATTAGGCTCCATCTCTGAGTGGGGAGGGGTGGGAGGGTGCAAAGAATTTGCAGCCATCTTTCATCAAGGCCAAGAGATGAACACAAGACTAGGGCTACTGTACTGAAATTGAAGAGCCACATGAAACTTAAGATGATGTCTACTGAGCTGCTTGGTATTCTTCCCACTTGGCTCCTAGAACTCTGGCAGCCAGGACCAAACTCATTAGGATGGGGAGTTTGGAATACTCTTCTCTGGGGAATCTAAGAGAAAAGACCTGAAAAAATGTAATAATTTGCGCAATGAAACTGGAGGAACCTGTTAGTCAACTCACCCTTGTCAAGCCCCACCCACTTACACACGCACTCAGGGCTTCCAGGCAGCTTTGCAGATCTCACTCTTAGGGTTGTGAGATAAAATACAGGACACTTAGTTAAATTTGATTTTCAGTGAAACACCAAGTAATGTTTTACTAAAATATAAAATACTCATGTACTATAAGTATGTCCAAAATATTACATGAGACATACTTATACTAAAAATTATTCATTGTTTATCTAAAATTCAAATTTAACCAGATGTCCTGTCTTTTTTTTCTTTCTTTTTGTTGCTAAATCTGGCACACTTAAGTAAGAGCAGGCAGCTGAAAGTCATCACAATGTAAGGGAAGGATCTGACATTAAAGACAGAGCCCAAAACATGCTAACAGGAAAAATGAGACAAGGAAGAAAAAGAGTATATGGGGAGAAGAAAACTGAGAAATCTATTATTGATCTTCTCTGAGAAAGATCAAACAGAACAGAAAAGCTGGGCGCGATGACATGAGCCTGTAGCCCCTGCTACTTGGTAGGCTGAGGCAGGAAGACCACTTGAGCCCAGGAGTTTGCGGCTATAGCGTGCTATGACCACACCTGTGAACAGACACTGCACTCTAGCCTGGGTGACATAGCGAGACACTATCTCAATAAGTAAACAAATAAATACTCTAAAAAAGGAACACTCATAGAACCAAATACAGCTCTTTTAAATTAAAAATACAATAGCAAAAATGAAAAACTCAGTAGAATGTTAAGAAGATAAAGTTAGAAAATATCCTAGAATGCACAGACAAAAGGCAAAGAGAAGGGGAAGAAATAAGAAAAAATAAGAAGATTAGAAAGCCAGCCCTGGACATCTGGGAAACGGGGTAAGAAATGAATTATTCAATTATATATTTTGAGAAATAAAGAGCATGCATTTCCACATTGAAAGTGCTCACTGAGCACAGTGCAATGGACAAACCAGAACCACACCAAGGCACATTGTGATAAAACTTCAGAAGACTGAGGACATAGAGAAGATCTTACAAGTACCCAGGAGGAAATAAGGTTTCACATAAAGGATCCAGAATCAGAATGGCATCTGATTTCCCAGTAGCAACGCATAAAACTGAAAGACAGTGGAATAATGTCTTTAAAATGCTGAGAATAGACCGGGTGCAGTGGCTCACACCTGTAATCTCAGCACTCTGAGAGGCCAAAGTGAGTGGATCACTTGAGGACAGGAGTTCAAGACCACCCTGGCCAACATGGTGAAACCTCATCTCTACTAAAAAATACAAAAATTAGCCGGGCATTGTGGTGGGTGCCTGTAATCCCAGATACTCAGGAGGCTGAAGCATGAGAATCACTTGAACCTGGAAAGTGGAGGTTTCAGTGAGTCAAGATGGCACCACTGCACTCCAGCCTAAGTGATGGAGCGAGACTCTGTATCTAAATAAATTAAATAAATAAATAAATAAAATGCTGAGAGAAAATTATTTCTAACATAGATTCTCATACCCACACAAATTAGCAGTCAAATGTGGCGGTAAATATATTTCAGACACGTACAATTTCAAAATATTTATCTCCCATGTATCTTTTCTTAAGACGTTTTCAGATGGTGAAAACTTTTCCACCTAAACAAGGACATAAACCCATAAACTTTTTTCTAAAAAAAAGGGAATAGCAGAATGAACAACTGAGAATTGAAAGATGGGGAAGGGTAATTAGTTAATACTATAGTTATGAACTTCTAATTTTTCTTAACTCTAGAGTACAGCTAGAGTTACTTACTATATGCACTTACTATGTGCCAGTCAGTATTCTAGGTGGTTTAAATATACGATATTAATGAGTTAATCCTCACACGGCTCTATGAGTTAGATACTCTCATAGAGTAGGTGTCAAGAAGTATTACTATTAATGGTATACAATCATTTATTAATTCAACAAGTTGCATTAAACTTCCTACTGCAGATTGTATTTTTCAGAATTGCTGCAACAATATGTTCAGTCCCATGTGCTCTTCCAAAACCCTGCCCCCAACCTCAATCAAGAGGTGGCATCTAAGTCCTTTCACCTTGAACCCAGGTAGGCTTCATAGATGGATCTCTGTGACTGCACATCTAAAGTAATGCTATGGGACTTTCAAAACTGGGTCTTAAAAGGAGACCTGGTCATCTAGCTCTAGGCATCAGTTAGCTCTCTTGCTCAGAACATGTGCCTTTGGAGTGTATAAGTACAGCAGCCCTGAAACCACCATGTTGCAGAGATCATGTAAATAGACTCCGTGAAAATAAAGAAAGAGTCAAGGAACTTTGACTGTTTCATTCCCCAGCAGTTTGAATTTTCCCAGTCCCAGTGCCACGCATGTGAATAAGGAAGCCTTCAAGGCCATTCCAGTACAATCTGTGTCTCATGGTAGCCAGGTGACACATTCTAAGTGGGAACCAACTAGCTGAGCCCAATCACCAGAATCATGAGAGACAATAATAAATGACTGTGGTTGTTTCACACCCCTGAATTTTGAGTGTTATTTTTTGGAGCGATAGACAAGAAGAACACTTCCAGGGAAAATTGGGTTTTAGCCTAGACTTCTGAATCTCCTCTCTAAATACTCACTGAAATGGCCCAACACATGTAAATAGGGGATTTTTTTTCCCAGAGTGGCAAGTCTTCCCTCTGATACTGCAGTTGAGTCCAAAGCTCATACTGCTTATTGCACAACAGCCAATAAGTTGAGAGACAAGGTGTTGAGGCAAGGAAGATGACTTTGTTTCAGGGAGCCAGTAAACAAGATGATAGTGGACTAGTGTCCTAAAGCACCCTAAGTTGATAGATTTTTAGGCTCTTTTATGTTGGGGGAAAGGGGAACAGGGAAGGAGTTAAAGTCCAGAGGTGACTGGTGACCACAGACATCTGGGCATCAACAGGGGTCCAAGGAGGTTGCAAATCTTCTTTGTTCATAGTTAACTGCTTGTCAGATCCACCCTTTTCCTATAAGTCTTTAAGATAGCATTGTTACTTGTGTACATACTTCCTTACCTCCTCAGAAGTCTGTTTCAAAAGACAGATAGTCATTGGTTCTACAGTTAAACTATAAAATAAATTATTTCCATGATTAGCTTGGCCTACATGTAGGAATAAACAAAAGCAGTTAGCTTGTGAGGTTAGAAGCAAGATGAAGTCAGCTATGTTAGATTTTTCTCACTGTTATAATTCCCCAGTATCAAAGGTTCCTTCCATAATCTTGTGGAGTTGGGGACAACAGAATGTTTTCTCTCATTTGGCTACTTTCCACTGGGCAGGGTTGACAAGGGGTGACTGTGGAATGAAACTATTTGACCTGGCTAAGGAAATATTCCTTAATGCTCCTTTTAGGAGCAATGATTATAGGCATCTCCTTTCTTGTTTCTGCAGTTTTTGAGCTAGGAGGGGCCCTCTAGTAGTGTCAACTTTAGTATAGTGTACCCACAGTTTTATTCCAACAAACTTCACTGATGAGTGGGTATTCAGCAACATCTCAAACAGTCCCATTCACTTGTTCCTTCCAGGTTTTTAGGAGGACCTGATCTCCCAGTTGAAAAGGATTTAGGGCTATGTCTGTGGGATGAGTTAATATTTCACTGGGCTCAATTTCAGCCCACTTTGGGGAGCCACTCTAATCCATGACAGGGCAACCAGCAATGCCTTATCCAAGTCAAATTAGTTTCTTGACATATTTTAGCAATGTTTCTTTTTAGGTATGGTTCATCTTTTCAGTTTTTCCCATCAATCATGATCTCCAAGGTGACAATCTAAAAGTTGCAGGAAGGGGCAAATCACAGTTTCCCTTGGCACTCCTATAACCATTATTGTCCTGTTTGAACCAGGGGTACATGGGTGTTGACTACAGAATATATGGCTCCTGCATCAGTAAGAATGTAAATAAGTTTGTTCCCTACTGTCAATTGTACCTGGACACCTGAGGGGAAATGACAACAGATTGGCTAAACGTATATATTTAGCATGTTACAGGAGGGGCTATAAATATCCATGAAGGACACACATGTATTGAACATGTATTGAACATGCATGTAACATATGATCCATGTTTACCTTGGGGTAGAGGCTTAACATTTAAATTTAACCAAACCAGTCTAGAAATAGGCCAGTCCCATTAAACAGCTGTGTCTCATTTTGGGAGATGGCATTGCAGGTGGGAAAATAATAAACACTCAAAAAAAATGGACAAGGCTAGAATCTAATACCAGGTGTACTATAGTTTTCTTCTGAAATATAATTTTTCTCTTCAGTCCTGTATTTCTATCAAAGACAAGTCAAAGTAGAATAAATTTATTTGCAAAATAAGTTTTAGTTTTATAATACTTGGCCTGATTATTTGCCTAAAGTGCAGCAAGAATAATTATTTGCTGCACTTTAGGCCCGTTTTAAAAAATTGGCTTTGCTGGGACTTGTTTTTTCACAAGGAATTTCAAATTAGACTTGTTAAAAGCCTCCAGCCCAGCCAAGGATTTAACTGTGCCTGCAGATACCTGTATGAATTGGGTGAATTCCTCTCTTCTCAAGATTCCAAAATAACTTGGGGTTCTTAAGCCTGTCAGAAAGTGACATTTTTTTACTTAGTACAGGTCAGGAACTTTGTAAAGAAATCACACAGCCATGGTATAAGGCCAGTCTTTCCAAGGAGCTTTTTATCAGCTCTGTAAACTCAATATCAATTCTTCAAACCAGTCTGAGCATATCTTTAAAAATGTCATTCTAGTCAAACTCTTGGTAAAATAACCAGTGTCTCCATCTGTGTCCTTTTGTAGAAGAAAACAGACTTAGTCAAACAACTATATTGCCATAAATTAAGAATACTCACAAACAGTTTCCAAATGCTGAATAAATCAGGTGGAGAGAAAGAAATATGCTGCAAATTTTGGTCACAAGAGTAAACTTTACTCAATTATTAAACACTGTATATAGTTTAAAAGAAAAAAGTTTTCTTGACGTTGAAAAACAAAGCAAAAAGAATCATCAATGTTTCATACAAGAAAGTTAAAAAATCATTTTAGTCCTCTATTAATTCAGTCCCATGTAATTAATTCTTATTTTGCTTGATGCCAAGCTAGAAATCCTCATTAATGCATCAACTTTTCAATTAGAGTCTGGGGATTTTTTTCTCTAGTCCAAATGGCACACTCTCCAAAGTTATCAGAAATCTGCATTCAAGAGTACCTGTCGGAGTCCTTTTCATGAAGTCCCCTAAAGAAGCAAGTTTTGGATTATACCTTTTTTAGAAGAATAAGTGTAAAACAATTAATTGTAAATGACAAAAGTCTTAGAATAGCCATAAAGGCAATTGACATGGAAATTTGGCTATTTCTGTGGTATACAACAATTTTACATAAAAATCATAATTATTACTGATAACATACACTAAGACACTTAAGAATTTTAAGAATCTCATATAATTTTGGAACTCAGATTAATAACACATTTTATATTAATAAATATAACCCAAAGAAAGTTAAACATCATTTTATATTTGACAATGCTTCCTATATAATTTTAACATACTAATTAAGTCTAATATGTCTCTCTTAGACTTTCAGAGGACTTAATAGCTAAAAAATTAGTTGAGGGTTGAAAGGCTAAGTTAAGAATTTCAAATTTAATTTTGGAAAGTTTATTAAATATTGAAGCTTTAAAATACTTGAGATCAGCCTGGGCAACATGGCAAGACTCCATCTCTAAAAAATAAAAATAAAAAATTAGCTGGGCATGAGGGTGCATGACTATGATCCCAGCTACTTGGTTGAGGTAAAAGGATTGCTTGAACTGAGAAGGTCAAGGCTGCAGTGAGCCATGTTCATGTCACTGTACTGCAGCCTGGGTGTCAGAGTGAAACCATGTCTAAAAAAATAAATTAATAAAATAAAACACTTGGGATCACAGGTCACTGTGAAATAGCTGTCATTCATTTAGCCAAAGTGATCATTTAAAGATTTCAAAAAGCAAAGACCTTTACTCTTTGACAGAGAGGAGAATCAGTTCCCAATCATGAGACCTAATAAAGATAGCATGAGGCCAACTAAATCGGTCTCCCTGTCTCTCTCTCCCTTCTTTTTCCTGCAGTTTACTCAAATGGTAAACAAAAATCTTTTATTATCTTATTAGTATTACACAAAATTTTTGCTCAAAAGAGAAAACCAAATTTTACCTTTGTATAGTGCATTATTCATATTAAAGTTACTTTAAATAAACCTTATACACAAATCTATCTAATTTCAATCAGTTTGACCATAAGGTAAGATTTTCATAAATCTTTTATAACCTTTTACAATTTTCCATTAAAAAGCAGATCAGTGCCCTAAGAAAACCTTGTTATTCCTACACAGTGCTCAGACAATGGCCTTGCATCAGTGTGCTTTTGATATTAATGTTTAATTGATAGAGAAACTTTGAACGAATTTTATCCCTCAAAATCAGCCCCTATAACCTCATACACCCACCTCTTCCATGTTAGGGCCTGGGCCTAGAGGGATTAACAAGTTTTAATTTCTGGATATGTGCCTCAGAAGCGCAATTCATTTTGATTGTCACCTTCTGCCTAGTCTGAAGACAAGTCTTTGATTCGTGTCAATGTTTAAGATTTAGCAGGAGTCAGTGACCTTTTCAGACCTGGGAGTCAAAGCTCTGTAACATAACACCACAAAGACTTTAAAAGCAATACAGAAAGTTACATGGATGTAAAAACTTTAATTCTTTTATGTTTCAGTTTCCTAAGGAATCAAAAACTTAGTAATGATAACAAGGAATTGTCTTGGTAAAACATAAAATGTGTTTTACAGGTCAGTTACCAAAAGGTAAAGAAAGACCATCTGCAGTGTGATTGCTTCTCCTTATGGGAAACCCATTTAGATAACCTGGAAATCAAACCTGATGAAAAGGTACTTGACTTAATCAGACACAGGAAGAGTGTGTCCTGGGTCATGAGTAAAATTTCTTGGTTACATGAAACGATTTAGACATATCAAGAAAAGCCAAGGGTATAGAATCAAGTTATACTGGAGGAAAATGTCCCTTTTTTTTAGATCTTTAAGGTAAGATATTTTAGCATCAGACCACAACCTAGTTAGAAGTGCAGGAAAAAATTTACAGGAGCTGCTAAAAAAGTTTAAGGAGAGAGTTAACATTTCAGGCCTTCTCAAGGGGAGAAAAAGCTAAAAGCAGCAAGATACAACAAAAGTTGAACTTCTGATATATGAACTGATAAGTTTTCAAAAAGAAACAAGTTACAGAGTTAAAAATCATTATCTCTTATAATTTTATTTAGAGAAAATTAATGCCTTAAGGAAATCTTGTTCTAAAATAGGAGACAAAATTTAGAAAGATTATTATGTTTCCTTTGATTATAACCAATTTAATCACATACAAAATCCCTTTTATAAATTCTCTTTTCTTTATAACCTTCCTTACCAAAAATACATCTTCATATCCATAACTTGCTTCACAGTTCTCTTTCCTATTTACTGCTTCCTTTCTGCTCCTTTCATAAATAACTTTGAAATAATCTTCAAATTATGTAAAATTATTCTTTTTCTCAATAAGAACACAACTTTAGATCTTTCTTATATTCTCTCATCAAAAAAACACATCTTACCTTGATACACTTTCTATAGAGAATTATATATTAACTAGAATTCTTATTTTTAGTAACCTTAAATTTTAGTAAAAACCTAAGAAGCAAGAAATCTTGAACTATCAGATATTAGTATTTTCTAGGTGAAACTACTCCACAATTTTTAGAAACTTATGCTACCATATCATAACCTTTTCTTAATTGAAAATGACCCAGGTAGCTAATGAGCATCCAAAATAATTTTAAGATTTTAAATTACAAAAAAGTTTACCTGCAAGTATTTATTCTATTCATATTCACTGAATTTATTCATTGTTAGCAGTTTATCTAGATTACTTCTGAAAACTGAGATGTTAGACAGAGCTAGTCATCATTTCATGTTATTTTTTGTTTGTTTGTTTGAGATGGAGTCTCATTCTGCTGCCCGGGCCGGAGTGCAGTGGTGCGATCTCAGTTCACTGCAACCTCCACCTCCCAGGTTCAAGCAATTCTACTGCCTCAGCCTCCTGAGTAGCTGAAACTACAGGCACGTGCCATCACACCCAGCTAATTTTTGTGTTTGTAGTAGAGACAGGGTTTTGCCATGTTGGCCAGGCTGATCTCGAACTCCCGATCTCAGGTGATCTGCCTGCCTTGGCCTCCCAAAGTGCTGGGATTACAGGCGTGAGGCACCGCGCCTGGCTCTGTTATTTTCTTGTTAACCATTTTTTACAGCCTGTGAATATCAGATGTTCATCTAAGTAATAACCTTAAAGTTAAACATATGGGTCTGGGCGCAGTGGTGCACACCTGTGAATTCCAGCACTTTGGGAGGCTGAGGCGGGCAAATTGGTTGAGCTCAGGAGTTTGAGACCAGCCTGGGCAACATGGTGAAAACCCCGTCTTCACACACACACACATACAAAAATTAGCCAGGAGTTGTAGTGAGCACCTGTAGTCCAGCTACTCAGGATGCTAAGGTGGGAGGATTGCCTGAGGCCAGGACGTCAAGAGTTAGCTAAGATCATGCCACTGCACTCCAGCCTGGGCAACAGAGTGAGACTCTGTCTCAAAAACACAATGAAAAAGTTAAATGCATGGGTACTTTTGCCAATAACCCACAAGATACAGCTGTTTTCATTAAACCAACAATATTAAATGAGTCTTACTTGTCAAAAAAGTCACATAAAAATCATTCTATTTTTGGCAGAGTTTATAGGTTTATCACCTTTGTGCCAAACCCTAGCACCTTAAAATATCTAGCAAAGCAAATACAAAATAATCAGTATATTCAGACAAAAATGTATGATGACAATTCTGAAGACATTTCTATTTTTATTTTACTGATAACTTTAAGACTAGTTTATTTATTAAAGATTTACTTAAGTCATGTGAACTTGAAAGTATTTGAACTTATTTATTTAATCTATGAGGACTCATTTACTTATAAGCCAATTCAGTACCATGCTAGACCATCAACGGTGAGTTTTATCTCAACACCAGCAGGTTACTAACAACCGATTCAAAGCAGGCAGAAAAGGAAAGAAAGAGATAGAGAGCTTTAGAAGTCCCTACTTAACTCTATAGTTGCAGGTTAACCATTTGAGCTTTGACTTTTTCTTACTGTAATTTGCCCATTAGTTTTTAAATGTGCACAAAAATGGTCGTAATATATAACCAGCTGAACTTCCAGAAAACCTGGTATGCTTTGGAGCTTTTCCATGTTTTAAAATATGTAAGCCAGGGGCCCATGGATTTTTCGGCTCCTTTTATGTTACGGGAAGGGAGAACAGAGAGGGGTTAAGGTCTAGAGGTGATTGGTGACCACAGACATCTGGGCATCAGCAGGGGTCCGAAGAGGTTGTGAAACTTCTTTGTTCATGGTCAAATGCTTGTCAGGTCCACCGTATTGCTATAAATCGTTAAGACAGCATTGTTTAAATGTTGTGTGCATACTTCCTTATCTCCTCAGGGGTCTGTTTCAAAACAGAGGTAATTATTAGTTCTACAGTTAAACTATAATCTAAATTCTTTCCATGATTAGCTTAGCCTACATGTAGGAACACACGAAGGCTGTTAGCTTGTGAGGTTAGAAGCACGATGGAGTCAGCTATGTTCGATTTCTCTCACTGTTACAATATTGGCAATGGCAGTCTCCGGAGGATGGCCAGGCCACATCTAGTCTGGCTGTAGTCCCAGCTACTTGGGAGGCTGAGGCAGGAGAATGGCATGAACCCAGGAGACGGAGCTTGCAGTGAGCCGAGTTCGTGCCACTGCACTCCAGCCTGGGTGACAGAGCAAGACTCCATCTCAAAAAAAAAAAAAAAAAGTCACAGATCATGGTCTCCGAGGAAAAGGTGACACCCACAGCTTCCTCCACATCCAACCTAGGCCTCTAAATAATGTAAGGCATAGCAAGGCAACTGATAAGCAACATGCCTTTGATCAGCACAACTTCTTGACTGGGGTCCGCTTTTGGCGCTGTAATAATGGTTTTTTTTTTTTTTTCTTTTTTAGAGATGGATTTTTGCTCTTATTGCCCAGGCTGGAGTGCAATGGTGTGATCTCAACTCACTGCAACTTCTGCCTCCTGGGTTCTGGTGATTCTCTTACCTCAGCCTCCCGAGTAGCTGGGATTATAGGCATGTGCCACCACGCCTGGCTAATTTTGTATTTTTAGTAGAGACGGGGTTTCTCCATGTTGGTCAGGCTGGCCTCGAACCCCCAACCTCAGGTGATTCGCCCACCTCGGCCTCCCAAAGTGCTGGGATTACAGGCGTGAGCCACCGCGCCCGGCCGGCACTGTAACAGTCTTTACTCGATGAACTCTACTGCTGTTTGGGAAGAGGCATTGCCCGGTTTATGTCACTTCTAGATATCAGATATTAGATATTCTCAGAACTTCTCGTTTACCTCATCTACAGACACAGTGAACAACACCCCCAAACCCACTCCCATCAAGGGTAAAACCTAATATTCTACAGAACATGTAACTAAGAAATAGCATCAGCATTTGGTATTTCTGTTTTTTCCTGCCCCAAAAGAGTGGCATCTTTTCTTTCCTTCCCCAAAACCTGTTTTGCTTACCATGCACTGCTGCAGCTCAACAAAAAGAGGAACCTTATTTGACCACAGGGAGGTTAATCATTTGCGTTATATCAGTATAAACTTCAGCATAGTTTGACAGTCAAATATGCATTTGCAGACCATTGCTTCTGAGGAAGTGTCCTACCCTACCCTTTACTCTACTCAGATGCCTGACAGCTGACCAGGAGGGCAGTTTTTATTCAATTATTGACTTTTTAAAAAACATCTGTTCTTTGAGGTTGTGCCCTTCTGCTGCTGAGCTGCAGCTCATATTCAAGCATCATCAAACCAAGCCATCATTATGAAAATAAACTCTGATCACAGGGGTCAACATGGTCTCATTTGTTTTCACAAATACTCTAGGTGGATGTGGATCGCCCTGAAGTGACTGCAGTTAAGTTGGCTATTTTCAAAAACAAAGCAGCTGCGAATAGTCCAGCGTGAGAGTCAGCATCATCACTCAGCAATTTCATACAGGTTTTTGTAGTAGAGCTTTCAGCTTGAGCTAAGTTTGTGGCCACTGCTAAGTTGGAGCAAGTCTGGGTAGGTCTGGCAGATGGATGGAAAAAGTCCACCAGAGGTCGGAGAAGCCTCATGCAAGAAGGGAAGGGAGCCAGTTGCGCTGAAGTTAATTAACAAAGACCCGGTCGTTGCGGGAAACTCCACACCCCAAGAATAAAACTAGGACCCAGCCTCCAGGAAATAAGTCTCAAACATTGAGTGGGATGGAACCAGGCCCTACGTTGTTACCTTCTGCATCCTGGTAGACACAGGGAGGCCTACTGGTGGCTACAACAGACTCATGAATTTTAATATAAATAGTGACATTGTGGCTTTTGGCTTCTCGGGGCCAGCACTCCTCAGGGCCAGCACTTCAAACCCATCGACCTAAAAGGCAGCTTTGGGGAACTGTTGATGGAGACGTAATTTTGCCTTACCCAGCAGCACTTCCCTGTCATCACTACTGGATGGAGAAAGCGAATATATGACATTAGTAGTGCCTCGTCCCTTTCCTACGTTGGCAGTGGGCCTTGCTAATGGGCCATTATCGAGCAATCCCTAAGCAGCAGAGATGACTGCAGCTGTTAGATCAGTTTACCAATCTTCCATTCAGTAAGGAGACAACACACCCAAACAGACAGTTTCTCACAGTGCAGCTGGCAGCATGAGCATTATGTTTACGTAGGTTCTCATTTACCTCCAAGTCGCATAGGGGCCATGCGGAGGCAGGCCCAGGTGGATACTGAGCAGACAGTGGATCTATGTCACAGCTGAAGAACATTGAACCTTAGAAACCCGCATCTTAGAAGGAGACTGCTCACAAATCTGCTTGTCCTTCTGAGTTTTTTTGTTTTGTTTTTTGGTGTTCTTTTTGTTGTTGTTGTTGTTGTTATTGTTGTTGTTGTGAAGATGGAATTTCATTCTTGTTGCCCAGGCTGGAGTGCAATGGTGCAATGTCGTCTCACTGCAACCTCTGCCTCCCGGGTTCAAGCAATTCTCCTGCCTCAACCTTCCAAATAGCTGGGATTATAGGTATGCACCACCATGCCCAGCTAATTTTTGTATTTTTAGTAGAGATGGGGTTTCCTCATGTTGGCCAGGCTGGTCTTGAACTCCTGACCTCAGGTGATCCACCCGCCTTGACCTCCCAGAGTGCTGGGATTACAGGTGTGAACCAACGTGCTCAGCCCTCCTGGGTTTAAAAAACAGATTTTTTTTTTTTAAATAAAAGTAGAGGTGGGGTCTCACTATGTTGTCCAGGGTGGTCTCAAACTCCTGGCCTCAAGCGATCCTCCCACCTTGGCCTCCCAAAGTGCTGGGATTACAGGTGTGAGCCATCGTGCCTGGCCCCTCCCTGGATAATGTAAGCAAATCTCCAGGGAATAAAGGGCACGGTCTCTAGCTCTGTTACCCTGGAATATCTCAGGAAGAGGCATCTCCAAATCTCTTTGCGGAGAGTCACTATCTTTATCTTTCCAAGACTGTCTGTTATACAAGTATCTGTGAACAAAACTGTCAGTGCCTTTTGCTCAGAAGGTGTCCAGAAACACAAAAGCCACGGGGAATTATCTCCCAACAATTATAACATCTTTTTATAAACTGAACACAGTATGTTTTATTCACACCCCAGTAATCAAAACTAACTTTAATATGATGAAAATGTCACTGTATATCACTTTGTGTGAAATATAAAAATCCATGAACAGCATATAAAAATAATGACTATGAAGTGATATCATTCCGGAAGTTCTTAACTCTATCCCGGGATTTCTTGAGAATAGCATTGTTGACATTTTGGGCTGGATGTTTCTTTGCTGTGGGGTGGCTGTCCTGGCATTGGAGGATGTTAGGCAGCACTCCTGCTTATCCAGTAGACACCTATAGCACTATCCCTAAGCCGTGCCAAAAATGTCTCCAGACATTGCCAAACATGCCCTGGGAGGCAAAATCACTTCCCATTGAGAACCACTGCTCTCTGCTACTCTCTTCTCATATAGTCATGCTTTAAGAATAAATTGTCAAACATCAAATGCCTAGGAATAAATCAATGGAAGTTGTATAAGACCACTACGCTGAAAATTACAAGACATTATTGAGGGCCATGCACAGTGGCTCACATCTGTAATCCCAGCACTTTGGGAGGCTGAGTCACTTGAGGTGAGAAGATAGAGACCAGCCTGGCCAACTAAAAATGCAAAAATTAGCTCTACATGGTGGCTTGCAACTGTAGTCCCAGTTACTCGGGAAGCTGAGGCACGAGAATCGCTTGAACCTGGGCGGTGGAGGTTGCAGTGAGCTGAGATCATGCCACTGCACTCCAGCCTGGGCGACATAGCAGACTCCATCTCAAAAAAGAAAAATATTATTGAGAAAAATACAGAAGATCTGATGGAGGAAGATACTTATGATTCGATATTGTAAATATGTAATGCTCCCAAATTGATCTATAAGTTCAAATGATCCAGATCATCTCATCAAGGGTTTGAGTTACATATGTAGAAACTGACAAACTGATCCTAAAATTTAGACCAAAATGCAAACGGCCAAAAATAGCAAAGTCTATCTTGAAGAAAAAGATTAATGCCAGAGATGTAAAACTATCAAGACTCAATAATATGACACTTAAAGTCGGTGTAGTATTCATACAAAGATAAACAAAGAGACATGGAATGGAAGACAGAGGGCGGAAACAGACCCTCACCTCTATGGTCATCTGATTTATGACAAAGGTGGCAGTGTAGTGAGGAAAAGACAGACTTTTCTGTAAATGATGCTAGATCAATTGGATATCATATGAAAAAATAATGAATCTTGATACCTATTTAAATAAGAATGAATTACAGATAGATTGGCAATTCAAACATGAAAAGAAAAACAAATTTTTAGAAGAATACATAGGTTAATATCTTCATGACCTTGTGGTAGGTAAAGGTTTGATTTCTTAAACAGGACATAAAAAAGACTAACCATAAAGAAAAATAAATAAATTTATTTATATTAAACTTAAGAATTTCTCCTCATCAAGACATTAAGAGAGTAAACAAGACTTAGAGTAGGATAAGATATTTACAATATATGTATCAAAAAAGGGCTCATAGCAAGATCATATCGAGGAGCAATGAAGTAAAAGCACTATGGAGCAAAAGCATGAGAAGAAGAGGATATTTACATATTGCCTTATTATATATTTATTAACTACAAAAGAAATAATACGGTAACTGCACAGTGGAGACACAAGACAGATACCACCTTAACCAACTGATCCAAGCTAACTTTACCAGTGATAAAGTATATCAACATTATGTTCTTCCTGATATCATGAACTGAGAAGGATACGTTATTTCTTGCAAAGATGCATAACCTGAGGGTTTCCTTTAGACTAATACAAATTGAGTGCGTTTTACAAACTAACTGGCCAGTACTCTTCAAAAACGTTAATGTCATGAAGGACAGACTGAAGAGCTTCAGGTTAATGGAGACTTAAAGAGACATGACAAGTAAATACAATGCATAATGCTGGCTTGATTCCTGGTCCAGAAAAAGATATTAGCAAGCCAACCGATAAAATTTTAATAAGCTCCGAAGATAGATACAAATGTTAATTTCTTGATTTTGAGATTAACTACAGTTATGTAAGGTATCAAGATATCAAGACAGATGAAGGAAACATAAGATTTTTTGTATGCTTTTTGCTAAGGTCTAAAATTATCTCAAAATGAAAAGCTAAAAATAAAGAAAAAATTAAATTTTTGTAAAGTGCCTGTTCACATATTTTGCAGTAAATTGGTAAAAGACTTAAACAGCACTTTACAAAAGAGAATATCCAAATAGCCAATACAGCACATAAAAAAAAAAAAAGCTCAACTTGGTTAGTCTTCAGGGCAATGCAAATCAAAACCTGGTGAGATACTACTGCACACACCAGAATGTCCAAAATGAGAAAGACTAGTTATACCAAATGTTATCATATTGGAGCAACTGCTACTCTATACACTGCTGGTGGGGATTTAAACTGATAGAACCACACTGAGAAACAGTTTGGCAGCATCGATTTCGGCTGAACAAATGTGTATCCTATGACCCAGCAATGTGTAACCATGTTCATGAAAAGACATTTGCAAAGAATTTTATAGCAGCATTATTTGTAATAACCAATAACTGAAATAATTTACATATCCATCGATAGTGAAACAAGCCTAGGCACAGTGGCTCATGTCTGTAATCCCAGAACTTTTGGAGGCCAAGGTGGGAGGATTGCTTTAGCCCAGGAGTTCGAGGCCAGCCAGGGCAACATAGGGAGTGCCAGTGTCTAAAAAAATTAGCTGTGTGTGGTGGTGCACACCTGTAGTCCCAGCTACTCAGGAAGCTGAGGTGGGAGGATCACTTGAGCCCAGAAGTTCTAGGCTGCGGTGAGCCAGGATTGTGCCACTGTACTCCAGCCTGGGTGACAGAGCAAGACCCTGTATATATACACACACACACACACACATATACACATATATATACACATGTATATATATTTGCATGTGTGTGTGTGCAATGAATAGATTGTGGCATAGTCACATAATGGAATACAATACAGCAAGAGAAATATCAAACTACAAGTACACACCACAACATGATGCCTTTCTCAAAATATTGTGTGATGAAAGCCAGGCACACAACAGTACTTCTTGTTTTATTTTATTGATGGAAAATTCAAAAGCAGGTGCAATTCATCTATGGTTTTAAAAGTCAGGATAATGGTCACCCTTGGAGTGACTAGAAGGGTTTCTGGAGTTCTGATAATATTCTGTTTCTTGATCTAAGCACCGATTACATGGTTGTGTTCACTTTTTGCAAATTCATTGAGCTGTATGTTTCTCTGTATGTATGTTATGCTTCCATTAAAAGTTTATATTAAAGAAGTCAATCTTTTAGGATAAATCATTGCATTTTTCTAGCATAGTAATAAAGACACAGCTAGTATAAGCTGACAAATCAGTTAAGCTCCTGAGCTGAAGAATGCTTGGATTGGCCCTGTATTAGTCTGTTTTCACACACTATAAAGACCACCCAAGACTGGGTAATTTATAAAGAAAAGAGGTTTCATTGACTCACAGTTCTGAATGGCTGGGGAGGCCTTAGGAAACTTACAATTATGGCAGAAGGTGAAATGGAAGCAAGGTGTGTCTTACCTGTTGGCAGGAGAGAGTGAGGGAGGATGTGCCACTTTTAAACCATCAGATCATATGAACTCACACCACAGGGGAAACTGCCCCCATGATCCAGTTACCTCCAGGTCCCTCCCTCGACACCTGGGGATTACAATTCGAGACGAGATTTGGGTGGGGACACCCAAGAGCACCCAGAGCAAAACCATATCAGTCTCTTCAGGAAAAATTATTTTCAAAACACACAATTTATCTCACTGAATAGCTTTGATAATTTTCTCAGCTGCATCCTAACAACAGCATAGTGAAAAAAATGTCACAAGAACCAAATCATGAAGCAAGAACTAAACATATTTTACAGAATTCTGTGCATTTATATATGTGAAAGAAAAATTAATAAAATGCCAGGGAAAATGAGCTGGTTCTTAAAATGCCATTGTTTTCCTTAAAAATAAATGATCGCTTGATTTTTCTAGGAAAATACAAAACAGAGGCTGTGAGTGATCAAGAGTCGCATTTAGCCTCTTACTGTGCACATTAGCCTGAAGGCCACACACTCCGTTCACCCACTGTTTGCTCTTCTCTGAGCCTTGAGCCTCTTCAGCTCATAGGAATTGACTTTGAAGGTGGACAAGACCATGTACCAGTGTGATGGAAGTGTTCTGTGTCCTAACTGGGGCGGCGGCTACACTGGTATATATATTTATTAAACTCACTGAATCGTACACTTAAGGCACACGTTTAAATACACTTAAAGGCACACATTTGAAGTGTATGGTATATTTATTTGGGGCACCATTCATATATTTAAATATATATTTATATTTAAATAAATATACAATAAATATATAAATAAATATATCATATTTATATATAAATAAATAATTTTATATATTTATATATTTAAATATATGGTATATTTATTTGGGGCATCATTTAGATATAGTTAAATGTATAAATAATGCCTCAAAAAGATGCTAAAATGATTAACGCTAAATGATAGATATTAATATATATGTTAATACGTTATATCTTTGTAAATACCTATATGTCACCTTGAGTCAGAATTTATTAAATTGACATCCATTATATTATCAGTAAGACCTCCTGGCATTTCTCAGGTGGATGTCAGGAAGCTGAGCTCCGTGTGGTCTTGACCTGTGTCTCCCGGGTTTAAACATCGGCTGACTGCAGAAGTCAAAGGGAGAAGAAAAGGAGACAAGCTGTGCATGAACTTGACGAGTGCCGTGAAACTGTTATTCCACTCAATAAAATTTCTTGACGGGATGAGCAGGTATTTTCAAATCGCATAATGATGAAGCTGGGATCCGCTAAACGTTCCACACGGGCAGCCCCTGCAGCCCAGCTTCCTCCCTCAAATTCCATCATCAGGAAAGTGTTTCCAGTACCTAGGCAAGGACGCCATCTAGTGGCAAAAGAAGCAACCACAGGGCGAGAGCAGGGTGGCCGAAGGAGCTTTTTTCTTGCTCCAGCTTGTCTTTCTTTCTTTGCCTTTTTACAGAACTAAGGTCTGTCGGCAAAAGGTAATTCTCCTCCAGTGGACTGCCGGTGGTGGGTTAGTCACCCACCAAAGGGCATGAAAGGATCTTCTGAAAGATGCTTTGACACTGAAGAGAATTGAGGGGGCTCTTTAGAAGGGACAGAGTCAGACATGAACTCTCCCCTAGCCAGGACAGTAATGGTGACAGCTGGGGACACAGGGCTGCAATTAGCCGAAACAGCCTGACGAATTTGTACTAATTAGAAAAAGTCTTCTTTTAGATGGGTGGATGAAGCCCCCGGGTGCACGGCTTGGTAAATGGCATACTGGCTGTATTTCAGCGGACCTCCCTGCTTCTGCCAGGAACAGTGGACAACCTGCACGACCATGTGCTGCAGCCCTTAGGCAGCAATAGTACCTTCTCCTGGCACCTCATTTGCCCACAGCAAACACCAATTTCTAGGAGATGGGGCACAAGATGGGTACAGCCACCCTCAAATGGATCCTTAAGGTATTTGGATAGCCGTTGTTGCATATGGATATCCATATCTTTTCTTTTCTTTTTTCTTTTTCTTTTTCTTTTTTTTTTGAGATAGAGTTTCGCTCTTGTTGTCCGGGCTTGAGTGCAATGGTGCGATCTCCGCTCACTGCACCCTCCGCCTCCTGGGTTCAAGTGATTCTCCTGCCTCAGCCCCCCGAGGAGCTGGGATTACAGGCATGCGCCACTGCGCCCGGCTAATTTTGTGTATTTTTAGTAGAGATGGGGTTTCACCATGTTGGCCAGGCTGGTCTTGAACTACTGACCTCAGGTGATCCGCCCGCCTCGGCCTCCCAAAGTTCTGGGATTACAGGTGTGAGCCACCGTGCCCGGCCCCATTTCAACTGTTCAGAAGTGTTTAGTTTTCAGGCCTAGGTTTTGAAAGCCTCTTTCAGCTGAAACCGAATAAGAGTAGGAGCTTCTCATGTAGTGTCTTTAGGAAAATAGCGTCACAGGCTGGGTGCAGTGAGGGGTGCATGCCTGTAATCCCAGCACTTTGGGAGGCCAAGGTGAGAGGATGACTTGAGCCCAGGAGTTTGAGATCAGCCTGGGGAATATAGCAAGACCCTGTCTCTATTGGAAGAAAGAAAACAGAATAAAATAGCATCACACAGCTGTGTCATAGAAGACTGTAGTGTAGGATTGGACATCCAAAGTTATAGATAAAGAGCATAAGAAATTTTATATCATAAAATTTATGGATAGACAAAAGACGCATTGTAGAACTAAAGGAAAATGTTTGTTCATTTAGCAAATATTTCATAAGTCTCCTGGTTGGAGACATTGGGCTAGGAAGAGAGAACAATAGTGACTGGAACAAGAGTCCCTCTGCTTGCAGGGCAGAATCCCTGGTCGTCACCACATCCTGTGCCCTAGAAAATGCCTGCTCTCCTCCCCTAGTCCACAGTTCAAAAAGCTTGTCTTTTTTTGAAGCCTTCTGGAGTTGAGGAGTTTCTTCATATCACTTTGGAAAGCATCTTTTAGCACATCTTATTATAGTTACTGCGTATTTATTTAGTAGTTTTTACCTCCCCCTGAATCAGCTTTTGGTTTGTTGAATTTCTCTATTGTTTTTTTTTTGTTTGTTTGTTTTCTATTTCATTGGTATTTTCTTTATTATTTCCTTCATTTTATATATATATATATATATATATATTTTTTTTTTTTTTTTTTTTTTTTTTGAGGCAGAGTCTTCTGTCGCCCAGGCAGGAGTGCAGTGGCACGATTTTGGCTCACTGCAACCTATGCCTCCCAGGTTCAAGCGATTCTCCCGCCTCAGCCTCCCTAGTAGTTGGGACTACAGGAGCGTGCCACCACATCCGGCTAATTTTTTTTTTCTGTATTTTTAGTAGTGATGGGGTTTCACCGTGTTAGCCACGATGGTCTTGATCTTCCGACCTTGTGATCCGCCCACCTTGGCTCCCAAAGTGCTGGGATTACAGGCATGAGCCATCATGCCTGGCCTATTTCCTTCATTATACTTTCTTTAGGTTTACTCTTCATTCTTTTTCTAGTGTCTTTAGTTGAACTTTGACCCATTTATTTATGTTTGCTATTTTTTATTGTAGTTAAATACATATAACATAAAATTTGCCATTTTAAACATTTTGATGTGTATAAATTCAGTGGCATGAATTAAATTCACAATGTTGTGCAACTATCATCACTATTTCTAAAATTTTTCATCACCCCCAACGGAAAGTCTGTATCCATTAAGCAGTAAATTCCCATTCTTACCTCCCCCGAGACCCAGGTAACCTCTGATCTCCTTTCTGTCTCGATGAATCTGCCTGTTCCTGATATTTTATACAAGTAGAATCATATAATATTTGTCCTTTTGTGTCTGCCTTATTTCACTTAATGTAATGTTTTTAAGGCTCATTCATGTTGCAGCATGTGTCAGAGCTTTACTGCTTTATATGGCTGAATAATATTCCATCGAATATACATACCATATTCTTATCCATTCATCTGTTGACGGACACTAAGGGCGGTTTCCACTTTTTGGCTATGGTGAATAATGATGCCATGAACACTGACACGCAAGCATGAGTTTGAGTCTCTGTTTTAAATTCTTTTGAGTATATGCCTATAATTATGTCTTTACATCACTGCTACTTCCAATAGATCACAGACCTTTAAGGTTGGTCTCGTTTATTTTTACATCCCCAGGCTTAGCACAGGCCAAATACACAGTAGGAATGGGTGTGAGTTTGGTAAATAAATGAATAATGATAACAATATTTTACATCCGTGAATCACTTTGAAGTTTATAAAACACTGATCATATTTTTTTGTTTGATCTTCCCAATGACCCCTGTGAGGTACTTAGGAGAGTCTGATATTATTATTTCCATTTTATAGAAGAGGATAGCCAAGGTAAAAGCATCAGTGTAGAAGTCACTTGGGATTGAAATCTAAATCTTTCACCTTCTCGTTCAATTCCATTTTCATCCTAACTTGCTGTTTCTCCTGTTATTTCTTTTTTTTTTGAGACGGAGTCTCGCTCTGTCGCCCAGGCTGGAGTGCAGTGGCCGGATCTCGGGTTCACGCCATTCTCCTGCCTCAGTCTCCCGAGTAGCTGGGACTACAGGCGCCCACCACCTCGCCCGGCTAGTTTTTTGTATTTTTTAGTAGAGACGGGGTTTCACCGTATTAGCCAGGATAGTCTCGATTTCCTGACCTCGTGATCCGCCCGTCTCGGCCTCCCAAAGTGCTGGGATTACAGGCTTGAGCCACCGCACCCGACCTCTCCTGTTATTTCTGACAAAAATTATTGGTGAAAATATCCATTCCTACTGAAAATTAATTGCAGGAATATAATAAAGATTTTTCTATAAAAGAGCCAGAGGAGACTGGGGAGGTCTTGATTCGTCCTTATTGTCTAGTCAAATAGCTGCTGTACCTGGAGTTTAAACAATCCAGAGTAACCTTTTTTTTTTTTTTTTTTGAGACAAGGTCTCACTGTGTTGCCCAGGCTGGAATGCAGTGGCACAATCACAGCTCACTGCAGCTTCTACCTCCCAGGCTGAAGCCATCCTCACCTCAGCCTCCCGAGTATCTGGGACTACAGGCATGTGCCACCGCGCCTGGTTAACTTTTCAATTTTTTTTTTGTTGAGACACGGTCTTGCCAGCCTTGTCTCCAACTCCTGGGCTCAAACAATCCTCCTCCTGCCTCAGTCTCCCAAAGTGCTGGGATTGCAGGCATGAGCCACCACGGCCAGCCAGAGCGATCTTTTAACATCATGGATTTGCTCATGTTATTGCTGCTCTACCTGAAACCTTCCAATGCCTTTGCAGTGCTTCCAGGGTAAATAACAAAATCCTTAACAGCCCTACCCACCCTGTAGAGTCTAGCTTTTGAGATCTAGACTCCAATCCCAACAGGAACTAGACAATTCGCTTAAATGAGCAAACCGGCTGGGGAAGAGATGAAAGACAGCAGCTGGCTCTTGGCTGCAGTGGTGGGAACTGACAAAGAATGGCCGGGCTGTGGCAGCTTGGAGAGTCCACGCCACATCGGAAGCAGCAGCCAGGGCTTGATTTATTGCCACGAGGGGCATGCAGGCCTGGGGTGGCCAGACCTCCCAACTTTCTTAGAGGAGCAGAAATCTGTATATTTTGTGTGACATCTATACATTTTTAATAACGGCAATGAATTCAAATTTAAAAATCAGTTGGGCCAACACTTAGGTGAGAATCAGAGGAAACAGAACAGGCCGGTCGTTGCCCACAGAAGATGAAGACGTCAGCCCTTTCCTCTGCATGTCTCTCCTGGCTCACCCCCAGTCCCTCTGTACTCTGGCCACACCAGTTATCTTCTAGGACCTCGTATGCAGTAGTTCTCAACCCTGCGTGCACACAGCAATCACTGGGCACCGGGAAGAAAAAGAAAAGTGGTATTTGGACCCCTCCTCTGGGTACGTCTTTAATGATGTTCACATGTAGGCAGATTGAGAATGTCTAATTACCAGCTGGGCTTCTGCCTCCAGCTGTGCCCTCCTCTGGTCAATTTCCCATACTGCAGCAAGAGGAATCTTTTAAAAACATAAATCTGATCAAGTCACTTCCCTACTCAAAATCTTCCACGGCTGCTCCCTGCCATCAGGATACATAACTTTGCACTCTTGGTAGGTCCTTCGTGCTGCATCCTCCGCAGAGCCCTCCGTCCTCACCTCTTCCCCTCACCACCTCTGCTCCTCCCCACTCTGAATGCACTTTGCTTCAGCGCCCCTGAATTTCTTAAAGTTCCAAGGATGCACTGTGCTCCTTCACCCATGAACTTTTGAACATGCACAGTTGGCAAAGCCTGTGTGAAAGTGATCACCAAGGCACTAATGGAGTGAGAGGAGGGACCGGGGGATTTGAAGCGGTGTGAAGAGGTAGCCAACACTAGTACTATCTTCAAAAAGAGGAAAACTGAAGGCAGAGATTACAATTAGTATTGCTTGTTTCCCTCTCCCCAGCCCTCCAAGGGCCAAGTCCTTAGCATATGAAACAAATTCTGAATCAAATCGGAATTACATTCTCAGGAAATAGTCTCTAGTCTGCTGCTTATTTGGAGGGGGAGCTCATTCCTAATCTGATTGAGAGTCAATTGAGTAGCACTAATAACCTATATATTCACCCAAAATGCCAGTATTTATTGATCATTTACTGGTTGCCTGGCACGTTGGAACTGTAATGACAACCAGAGAACTTATTGCCAATTGGTAAAGACTTGGCCAGGCACAGTGGCTGATGTCAGTAATCCTAGCACTTTGGGAGGCCAAGGTGGGACGATCACTTAAGCAGGAGTTTGAGACCAGCCTGGGCAACACAGTGAGACCCCATCTCTACTAAAATTACAAAATTTAATAATTTCTAATTAATAATGTTTGTGTAATTAATAATACAAAAAATAATTTTAGGCAGGGCACGGTTACTCATGCCTGTAATCCCAGCATTTTGGGAGGCCGAGATGGGCGGATCACTTGAGGTCAGGAGTTTGAGACCAGCCTGGCCAACATGGTGAAACCCTGTCTCTACCAAAAATACAAAAATTAGCCAGGTGTGGTGGTGCGCACCTGTAATCTCAGCTACTCAGTAGGCTGAGGCACAAGAATCACTTGAACCCAGGAGGCAGAGGTTGCAATGAGCCGAGATCACGCCACTGCACTCTAGCCTGGGCGACAGAGCAAGACTCCATCTCAAAAAAATAATAATAATTTTTTTTTTTTTTGAGACGGAGTCTCGCTCTGCCGCCCAGGCTGGAGTGCAATGGCCGGATCTCAGCTCACTGCAAGCTCCGCCTCCCGGGTTCACGCCATTCTCCTGCCTCAGCCTCCCGAGTAGCTGGGACTACAGGCGCCCGCCACCTCGCCCGGCTAGTTTTTTGTATTTTTAAGTAGAGACGGGGTTTCACCGTGTTAGCCAGGATGGTCTCGATCTCCTGACCTCGTGATCCGCCCGTCTCGGCCTCCCAAAGTGCTGGGATTACAGGCTTGAGCCACCGCGCCCGGCCAAAAAATAATAATTTTTAAAAATTACCCTGATGTTGTGGTACATTCTGGTAGTCCTGGCTATTCAGGAGGCTGAAAGCAGGAGGCTCTCTTGAGCCCAGGAGGCTGCAATGTGCTATGGTTGCACTATCACACTCCAGCCTGGGTGCAGAGCAAGACCCTGCCTCAAAAAAAAAAAAAAAAAAAAAAAAAAGACTGGAAAATAGTCAATGGTTAGAAAACTGTAAAAATGGGGGTGTGGCAAGGTCAGGAGTTCAATACCAGCCTGGTCAATATAGTGAAACCCTGTCTCTACTAAAAATACAAAAACTAAGCTGGGTGTGGTGGCAGTTACCTGTAATCCCAGCTACTTGGGAGAATGAGGCGGCAGAATCGCTTGAACCTAGGAGGTGGAGGTTGCAGTGAGCTGAGATTACGCCACTGCTCTCCAGCCTGGGTGACAGTGCGAGACTCCATCTCAAAAAAAAAAAAAATGGGGGTGTGAGAGGGTAGCTAGCTCGAGACTTGGAATATCAGGAAAAGCTTTACAAGAGACTCTGGAAGGACAAGCAGAAGCCATGCTGTGTATGCATCTGTGTATGCATCTGTGTATGCACGTATGTGTATGCATGTATGTGTGTGCATGTGCATGTGTGTGCGTGTATGTGTGTATGCATGTATGTGTGTATGTGTATGCGTGTGTGTGAGTGTGTGTGCATGCATATGTGTGTGCATGTATATGTGTGCATGTGTGTATGCATGTGTGTGTGCATGTGTGCACGTGTGTGTGTGCATGCATATGTATACATGTGTGCATGTTTGTGCATGCATGTATGTGTGTATGTGTATGCGTGAGTGTATGTATGTGTGTGTGCATGCATGTGTGTATGCATGTATGTGTGTGCATGTGTGTGTATGCATGTGTGCATGTGTGTGTGTATGCATGCATATGTATACGTGTGTGCATGTTTGTGTATGCATGTGTGTGCCGTGGATAGGGTTGGTGGGAGACAAGGAAACCCCAAGCCACAAGCAGCAGCAGGTATAAAGCCCTGGAGCCAAGGAAGGCATGACAGTTTCTGGAAAGTGTAAGTAATTCCACAAGTCTGAACCCGAGTGATTCTATGACCTCTTCCAGTGACCTCAAATTCTGGCTAAGCATTTCCCAAATGTAGCTGAAATAGTATCTACTTGAGAAAGTTGAATATAATTTAGTTCCTGGCTGGTGCATTACATCCCCCGAAGAATCTCTTAGGAGATGGTCGGGTAAAGAAGGAAGGGTGAAACGACAGACATCCAGAAGATGGGGGTGCCATTTATACTGCAATCCGTCTCCCAGTGGCAGCCTTCTGCGGGAACTCTGACCAGCTGGGGGTACCTTTCCACACCAGCTCAAGCTTTTATCTAGCAAATCTGGGGTCCTCACTTCTGTTATGCAGACAGGAAGCAAGGTTCTCCTGGGGTTACACAGCAGGAACTTGACATTTGGATAATGTGATTGATGAGTTCTGTCCTCCCACAGAGAAGTCCCATGGTGAGAGAGGGCTCTAGAAGCCAAGTAGCCAGGGACTTTCCAAACCAAACATCTGCTATGAAGTGTAGAACGCACTGAGCTATGCCTGACCTAGCTAGACACACAGCCTTGGGGCATCAAGCATCTCCCTAGCCAGGGTTTCACCATTAAAACTATTCCTTTTAATTCTAGCTTTCTTACTTAGAGGACCCCTGCTGAAACATTGTAGAGGGAAGGGAGTGCATAAGTTGTGTACATCTCTTAGTTTGCCTGTCATCTGGTAGAAGGCCAAGACCCATAGGGATCCAGGCACATTCTAGTTTAGTCCGTGCCTGAGACAAGCAAACTGGATAAGGTACAGTCCCAGGCATCAGGAGGGCTCAGGGCACCTGCTGCGGAGGCAAGGCTTTGTGTGGAGGGGTCACAGGGAACAACATATTCCAAAGAAGATGAAACGAAGAAAAACAAAGTTTCCAGTTAGACACGTGGTGTTAAAGAGGAAATGGCGGTAACAGAAAGATGCAGCGACGGGTAATTCCAGAAATGAAAAGGATGGGACATCAGGCCTTTCTGCTTCAACTCAAAGTCAGATCCCTTGAACTTACAAAATAATATTGGCTGATACCCTGGAGAGAGAGGCCTTTGTTACCCTCATTTATGATGCAGGAATAATGATCAAATGCCACCTGCTTGTGTCGATGAGCCAGGCCTAACAATTAAAGGGTGGGCGCCAGGATGGGCTTTGGGAGCGTGGGATGAAAGGCACTGGATGAGAACAAAGGGGCCATGGTGGGAGTGTTCCAGCACCAGCCTCAGTTTTCTGCACAGAAGCCTCCTGCCACCTCGATGCCAGCTTTGAAGACGTAGCCCGGCAAAGAAAACCAAGAAGCCAAACAAAATGCATATGGATGCTTTCAAATGGGCATGTTCCTATTCAGTGGGCATGAATTGGAGAGTATTCATCTTTAGCCACCTCCTGCATCCTCAGGGCGTCAGCTCCTCCTTCCAGGACCACTGAAGGGATGGATCCCACACCCCGGCCCCTCTGCCACATGACGCTGCTTTACTGTCTCCCCTGCACTTCCCTCGTTTCTTGATTGGTTTCTCTGGTTATCATGTTTTGTCTTGACACAGTGTGATGCCGGGGAGCAGAGGCTGGACGGTGTTCTCCTCCACACACTGCTTGGCCAGTAGTAGGCAGGCAACAAACAGTTGAATTGATGACTCAGAAAAACTTAACAATCTCCAACTCTGTCATCTCTTTTGGTAAACCTACTGGACAATTCCATTTAAATGTATGATACTTACTTCAAACTCCACATGAACAAAACACAACTCTTTTGGTTCTTGCCCTCCCCTGTGGCTAATGACCAAGTCAAAAAAGTTGAGTCATTTTCCATCCTGAGCTCTTCACCTGGATTCCTGGAGCAGCCTCGTAACTATTCCGCTGCCCTCCTGTTGTGCCGTCTCTCAGACCCGTTCTCCCGAGTGACCTTCTCAAAACGAGCTTGAGCATGTCACACCACTGCTTGAAACCCTTTGGGAGCTCCCTGTTGCCCTCACATAAAGACTAAATGTTTTAGCCTGACAAATAAGGCCTTCCCTGACGTGGCTCTCGCCCGTCTCTCTAGCCCACTCCACACATCTCGGCTCAAGTCAGCCTGAGCTGCTCGCAGTTCCTCGAGTGTAGCTGCTGCTACATTCACCCTCTGCCTCTCTTCTTATCTTTCTGGTGAATCCCTTTTTTCCTGCTTCACCTGTTCTATGAATACTTTTTTTGACCAATATTGTATTTCTCAGGACTCTTGACTTTAAGGGACAGAAACCCAACACAAACAAGCTTCAGTTAAAAGAGGATGTATTAACTCATATAAGTAAGGACTAGACGGAGCCACCACAGGAATGGCTACATCCAGACACTCAAACAATGCTGTCAGCTCTCTCGCTCTCTCTCTCTCTCTCTCTCTCTCACACACACACACACACACACACACACTCATATGTACACGTATTTTGGCTTCTTATTATGAGTTGGTCTCATCCTTTCTCGCTAGGGGAGACTGTACTCACAGGCAACTCTAGACTTACATACAGTTTGATAACCCCAGGAGAGAGGGAGGCTTCTTTCTCCCAGGCTCAGGTTATTAAAATTATGGGAAAGGCTAACAGTAACCTGACTGGTGACATGTGCCCAGCACTTGGCCCATGACTGAGGGACAGCGTTGTTATTGACCATGCCTTGGACCCTCTTTCTTGACCTAGGAAGAAAGAATGGGTATTCCTCTTGTCAGAGAGCAGCTGTCAGATAAAAGAGGGAGTCTGTTATCACATAAAGAGGGTAGACCACTGATGTCTCCTTCTTACCCCTCCCTCCACCTCCATTCACGTTCCCACTGCCCTCTGCGCATAGGCACAGAAGGGGACAAAACAGATTTTGGAGTCAGATAGACATAGAGCCAGTTACTGGCTTTATAGTAACTATGTGACTTTGGGGATGTTTTAAGCCTCTTAGTGCCTCTGCGTTTGCATCTGTACAATGTTTTAGGGATGTGTTGTGAGGGTTGAAAACCTAGGCAAAGTATCTGGCACATAGTAGGTACTATGGCAGTCATAACAATCATATTTGACCATCTCCCTTTTCTAAACCATGATTTGGCCAGGCGTGATGGCTCATGCCTATAATCCCAGCACTTTGGGAGGCCAAGGTGGGAGGATCACTTGAGGCCAGGAGTTCCAGACTAGCCTGACCAACATGGTGAAACCCTATCTCTACTAAAAACACAAAAATTAGCCAGGCATGGTGGTGTGTGCCTGTGATCCCAGCTACTTGGGAGGCTGAGGTGAGAATCACTTGAACCCAGGAGGCGGAGGTTGCAGTGAGAGGAGATGGTGCCACTGCACTCCAGCCTGGGTGACAGAGTGAAACTCCATCTCAAATAAAATAAAATAAAATAAAATAAAATAAAAATAAACCATTATCTGCTTGAGGCAGGGCCTTATTTTAGGCAAAATTTAACTGATTATAAGAGCAGGGCTCAAATATATGATGGATTGATTTCTGTCCACTGAAACAGGATGATACTGAAAGATAAGGCAACTTTTGCAGATGAGGGAGGCATTTAGTCCTGTCTTCTTCAATCTTGGCTTTATGATATTGGCCCATTGCCATTATGTAGTCTTCTGTTTCAAGCTCTCCAAAGCATCTCCACATCTGTTACTTGACTTCACTGTGTCACCCTGGAGGGAGGACCTTGCATTAGGCTTCATGAACAGATCTGATGAGGGATTCACAAGACACAAGGTTAACCAAGAATGGGCAGCAGGGAGCGCTGTGGACAAGCCCCGGGAAAGCCAAGGGAAAAACTGCAGAGGTTCTGAACCTACACCTGCCCAACGTCCTGCTGACTGACTCAGACACCTCCGGACCTGGGTGTCTGGCCATTGATCGGTTACATGCTGAAGCATGCTTGCCTCCCAGGGCATCCCATCACAAGTTAGGTCCCAGCTCTGGGATCTGGCCCAACGCAGGCCCTCTCCCATGTATAGGAGCTGTGGGGAAAACACAGGAGGTTAATGGGAGCCCGGCCGGGATCCCAGGAAATAAAGCGCTGAGGTTTGATACACTGATGGGCACACTGTGGACAGCAGGCTGGCTGGTCTGGGGCAGGTGGAGTGTTATGTGAGGTTTCGGTCATGTGCCTTCGCCAAAGCCTCAGTCTCTTATACTCTTACACTTCCTCCGGCGTCGGTTGCCGGGAGTAGGTGCTTGTATTCTACAGAGTAGTTTATATCTGAAATCCTGCATGGATGCATTTGGTCCTCACCGCATTCTTCCTCCCTTTCGGAAACTGTAGGCTCCCCTCCTTTGGAGAAGGTCACTTCTCCACTTCATGGGGTTCTAGTGCGGCTGCCAATCACCATGCGCTCACATCTCCACCCTGACCCCACCCCCCAGCCCACCCAGGCACCGGAGGTGGGAAAGAGCTAGAGCTTGTCAGAAGGTAGACCTTGAAGGAGAAGAGCCTCCCAGTAGGGAGATCAGGAATGTGCTAAAAAATCCAGGCTCAGATGTCTTCAAAAGCCTGGAGAGATGTCACCCACCAGGCACTGCGGTCTTTGGCAACTCATGTGGGACAGAGGTATAGACTAAAGAATGTTCTGCCCCATTCTTTTGTGAAGGACAGAGTAAGGGAGAGTAGAGCTCGTTTCATATTTGAATTTCCCTTTCTCCTCTTCACAGCAGGGTCTGATGTTCCTCCATCAGGTGGAATTTGTGCTGCAGGGTAGACAGCAAAAGCTGCTGAGACACAACCTTTTCCCCCCTTTCTTTCTTTGTTTTTGTGAAAGGCAAAACTCCTCAAAGTCCTAAACTGTTAAGAGAGTTAGGCGCCCCGGGAGGAGAGGGGAGAGCGGTGATGCCTTCAGGGCAGCAGCAGAAGCAATGGAAGGATGGATGAGAAACCCTGCAAAGGGGAGAGAATGCTGGAGTCTGTGAAGAGTGGAGAGCTGAAACCCAGCTCACCATGTTACAGGTTGTGTGTTGCTGGATCCAGCAGGTAACAGCTTGCTGGAATGAATGTTAAAGTCTCAAGAGTTCTACAAACTGGTTGACTTTACTTTTTAAATTGGCTTTATTGAGGTGTACAATTTACATACTTGGAAGCAGCTATGGTAGAAATGTTTTTACACCATGGAGATTGACACATGCTACAATTCAGGGCTTTCTCTTTGCCCCAAAGCCAGCTGCTAAACGTTTACCAACACACCATCGAACGTACGAGTGGTTTCTTCCAATCTTGGCATCCACATATCGCGTCTTCCTTGGGGAGAATGAGTGATAGGAATGGGAGAGAGAGGGCCAGAAAGTGTGTTACACCGATAGCACTCCCCTGAAAATGGAGCGGAAGTTCTTCATGGAAACAAATAATGGAGATAGAAGGGCTCCCTCTACCTTCCTTCCTTCCTTTACATTTTCTTTTTTTACTTCATAATAATGACTATACTGAAGATTTCAGGAAACAATAGGAGGCAGCAGAGTGGTGGTTGAGAGTAAGGCTTTGTAGTCAGACGGCATTTGGGTTCCCACGGCAGCTCTGCCACTCTCGGGCTATGTGGTGTTGTACAAAGTGGAGCAAGGGCAGAGTGGGAAATCTCCTGATGTGTATTTAGGGTAGAAGCCAGTCCACTCTGGTCAGCTGAGCTCTGTCGGGGATCTTCATTGGCCACAAAGAGTCCTCTTTTCATCCTCTCTGAGCCACTGCAATGAATGAATGGTGGTAGGCGCCCACAAACCTGGTGCACAAAATGTGGATAGGATTTAGGTGATATCTTGACAACTCAAGCAGAACCCAGGCTTCAACAGTCCAAGCAGATGTTGTCTCCTTCTTCTAGGCACATCTGAAAACAAAATGCCAAACGGGAGGTCCTGTCGCTAACGTTGGTCATCCGGTTCTTTATAAGGGAGTGGGTAGATCCCATGGTCTGTCTGAATGTCACTTTCCTTATCCATAGAGTAGAAATGACAGGATAGCCTCATTATCTTTTGTGAATCCATATTAAAAGGCCAAGAACCATTGCAAATTTGTTACTGAGACTTTCTGGAGTTCCCCAGTTGGATCCAATTAGCATCATTACTGAGATGGTTGCCTCCCCTAGGCTGAAAGAAAAATGCCACCGTTAACCTTTAATCATTCACAACAAACCCAAAGGAAAAGTCCTTTGCCCAGGTCCTAATAGGGCTATTAAAGCTATTTTCCTATTCAGCTGCTTAGACTTGGGGCGAATAACCCGGTAATTTTCTACTGCTCCCCACAGAATGTAAAGGATCAAGAGTGAACTCTCCCAACTAATGCGCTTTAGGGCAGGGGCCAGATTTTACCTTCTTGTCTCTTGGTTTGCTTCCGCCCCCCATTTTTCTCTTTTGGTTGTTTTATTTTAGTGTGAGGGGTGTGTGTTTGTGTGTGTGTGGTGGGGGGCATTGGGGAAGATTGAGCTGTGTGTGGTGTGTCTGTAGGTATGTGTGTGGTCTGTTCAGTGGAAGACTTTGGAAGCACACAATAGTTACACATGGTGTCTAAAACCCCCCAGGAAAAGCAGCGACCAAGAGAATGAAGATAAAAAAATAAAAATAAATTGAGACAAAATAGACAGCACATACAAAAATCCTAGGTATAAAAACTAAGTGTTTTCTCAATTTCTTGCTCTCCTTTTTCCTTTTTGCTGCAGTAGAGATCCCCCCATGCCCCACATTTCTCTATGTCTCTTTTCTCTCTCTGTGCCCTCATTAACTCAACCTCCTTAACACTTCCAAAACCAGAAATCATTGTCCTGACACCGTCCCCTACACCCTTCAAGTCCTATTTCTCTGTCTGAATTCCCCAATCTGTTTTCAGGTTCCACTTTAGGTCAGCTGCCCATACAAACAAACACAACCCAAAAAACTATATAGCAGAACCTTTTCTTATTTTCTTAATTGGCTTTATTGAGGTACAGTTTACATACTACAAACTCATTCATTTTAAGTGTTCAGTTTAATTCATTTTGACAAATCTATATAGTCATATAACCACCACCACAATCAAGGTGTAGAACATTTCCTTCATTCCAAAAAGTTCTTACCTCCACTCCCAAGCCCAGGAAACTACAAATATCACTATAGTTTTGCCTTTTCTAAAATGCCATATGAATGGATTTATACAGTAGGTAGTCTTTGATGCCTGGCTTCTTAGCACACTGCTTTTGAGATTTATCTATGCAATTACATGTATCAGTAGCTTATTCATTTTTACTGCTGAGAAATATTGCATTAAATAGACACATCACAATTGTTTGTTTATCCTTTCACCAGTAGATGGACATTTGGGTTGTTTCTTGGCTCACTGCAACCTCTGCCTCCTGGGTTCAAATGGTTCTCCTGCCTCAGCCTCCCAAGTAGCTGGGATTACAGGCGTGCGTTACTATGCCTGACTAATTTTGTATTTTTAATAGAGACGGAGTTTCACCATGTTGACCAGGCTGGTCCCAAACTCCTGATCTCAAGTGATCTGCCCACCCTGGCTTCCCAAAGTGCTGAGATTACAGGTGTGAGCAACTGTGCCTGGCCAGTTTGGGCTATTATTAATTAAGTGCTCTGAATATTCACATATGGGTTTTTGTGTGGATGTATTTTCATTTCTCTGTGGAGTAGAATTTTATTTTATTTCTAGGAGGAGAGTTGCCGGGTTGTATAGTAAGTGTAGTTTAACTTTATAAAACACTGGATAAACTTTTTTCCAAAGAGGTTGTACCATTTTCATTTCCACCAGCAATGTATGAGAATTCCAGTTGCTCCATGTCATTGCCAACACTTTGTATTGTCAGTTAAAAAATGTTAGTCTGTAGTATTTGTAGTATTACCTCATTGTCCTTTTACTTTGTATTTCTCAGGTGACTAATGTGGAGTATATTTTCACGGGGTTATTTGCCTTAAGTATATCTTCTTTGGTAAATTATCTGTTCGCTTTTTTTTTTTTACCCATTGAAAAATTGACTCATTTGTCTTCTTATAATTGATTTGTAAGAGTTATTTATATATTCTGGATGCAAGACCTTTATCTGATACATATTTTGCCTATGAAAAAAATCTGAAATACAGACAAAGAGTCATGCATAAGGATTACCATATCAATGTTACTTATAATTGTGATGAAATTGGAAACAAGTTACAATAAAAGGAAAACTTCATTTCTTTATGATTCAAAGGGATATTTTACAGCCATTTAATGATATAAAAAATTACAGACACGGAAATCTACTTTTAATATAAATTTAAGCAGAAAGTAAAATTACATATAATATCAGCAATGCATTTAAAAAGCCTGGAAGTGGGCCGGGCATGGTGGCTCATGCCTGTAATCCCAGCACTTTGGGAAGCCGAGGTGGGCAGATCATGAGGTCAGGAGTTCGAGACCAGCCTGGCCAATATGGTGAAACCCCATCTCTACTAAAAATACAAAATTAGGCCGGGCGCGGTGGCTCAAGCCTGTAATCCCAGCACTTTGGGAGGCCGAGACGGGCGGATCACGAGGTCAGGAGATCATGACCATCCTGGCTAACACGGTGAAACCCCGTCTCTACTAAAAAATACAAAAAAAAAAAAACTAGCCGGGCGAGGTGGCGGGCGCCTGTAGTCCCAGCTACTCGGGAGGCTGAGGCAGGAGAATGGCGTGAACCCGGGAGGCGGAGCTTGCAGTGAGCTGAGATCCGGCCACTGCACTCCAGCCTGGGCGACAGAGCAAGACTCCGTCTCAAAAAAAAAAAAAAAAAAAAATACAAAATTAGCCAGGCGTGGTAGCACATGCCTGTAATCTCAGCTACTCAGGAGGCCGAGGCAGGAGAATTGCTTGAACCTGGGAGGCGGAGGTTGCGGTGAGCCAAGTTCACGCCATTGTACTCTAGCCTGGGCAACAAGAGCAAAATTCTGTCTCAAAAAAAGAAAAAAAAAAGCCTGGAAGTGAATGTCACCATAATAACTGATACCATCTATGTGGTAAGATTATGGCTGGTGTTTAAATTATCTATTGTTTGTCAAAATTTATACAGCAGGCATGCTTTAGTTAAAAAGGGGGAAAATGTCATAAATAATTAAATGGTTGAAGCAGTGCTTGGCGCTTCCCTTACAAGCACACCTGGCTTGCAGCATGATTCGTGATACTATTAATAACAAAGTGAATTGGTTAATTGCATAACAGACCACCCCAAAGCTTTGAACTATAATTCCAGCTCTTCCCTTGAACTCCAGGCAGTTTTTCTGAAATGGGTTTCAGAGTTATGAGTTACCTAGCGAGGTTGCCATGTGCATTCCTGGGACGCGGCTTCCGGTGTATGTACTCTGAAATGTGCAAAAGTTCTTGATGTTACATTCAGTGACTTGTGAAGATCATCTTGAGAAGTCAGGAATGCCTTGAATACTTAGAAGACAGAGTCTCTGTGCTTCTGCTGATAGAAAACAATGACCAAAGAGAACACAGACGCAGAGGGCTGGAGGCAAAGCAATGCCGGCAGTTAATGAGAAAAGCCTTTGTTTGAGGAAAATATTGGCACTAAGAAGAAAGGTGGGAATGGAAAGAGGAAATGGAGGAAGAATAGAGAGGCTAAGCGAACAGGTCAGACTTCCAGGAAGTAAACTTTATAGATGCATTTTGCACATAAAGTCTTATCCTGTAAATAATTTGTATCCTTTCCTCATTTTAATTTCTAACTCTAAAGTCATTTCCGTTGCCCTCTGAAGACTGTCAGGAGGATACAATTACTATTGGGTTTATTGAGAGGAAAAAATTTAAGGAACTTAAGATGCTTCTATAGGGATTTCTCTCATACGAAGGCAATTTCTTAAAGCAACATGTTTTGCGAGGGTCAGTGATTTGGTTCATATCAAAGCATCTTTGAACCTGGTCAGTTACTTTACCTAAAGCAGACACACTATGTATTTTTGCTGACGAGTGACCTAAGAGACAAAGAAATAATATTCAAATTATTATTCAGAAGATATAGCAGAGGTTTTTTTTTTTTTTTTTAAGTTTGGTAGCCAATTAAAATCTAACCAAATTTTTTCTTTGAAACTTGATGAGATGGAAGTGCAAAGGGCCAAGAATAATCAAGACAACCTTGAAGAACAAGATAGGAGGTTTCTTTACTATATATTTGGATGTATTGTAAATAATTTTGACATGAGGATAGACAAATTGACCAATGAAATAGAACAGAAATATCAGAAAGAGATTCATGCTTATAAGGATATTTTGTTTATGACAAAGGAGGCACTGTGAAGTGCTAAAGAGAGTCTTTTGAATAGATGGTTCTGGAACAACTGGATAATTATGAGGAAGAGAAAACCTGACCCCTACCTCATGCCATGCATGAATATTCACTATAGATGTATCATAGACTTAAATGTGAAAGGCGACACAATAAAGCTTCTAGAAGACAATATAGGAGAAGAGCTTCAGGACTTTAAGGGAGGAAAGACTAATTAATAAACACTAATCATAAAAGATCAGTATGTTTAAGTATATTAAAATTAAAATGTCATTAAAGGTAAGGAGAGACTTCTTAAATAGGGTACAAAAAGAGCTAATCATAAAAAGATTGATAAGTCTGAAATTAATTTGACATTTAAATTTAACACTAATATTAAGAACTTCTATTCATTAAAAGATACAGAAAATGGAAAAGATATTTGCACTATCTGTAGCCTACAAAGAGTCCACATATGAAATACATAAAGAAATTCTACAAACCAGTAAGAAAAGACAATCAACCAAAGGAAAAATGGGGGAAAAAGGATATATAATAGACCATAGACATATGAAAAAATTCTTAATATTAGGATACTAATAATAAGAAATTGAAAATAAAACCAAAACCCCGGACAGAATTACATGCCCAACATAGCGAGTAAAATTAAAAAGACCAATACTACCACATGCTGGTGAGGAAATGCACAACAGATACTCTTGCGTGCTGCTAGAGGAGTGTGGATTGGTACAACACTTTTTGTTTTACAATTTTAAAAAATTTATTGTTTTATTTCAATAGGTTTTTAGGGAACAAGTGGTGTTTGGTTACATACATAAGTTCTTTAGTGGTGATTTCTAAGATTTTGGTGCACCCATTGCCTGAGCAGTGTACACTGTGCACTGTACCCGATGTGTAGCCTTTTATCCCTCACTCTCCTCCCAACCTTTCCCCCAAATCCCCAAAGTCCATTGTATCATTCTTATGTCTTTGCATCCTCATAGCTTAGCTCCCACTTATGAGTGAGAACATGTGATGTTTGGTTTTCCATTCCTGAGTTACTTAGAGTAACAGTTTCCAATTCCATCCAGGTTACTGCAAATGCTATTATTTTGTTCCTTTTTATGGCTGAGTAGTATTCCATGGGATATATGTATATATCCTACACTTGTTGATTGATGGGCATTTGGGCTGGTTCCAATTTTTTGCAATTGCACATTGTGCTGCTATAAACATGCATGTGCAAGTATCTTTTTTGTATAATGACTTCTTTTCCTCTGGGTAGATACCTAGTAGTGGGGTTGCTGGATCAAATGGTAGATCTATTTTTAGTTCTTTAAGGAGTCTACACACCGTTTTCCACAGTGGTTGTGCTAGTTTACATTCCCACCAACAGTGTGAAAGTGTTCCCTTTTCACCACATCCACACCAACATCTATTATTTTTAAATTTCTGATTACGGCCATTCTTGCAGGAGTAAGGTGGTATCGCATTGTGGTTTGGATTTGCGTTGCCCTGATCGTTAGTGATGTTGAGCATTTTTCCATATGCGTGTTGGCCGTGTGTGTATCTTCTTTTCAGAATTGTCTATTCATGTCCTTAACCCATTTTTTGATAGAATTGCTTATTTTGTTCTTGCTAATTTGTTTGAGTTCATTGTAGATTCTGGATATTAGTCCTTTGTTGGATGTATAGATTGTGAAGATTTTCTCCCACTCTGTGAGTTGTCTGTTTAGTCTGCTGATTATTTCTTTTGCTGTGCAGAAGCTTTTTAGTTTAATTAAGTCCCATCTATTTATCTTTGTTTTTATTGCATTTGCTTTTGGGTTCTTGGTCATGAAGTCTTTTCCTAAGCCAATGTCTAGAAGGGTTTCTCCGATGTTATCTTCTAGAATGTTTATGCTTTCAGGTCTTAGATTTAAGTCTCTGATCCATCTTGAGTTGATTTTTGTATGAGGTGAGAGATGAGGATCCAGTTTCATTCTTCTGCATGTGGCTTGCCAATTATCCCAGCACCATTTGTTGAATAGGGTGTCCTTTCCCCACTTTAAGTTTTTGTTTGCTTTGTAGATGATACATTGGCTGTAGTATTTGGCTTTATTTCTGGGCTATTTATTCTGTTCCACTGGTCTATCTACCTATTTTTATACCAGTGGTACAACACTTTGGAAAAAATTTTTATCATATTTTTCAAAGTTGAAGTTACATATAACTTACAATTCAACAACCCCATTCATAGGAATATACCCAACAGAAATAGGTACACATGTTCTCTAAGAGACATATACATGAATGTTCAGAGCAGCTCTATTTTTAATTATCTCAAACTAGAAACTGGCTTAAAGTCTGTCAACTTAAGAATGAATAAACAAAGAGTGGTATGCTCCAAAAATAAAAAAGTATGTTGAGCAAAGAGTAACAACAGCGACACGTAACACTCTATTTTTTTTTTTTTTTTTTGAGATGGAGTCTTGCTTTATCACCCAGGCTGGAATGCAGTGGTGCTATCTCGACTCACTGCAACCTCCATCTGGGGTGCAGGCGATTCTCCTGCCTCAACCTCCTGAATAGCTGGGATTATAGGCACATGTGACCATTCCCGGCTGATTTTTGTATTTTTAGTAGAGACAGGGTTTCACCATGTTGACCAGGCTGGTTTCGAAATCCTGGCCTCAAATGATCTGCCTGCCTAGTGGATGGGATGCAGATGCAGTCCGGGCACAAAGAAGCTGACTTCCAGTACACAGGCACCCTCAATTGTTGGAGGACCGTCTTCAGAGAGGAAAGGGGCAAAGCTTTCTTCAAGGGCATGTGGTCCTCAGAAACAGGGACCTGCTGGTCCTGCAGGATGAGCTGAAGAAAATCACCTAAATGCATCTGTCTCCCCAGTAAAAGAACCGAGAGACTCATGAAGAATACTTTCTCTCTCTTTCTTTCTCTCTTTCTTTCTTCTCCCAGGCTCAAATGATCCTCCCACCTCAGCCTCCCGAGTAGCCAGGATTATAGGCAGGTGCCACCAGCCTGGCTAATTTTTGTGTTTTTTGTAGAGACAGGTTTTTGCCATGGACAGGCTTAAAATACTTAACTGTTACAGACTACTGCCCGAAAAATTCTAATCGTCTTTATCCTGGCCAGTTCGTTCTGTAGAGGGTTGTGGAAGGCTCTAGAAAAGGAGCCCATTGTGATCACGTTTCACCATTGGCACTTGATGCCACGTATTGATCACTGAGAAGAAGGGGGGAATCATGACATCATTGTGGGCCCAAGCAGGAGTCAGCTCCACTACTCAGACCTGGAGTCCTGATGCTTGTAGGTCCTGAGTTGTGTTTAAGTATTTATTTAAAGCAAAAGAATCGTGTCTCCCATTTGTGCCTAGGTGCTAGCACCTCTTTTGCACAGTGGGCTATTTGCAATTATGTTCTATGTTGGGCACTCTGCTGCAAAATACTGAAAACAGAACATGGGGGCGAGAAAACCATGTTGTGAGTCCATAAGAATAAATATTGTGTAACTTCATTTATATGAAGTGAGGTTCCAGAAATGCAGGCATGGTCCAATATTAGGAATTGTACCAGCTGGGTATGATGGCTCATGCCTGTAATCCCAGCACTTTGGGAGGCCATGGCGGGTGGATCACCTGAGGTCAGGAGTTTGAGACCAGCCTGGCCAATCTGGTGAAACCCCATCACTATTAAAAATACAAAAATTAGCCAGGCATGGTGGCAGGCACCTGTGATCCCAGCTACTTGGGAGGCTGAGGCAGGAGAATTGCTTGAACCTGGGAGGCAGAGGTTGTAGTGAGCCGAGATCAAACCACTGCACCCCAACCTGGGTGACGGAGTGAGACTCCCCCACCAAGAAAAAAAAGGAATTGTACCAATGTACTACTATATTAACAGATCAAAGGAAAAAGTATAATAATCACACTAGATACTGAAATGCCATTTAGCAAAATTGAACATTCATTCCTGATTTAACAAACAAACCAAAATCAAAACAAAAACCAGAGTCTTAGTATCTTAGAAAAAGCTAGATTATTTTTGCATTATAAAAATTCAGCATCATACTTTAATCTCCATTAAAGTAAGAAAGAACATATTATGCTTTTTCTTTTTTTGTTCTCACGCTACACAAATGTATATTTTTTAAATAAAAATTTTTAATTAAAAAAATTAACATGTACCATATAGCACTTTGAGGAAGTATGTGTTTTATTTTGTTTTGTTTTGTTTTTTGAGACAAAGTCTTGCTCTGTTACCTGGGCTGGAGTCCAATGGCATGATCTCGGCTCACTGCAACCTACACCTCCTGGGTTCAAGCAATTGGCCCGTCTCAGCCTCCCAAGTAGCTGGGACTACAGGTGCCCGGCCCCATGCCTGGCTAATATTTGTATTTTTAATAGAGACAGGGTCTCACCCTGTTGGCCAGGCTGGTCTCGAACTCCTGACCTCAACTGATCCACTTGCTTTGGCCTCCCAAAGTGCTAGGATTACAGGCATGAGCCACCACTCCTGGCCAGAAGTGTGTGCTTAAAAGACATGTAAGAATATATCATAAAATCAAAAGTGCTAATATGTTAACAACTACAAAATTTTTAGATTATAAGGACACTCCAATTCCAAATTGTAGAACAGAGATTCTGGCTACAAGCAGGATGATTACTGTGGCTTACACTTTGGGGTGAACTGGGACTCTCTGAGCCATCCCAAAGTGATGGTGTGCCAACAAATGAACGATTTTATTATATAAGCAACACATATTCATTGTAGAAAAAGTAGAGACTAGCAAGAAGCGAAACAATAAAAAGGAAGCCCTATAATCCCACGACCTATTAGGTAACCATCAGTCACTTTTTCTTTCTTTCTTTTTTTGAGACAGCGTCTCGCTCTGTCACCCAAGCTGGAGTGCAGAGGCATGATCTTGGCTCACTGCAGCCCCGACCTATTGGGCTTGAGTGATCCTCCCACCTCAGCCTCTCAAGTTGCTGCGACCACAGTCGCACACCACCACGCTCAGCTAATTTTTAAATTTTTTTGTAGAAATAGTGGGTAGTCTCTCTATGTCGCCCAGGCTGGTCTCAAATTCCTGGCCTCCAGTGATCCTCCTCCCTCAGCCTCCAAAAGTCCTGGAATTACAGGCCCATCAGTAACCTTTTTTTTTTTTTTTTTGAGACGGAGTCTCACTCTGTCGCCCAGGCTGGAGTGCAGTGGCCAGATCTCAGCTCACTGCAAGCTCTGCCTCCCGGGTTTATGCTGTTCTCCTGCCTCAGCCTCCCGAGTAGCTGGGACCACAGACACCCGCCACCTCGCCCGGCTAGTTTTTTGTATATTTTAGTAGAGATGGGTTTTCACCGTGTTAGCCAGGATGGTCTCGATCTCCTGACCTCGTGATCCGCCTGTCTCGGCCTCCCAAAGTGCTGGGATTACAGGCTTGAGCCACCGCGCCCGGCCATCAGTAACCTTTTAAAGTAAGATATTATACTTTCATAATGTTTTGGAAATCGTAAGCAGTACGATTAAGTAAGAAAATAATTTAAGAGTTAAAATTACCTCTTAAGGTAAGGAGGATTTATTATTTAAATGGTATCAAATAATTACTAGAAACCTGACGAAAATAGGCCAAAAAGAAATGTTAGGAATCTGGGGGAGATTGCAAAAACAGCTACAATCTTTTGCAGCTCTTCTCAGAAATGAAGTATATTTCTTCACACTATGAGCTCAACCGTGTGACTTTCTTTAGAACAATGGGACATTAGCAAACATGATGCAAGCAGAAGCTTGAAAAATATTCGTGTGTTGGAACTTGCCCTCTTTTACCATTTTAAGAGACTGTGACCACTGCTCTGTGAATAAGCCTAGGTAAGCCCATGGCATGATGAGAAGCACGTAGCCGCTTCATCCCTGTTGCTCCTGACACAGAACCAACTACCAGACATCTGAGTGAAGCCACTCCCATCTATCAAGGCCAATGAAAATGCCAGTTTTCTGCAGAAATAAACCGAGTAGGCCCAGACCAGAAGAACTGCCAGTTGACCCACAGAGTTGAGAAATAACGTTTCTTATTTTAAGACACTAAGTATTGGGTGGTTTATTTTGCCAGAAAAGCTAACAGAAATTATAAGAGAATTGTAGTTAAGTAGTTAGTTACTTTTTGCATAATTACTGTACAAAATGGTTAGTTAGAAAATACAATGAAAGAAAAGATCTCATTTAAATAGCAACACTATCATCAATTTGTCTGAAAATAAACTTAACAGGAAATAGGCAGGACCATGTAAAGAAAATATAAAATCTCTATTAAGGGGTATTAATTCTGGCTGAATTTAATCTGTCAACTCAATGTGGTCCCAATAAAAATTTTTAAAAATGTATTTTCAACATTTTACAAGAAAATATTGGGTTCATCTGTAGAAATAAACAAGAAAGAGTAGCCAGGAAGAAAATCTCAACAGAAAGATATTAGGGGAGGGGAGGCAGTTAGATTAAATATTTAAATGCATTTTGAAGTTACAAGAATTAAAACATTTAAGCTGGGTAGGGTGGCACGCACCTGTAGTCCCAGCTACTTGGGAGGCTGAGGCAGGAGGATGGCTTAAATCCAGCCTGAGCAATATAGTAAGACTCCATCACTAAAATAAGTAAATAAGTTAAAAAAAAAAACCTAGTTTGATTCTAGCAAAGATTTAGATAGATAACAGAATAAAATAGGAAATCCAGAAATAAACTAAAATGAGAATTTAGTAGATGGTAATGGTGACATTTCTAATCCATGAGAGGAAAGATGAATTATTCAGAAACCAGTGTTGAGACTATGACAGGACTATGTGGGAGAAAAAAGAGTCAAGCTGTATAACTCCTCTTCCTTCATTAAAGTAAATTCCAGCAAGGGTATGATGTAAAATGTTAAAATGAAACTCTAAAAGTACTAGCAATAAAAAAGTCAGACACAAAAGGCCACAGATTGTGATTCTATTTCTATGAATGTCTTGGGAATCCATAGAGACAAAGTAGATTAGTGGTTGCCAGGGACTGGGGGGACATGAAAATGGGGAGTGATCACTTAATGGGTAGAAGATTTCTTTTGTGGGTGATGAAAAAAATGTAAAATTAGATAATGGTAAAGATTGCACAACTGTGAATATACTGAAATCACTGAATTGCATACTTTAAAAGGGTACATTTTATATGTGAATTGTATTTTAATAACACTCTTTTTTTTTTTTTTTTTTTAAAAAAAAGGAAGCCAGAGGCGAAAGAGTCCATAGGAGGCTCTGACCCACATGGCGAGGTCGGGAAGGTTGTCTACAGAGGGAACAGGAGGACAGGGCCTGAAAAGGTGTTTCATGGCAGTAGATGTTTTACAGGTGAGAAAAGGGGCAGGGAAATTAACTCTCTTGGCTCTGATTACCCCGTGTCTCTGGCTCTCTCCAGGGCTTAAGAACTTTGCATGCACTGGACAATAATTTTGAATTTAATGAAAGGTTTTTGAGTAAAATAAATGCTAGAAGAAAACATGGGTGAGTTTATTTATAATATTGTTATGAAGACTTTGTAAACACGGCACAAAACCCAGAAACTATATAGAAAATGATTGGTAAGTTTGCTTAGAAATGAAGTTTTATATTTAAAAACAATATACATATGATTATAGTTTTATAGTTATGTTTTAAAAGAATTTTGTCTTTAGAGATACACACTGAAAATACTTATGGATGAAATGATGATGTCTAGGCTCTGCTTCAAAATACTTTTTTATTAAGAGACAGATCTTTTAATATCTTATGTTGCAAATATCTGTTCCCAGTGTATTTATCTTTTTACTTTGTACATAGATCTTTCTTCTTGCTGTTTACTTTTTATTTTATTTATGCATTTTTTTGAGATAAGGTCTCACTCTGTCACCCATGCTGGAGTACAGTGGTACAATCACAGCTCACTTAACCTCCAACTCTTGGGCTCAAGTGATCCTCCCTCTTCAGCCTCCCGAGTAGCTGAGACTACAGGTGCACACCACCACACTTGGCTAATTTTTTAGAGATGGAGTCTCACTATATTGCCCAGGCTGGTCTCCAACTCCTGGCTTTAAGTGACCCACCCACCTCTGCCTCCCAAGTGCTGGGATTACAAGTGTGAGCCACCATGCCTAGCCCTCAAAATAATTTGAGGTGTGGTGGAGATTAAACTTGGTAATGGGTACGCAGAGTACTCTTTTCTCCACTTTTTAAATATATTTGATTTATGTATTTTTATATTTTAGATTTTTTCCATAACAAAAAGTAAAAAATAGGCCAGGCGCGGTGGCTCACACCTGTAATCCCAGCAGTTTGGGAAGCTGAGGCAGGCAGATCATTTGAGGTCAGGAGTTCAATACCAGCCTGGCCAACATGGCAAAACCCTGTCTCTACTAAAAACACAAAAAAATGACCCGTGGGTGGTGGCGCACACCTGTAATCCCAGCTACTCAGGAGGCTGAGGCAGAGAATTGCTTGAACCCAGGAGGTGGAGGCTGTAGTGAGCTGAGATCGTGCCACTGCACTCCAGCCTGGGTGACAGAGTGAGACCTTATCTCAAAAAAATGCATAAATAAAATAAAAAGTAAACAGCAAGAAGAAAGATCTATGTACAAAGTAAAAAGATAAATACACTGGGAGCAGATATTTGCAACATAAGATATTAAAAGATCTAATTTCTTAATTTATTAGGAATGCATACAAAGTGCTAAGAAAAAACAGAGAAAACAGTGGGTAAAGATATCAACAGGTGGAACAATAAAAAAGAAAAAGTCGCCAATAAATCTGTGAAACGGTGACCAGCCTTACTCATACATGCAAAGGAAAACAATAACCAGACTCCTCTTCCATGGAGTAAACTGGCAACATGAAGAGGCTGGATAGTAAGCAGGATTGGTGAGGCTGGGGGAAGTGTGGCTGGACCTACTTGCTGTGGTGGGAGTGAAGGTATCACCTTTTAGAAGGACGATTTCAGAATATCTGTCTGCAAATTTAAAATACATACCTCCATACAGTGAATATAATATTATTCAGCCTTAAAAGGAAGGAATTTCTGATACATGCTGTAACATGAATGAAACTTGACAACATTATGCTAAGTGAAATAAGCCAGTCACAAAAAGACAAATTATTCCACTTTTACAAGGTATCCAGAGTAGTCAAAATCATACAGATAGAAAATAGAATGGTGTTTGCTAGCAGGAGGGACAGGGAGGGCAGTGGGGAAAATGGGGAGTTCATGTTGACTGGGTATAGAGTTTCAGTCCAAGATGAGGAAAAGAGTTCTGGAGATGGCTGGTGGTGAGGGTTGCGCAACAATATGAATGTACTTAAAACCACTCACCTGTACACTGAAAAAATGATTAAGACAGTAATTTTTAGGTATGTTTTGCCACAATTAAAAAAAAAATTAGGCCAGGCACAGTGGCTCACTCCTGTAATCCCAGCACTTTGGGAGGCTGAGGCAGGTGGATCACTTGAGGTCAGGAGTTCGAGACCAACCTGGCCAACATGGTGAAACCTATCTCTACTAAAAATACAAAAAAATTAGCCGGATGTGGTGGCAGGCACCTGTAATCCCAGCTACTCTGGAGGCTGAGGCAGGAGAATCACTTGAACCTGGGAGGCAGAGGTTGCAGTGAGCTGAGATCATACCACTGCATTCCAGCCTAGGTGACAGAGTGGGACTCTGTCTCAAAAAAAGAAAAGAAAGAAAGAGAGAGAGAGAGAGAAAGAAAGAAAGAAAGAAAGAAAGAAAGAAAGAAAGAAAGAAAGAAAGAAAGAAAGAAAGAGAAAGAAAGAAAGAAAGAAAGAAAAAAGAAAGAAAGAAAGAAAGAGAGAGAGAGAAAGAAAGAGAGAGAAAGAAAGAAAGGGAAAGAAAGAAGAAAGGGAGGGAGGGAAGGAGGGAGGGAGGGAGGGAGGAAGGAAGGAAGGAAGGAAGGAAGGAAGGAAGGAAGGAAGGAAGGAAGGAAGGAAGGAAGACCCCTTGACCAAGTGATTCCACTGCCAAACATTTACCTTAGGTTACCGAAGAAAAAAACATGCCAAGTATGTTCATTTCTATCGCTGTAACAACAAAATCTTCAAACAACTTAAATGCCCAACAATGGTGAATTCACAAAATAATTATGTAATACCATATATATAGCACACTACTCCGTAGAGATTTTGAAAAGGTGGTTTGAGCTCTGAGATATATGACTATGTAATCAAGGCCATAGCATGCCACAGAATGTGTACTGTACGACCCATGTGTATGTATTTCTAAAAGTGTGTGTGTGCTGTGTATGTATGTGATAAATTATGAGTAATTTCTATATAATCGTAACATATTTTTCTGCAGTCACAAATAAAGTGTTAATAATGGGAAGAGTATGGATGGTGGCAGTGATAGTAAGACTTTTTAAAACTTTTTGTAGTGCTTGGACTTTTTACTTTATTTGAATGTAATTATTTTTATTTATTTATTTAGAGACAGCCTTGCTCTGTCACCCAAGCTAGAGTGCAGTGGTGCCATAGCTCACTGTAGCCTCCAACTCCTGGGCTCAAGAGATCCTCCCATCTCAGCCTCCTGGGCAGCTGGGACTATAAGCATGCTTCACCACATCCGGCATTTTTAATTTTTTAAGTTTAAAATAAAAATGTGACATTTTGTATTCAAAGGCTGTGAACTTTGTCATGGTTTACAAGATGTGTTTCCATTTGGATGTTTTATCTAACCACTTTCTTTTAAAAAAAATTACATTTCCTTCTGCTACCTTGTCTACAATCATAATGTTAAATCTTCTTTTTGTCTTTCTATACATTTCTTCAGTTTTCCCTCTCTCCTTCCATTCTTTCTGGGTGCTCACTTTGCTAATTGAACTAACTGCCTGTGGCTGTTATATACTGCATTGGGACATCTTTGGAATGGCTGCCTTCCTGCTGGGGTGACTAAATTCCCTGGAGGTCACCATCTTCAGGCTTTTTATAGCACTCCTTGTTCTGGTACCCGCACAGCATGTGCTGAAAATTTTTTCTTGGTCATGATGGACCCTCTTCCTTTGAAAGCCTCAAAGCTGCAGTCTTGGATTCTTTGTTCCTGGCACCTCAACCTGCACCTCTTTTTTAACCCTCAGTTTTTAGGAGTATCAAGTCCACCTCAAGTGGTAAGCCTAAATTTGTTTTTTTGTTGTTGTTGTTTGTTTGTTTGTGTTTTGAGACAGGGTCTCACTGTCATCTAGGCTGGAATACAGTGGCATGATCATAGCTCACTGCAGCCTGGGTTCAAGCAATCCTCCCTCCTCAATCTCCTGTGTAGCTGAGACTACAGGTTCACACCACCACACCTGGCTTGTTTATTTCTCATTTTTTGTAGAATGAGGTCTCACTGTGTTGCCAGGGCTGGTCTTGAACTCCTGGGCTCAAGTGATCCTCCCACCTGGGTCTCCAAAGTGCTGGGATTACAGGTGTGAGCCACTGCACCTGGCCCTAAGTTTCTTACTATGTGGGTGGCCTCTAACTTTTCACATGTGCTTTCCACATCTTTGATCTTTTAACTCCCTTCTCCGAGTGCACAAAATAGAGAAAACAGCCCTGGAAGGTGGGGCAAGGAGACCAAAGTTTAACCCGGCTCTGCCACCAGTTTACTGAGTGGCTCTAGGCCCAGGTCCTCCTCTATGTCGGGAACACAAGTGCTAGACCCCGCCCCACACACTCCAGTGTGTGGCGCTTGGCAAAGACCATTACACCCTCCTCTTTACCTATGATTATAGCTTCAGTTGTCCCCCTCACCCGAATCTTTCCTTCAATCCATCAGCCTTCTAAGATATTAATATAGTCTATTTTCCAGGCTTTGTTGTTTAGCTCTTGTTCCACCTTTCCTGCCTCATTCTCTTATTTCCTTTTGATTCTTTCAAACAGTATTCCAAAACATAAAAATAAACCTTGTAGGCCGGGCGCGGTGGCTCACGCCTGTAATCGCAGCACTTCGGGAGGCTGAGGCGGGCGGATCACGAGGTCAGGAGATCGAGGCCATCCTGGCTAACACGGTGACACCTCATCTCCACTAAATACACAAAAAATTAGCCGGGCGAGGTGGCGGGAGGTTACTCGGGAGCTACTCGGGAAGGCTGAGGCAGGAGAATGGCGTGAACCCGGGAGGCGGAGCTTGCGGTGAGTCGAGATGGCGCCACTGCACTCCAGCCTGGGCGACAGAGCGAGACTCCGTCTCAAAAAATAAAAATAAAAATAAACCTTGTTTCTTTCTACTTCTTCTTCCCCCTTTTCATTGAAATTACAACTCAAAACCACCACTCTCTCACAGAGCTTTATGAATGAGTAGTTGTATCACCATCTTGAGAAGCAGAGACAAAGCTTGGTAGCGCAGGAAGGACACAAGCCTCAGAGTGACAAGGGCCAGAATTGAATCCTAGCAGTCCCCCTCATGATCGAGTCTCAGTTCCTTCATCTGTATAATGGAGACAATAACAGTTTACACTTCTCCATCGCACAGTCCCGCCGTGCCCCACCTAGTCAGAGCCAACAACGCAGCTTGTCACCAGGATCCATTCACTCCATAGGTGACACTCCTGCCCCCAGGCCCTCTGGTCATCCCTCTCTGCCGCCCTAGGCTCCCACTCTCTGCACCTCATGGCTCTCCCCACTCTGTTCCAGCCTTCTCAATGAATCAAAGCTCCCTGCGGAGAAACACAGGGGGAAGAGGCCAGCCAAGGAAATGGCGTGAGTCGAAGGGCAGTTTTTTAGCTCCATAAATTTCTGCGTGTGGGGACTTCCTAGAAAGCTGGTCTTCATCTTCCATCTGCTATAGACTGAATGTTTGTGCCCCGCAAAATTCCGTAGGTTAAAATCCCAATCCTCAAGGTGATGGTATTAGGAGGCGGAGCCTTTGGGAGGGAATTCCTGAATGAGCAGAGCCCTCGTGAATGAGATTAGTGCTCATCTTTGAGAGACTCAGAAGAGCTTCCTTGCCCCTTCAGTCATGTGAGGACAGAGCAAGGTGATGACATCTATGAACCAGAAAGCAGGCCACATCAGACTCTGAATCTGCCAGTGCCTTGATCCTGGACTTCTCAGCCTCCAGATCTGTGAGAAATAAATTTCTGTTGTTTTTAAACCACCCAATCTATAGTATTCTTGTTTTCTTTTTTTTTTTTTTTGAAATGGGGTCTCACTGTGTTGCCCAGGCCAGCCTCAAACTCCTGGGCTTAAGGGATCCTCCCATCTCAGCCTTTCAAAATGCTCAGGTTATAGGAATGAACCACCTTGCCCGGCCCCTGAGCCACCACACCTGGCCCCAGGCATCTTTGATGTTACCATTATTAATGTTTAGGGCACCATAAACTGTGCCCATATAGAATAGCAAGCTTAATTAATAAATATTATATACTGACTGCTCCACGGCTCAGACTCAACAATATTGACATTAGGCCAATTAATAACCCTACAATGGCCTCTCAGTGTTCAAGTGAAAGGAAGAGTCAAGCGCATCTCTCATTTTTGAATCCGAAGCTAGAAATGATTAAGCTTAGTAAGGAAGGTGTGTCAAAAGCCAAGACAGGCCAAAAGCTAGGCTTCTTGTGCCAAACAGAGAGCCAAGTTGTGAATGCAAAGGAAAAATTCTTGAAGGAAATTAAAAGTGCTACTCCGTTGAACGCAAGTATGATAAGAAAGCGAAACAGCCTCGGTATGGAGAAAGTTTCAGTGGGCTGGATAGAAGATCAAACCAGCAACAACATTCCCTTCATCCAAAGCCTAGCCTAGAGTAAAGCACTAACTCTTTTCAATTCTGTGAAGGCTGGGAGAGGTGAGGAAGCTGTAGAACAAAAGTCTGAGGCTAGCAGAGGTTGCTGCATGAGATTTAAGGCAAGAAGCCATCTCTATAACATAAAAGTGCAAGGTGAAGCAGCAAGTGCTGATGGAGAAGCTGCAGCAAGTTATCCAGAAGATCTAGCTAAGATCATAGATGAAGGTGGCTACACTGAACAATAGCTTTTCAATGGAGATGAAACAGCCTTCTACTGGAAGAAGATGCCATCTAGGACTTTTGTAGCTAGAGAGAAGTCAATGTCTAGCTTCAAAGCTTCAAAGGACAGGGAACTCTCTTGTTAGTGACTAAGGCAGCTGGTGACTTTAAGTTGAACACGGTGCTCATTTACCATTCTGGAAATCCTAGGGCCCTTAAGAATTATGCTAAATCTACTCTGCCTGTGCTGTATAAATGGAGCAACAAAGCCTGGATGACAGCACATCTGTTTATAGCATGGATTACTGAATAATGTAAGCCCACTGTTGAGACTTACTGCTCAAAAAACAAACAAACAAAAATATTCCTGCTCCTTGACAATGCACCTAGTTACCCAAGAACTCTGATGGAGATGTACAAGGAGCTGAATGTTGTTTTCATGCCTACTAACACAACATCCATTCTGTTGCCCGTGGATCAAGGAGTGATTTTTGACTTTCGAGGCTTGTTATTTAAGAAATACATTTGTAAGGCTACAACTGCCATAGATAGTGATTCCTCTGATGGATCTGGGCAAAGGAAATTGAAAACCCTCTGGAAAGGATTCACCATTCTAGATGTTATTATAAAACCATCAACATTAACAGAGTTTGGAGGAAGCTGATTTTAACCCTTGTGGATGACTGCAGGGTTTGAGACTTCAATGGAGGAAGTCACTGCAGATGTGGTGAAAATAGCAAGAGAACTGGAATTAGAAGTGGTACCTGAAGATGTGACTGAATTGCTGCAATCTCATGATCAAACTTGAACAGATGAGGAATTGCTTTCTATGGATGAGCAAAGAAAGTGATTTCTTGAGATGGAAGCTACTTCTGGTGAAGGTGCTGTGAACAGTGTTGAAATGACAAGAAACAATTGAGAATGTTCCATAACTTAGTTGATAAAGCATCAGCAGGGTTTGAGAGGATTGAATCCAATTTTGAAAGGAGTTTTACTGTGGGCAAAATGCTATCAAACAGCATCTCACAATACAGAGAAATCTTTTGTGGGAGGAAGAGTCAATAAATGTGGCAAACTTCATTGTATTATTTTAAGAAATTGCCACAGCCACCCAGTCTTCCGCAGCCACCACCCTGGTCAGTCAGCAGTCACCAGTGTTAAGATAAGATCCACCCCTAGCAAAAAGATTTTAACTCACTAAAGGCTCAGATGACAGTTAACATTTTTTTTTTAACCAATAAAGTATTTTTAAATTAAGGTATGTACTTTTTTTTAGACATAATGCTATTGCACACTTCATAGACTGCAGTATAGTGTAAACATAACCTTTCTATGCACTGGGAAACCAAAAAATCTGTGTGACATGCTTATTCCAAATATTTGTTTTATTGCAGTGGTCTGGATCAAAACCCACATAACCTCTGAGACATGCCTTTTTCTCAGAGGTAGGATTGCTGTTTGATTGGAGATTAATCTTACAGGGTAAGGAAACTCATGCTTTCAGTCCATTGTCGGAAAGGCCTCTCCCAAGGGGATGCCAGCTCTCCCCAGCCTGGTTTCTCCTCCACTTCGTTGCTTCCATTCAATCACTGTCAAGAAGAGCATGCGGGTGTTGTTGTATTTCACACTCATGGGTTGCCGTTCTATGTTGCTTATTACAACACTTTGCACAACTTCTTTTTGCTCCCTCATCTCCAAAAATAGCAAATGACACTGCTTGCCCAGATTTTCCACCTGAGTTTGTTTTTCATTTTTGAGGGAAATCAGCACGGGTGCTGAGTGCTGCCTCAGCACCAAATAAATACTGGTATGAACCCCAGGACAAAGTCAAAGGTTATGCTCGTCTGCAGTGCAGCTGCAAATCTGCTTTGATTCTCAGCGTGAGAAGAACGGATGCTGTTTGTGGTGTGAGTACTATATATGGAAATAGCTTGAATGTGCCTGGATTTCTGCATTAAATATGTTCCTGGAATTTAATGTGTACTATTTTTTTTTTCTTTTTTGAGACAGAGTCTTGCTCTGTCACCCAAGCTGGAGTGCAGTGGTGCAATCATGACTTTCTGCAACCTCGCCTCCTGGGCTCAAGTGATACTGCCACCTCTCAGCCTCCTTAGTAGCTGGGGCTGCCGGCGTGCACCACCATGCCAGCTAATTTTTGTACTTTTTGTAGAGATGAGGTTTCGCCTTGTTGCCCAAGCTGGTTAAATTTATCTTATAACAGGCTGGGCATGGTGGCTCACACCTTTAATCCCAGCACTTTGGGAGACCGAGGCAGGTGGATCACTTGAACCCAGGAGTTTGAGACCAGCCTGGGCAACATAGCAAGACCCCATCTCTGAAATAATTTAAAATTTAATAATAAATAAATAAATTTATCTTATAACAAAGTCAAGCTTACCCAGAACGACTGGTGTCTTAGTCCATCTGGGCTGCCATAGACTGGGTATTTTATAAACAACAGAAATCTATAGTTTACAGTTCTGGATCAAAGTCAAGGCACCAACAGATGTGGTGTCTGATGAGGGCTCACTTTCTGCTTCACAGGGTATCTTCCTGCTGTGTTCTCACATTGTGGAAGGGGCAAACAAGCGCCCTTGGTTCTCTCTCACAAGGCAGTCATCCCATTCACTCCATTCACTTTAGGGCCTCATCACCTCCTCAGACCCCACTTCTTAATACTATTGCATTGGGAATTAAATATGAATGTTGCAGGGGTTGAGGGGAGACACAAACATTCAGACCATAGCAACTGGTAAACAGTGTTTCCACGATCATCAGATACGTTGGAATAGGGAGACCTACTTTTTAAATAAACCATGTGTAACCTGGTTTTTCCAGGCCACAGTAGCCAGGAGATTCAAGTGGAGTTTAGGACCACTGAGAACTCTCTGGCAGCTTCACGGGTGTGTGACCTGTACGAGTGTCCAGAGGTCTGCATTCAGAAGGGCCTGGTGCTTGGTTTAATGCTCAGCTGTCACAATCATGAAATTCTTAACTCTAAAACCAGGAGCCTGTGTTGTCATTTTGCACTGGGCCCTGCAAATATTGTTTCCCTATAGCTACTTCCTCTTGTTAAACCTAACCCCAAATATGTCCAGGAACCCCCTAGGGGTGGGTGTCACAGATGTCGATGAAACCACTCAGTAACCTACTTTGTGCATGCTTCATTTCCTTCCTCTCCTGCCCCCACAGACACTGTGGCCCCGACATGTGGCTGTCCTTGGGGACCTGCAGGCAGGGTGCCATGTCCTCTGGAATCCCCAGAGGCCTGAAGACATGCTGCATGTTCCTGCAGAAGTGCTCCTGGCTCTCCTTGTTAAACATCTTATCTCTTGACCCCAAAGCCCATCTGCTTGCGCCCCAGCGTCTCACTGAGCTTAACATGGAAACGTGCTCCTCATTGCCTGCTTATGGCCCTGTCCCTCTCTCAGACCCTAGACAGCGACCTGTTACCTCCCCTGTCTTCCTGGCCAGCTGCTCCTTCTCGGGCCTTCCCTTCTCCCCTTCCAGCCACTTTCCTCCCCAGGGAGCTTAGAGTTTCCCTTTGAAGTCCTCACTAAACACAGATGAGGACTCTTCAAAGAACTGCACCGACCAATTCTATGTTCTTCAGAACTGCATTGCAGGCATCTATTAATAGGAGCAACAAAAAAGGGGAGGTTCACTAGGCAAATAAATTTGGGAAACAGTGCATATTAGATGCTCTTCTTGGAGATTTAACTAGTTACTATCAGGTATGTTGAAAGTTCAGGGAAGAATCTATTTAACCTAATATAACCCAGTGTTTCCTAAATTGGGCATTAAATTGGGCATTGAACACTCTGACTATCCCTCCCCACACCTCACACACACATTAGCAGTATGCAGATTGTATTCTTGGGTGAAACACACTTAGAGTATAATAAAATGAATTGATACAAACCAATTCTGAACATAATTCAATATTGCTTTGAGGATTCATGAGACGCTGGCATTTATCTTTTGATCTCTGGACAAATGGAAATTAAGCATACTCCAGATGATATTTAAAATATACTAAAGACATTTAGCCTTACCTAGAGCTAGGCACATTGTAAATATTCAGTATATACTTGTGGAATTACTGAATTTATGGAAATCCTTTGGGTCTCGGTTTCATATACTTAGAGGAACTGGATTAGTTGGTCTCTGACATCACTTAATAAACATCAAGTGTCTTTTAAGTTAGTCACTGAGGTGTGAAGACTAGGTTCCTCTCCCAAAAGATAGCCTAGTAGAAAACAGCCAATACACAAATGTAATATTGTTACAGGAAATACATATACTGTTATGGAACTGTAGAGGAGGTAATAGCATTGAGTCTTAAAAAATAAGTAGGCGTTCATTAGGATGAAATGATACAGGGAAAAGGAATTCCAAACCAAGTGCACAGCACAAACCAGTAAATGAAGACCTAAGGCACTGAATCTTTCAGGGACACTTATAGGCCTAAATCCCTTGACTTTATAAATGTCATGGTAAATTGCATAATGCAAATCACCATGCCCAAATTCATATTTTATAACGCCGTATGTTAGATCTCCTGACTGTGGTTTCACCTGAGGCAATCTTCTGAAATTTTCTTTAACAAACTGAAGAGTTGTCTGGGCATGGTGGCTCACGCCTGTAATCCCAGTACTTTGGGAGGCCAAAGTGGGTGGATCACTTGAGGTCAGGAGTTTAAGACCAGCCTGGCCCACATGGGGAAACCCTGTCTCTACAAAAATACAAAAATTAGCTGGGCATGATGGCAAGTGCCTATAATCCCAGCTACTTGGGAGGCTGAGGCGGGAAAATCTCTTGAACCCGGGAGGCAGAGGTTGTAGTGAGCCAACATCACGCCACTGCACTCCAGCTTGGGTGACAGAGCGAGACTCCATCTCAAAACAAACAAACAAACAAAAAACAAAAAACCTGAAGTTACTGAATAGTAACCAATCCCCCTTCACTTCAAGACAGATGCCAGGAAGCCCAGCCACAATGGCCAGGCAGCTCTAGTCCTGCCAGCTGCTCCTATGCTGCTAACTTCTGTCCTGGTAGTGTGAGGTCTGGGCTGCTCAGAAGGCTCACTCCAGTCCTCCTGTCCAAGGCCTTTTCTAATTGTGTTCCACAGCTCTCTGGGTTTCAGTGGGTTCTGTGGCTAGTTCTAAAGAAATAACCTATAGGCGTGCATATGTGCATATGCGTGTGTGCGTGCGTGCATGCGTGTGTGTGTGTGAAATCACTGAGGGTTCTCATATTTTAACTTTGAGCCTATCATTTTGATGCAGTTCATTCCTGTCTTCTGTCTCCAAAGTAAACTCCCATCTTTATACTGTGGTAGTGCATCTGTTTTTCAGTGTAAAGACTGTAGCAGGGGCCAGACGCAGTGGCTCATCCCCATAATCCCAGCACTTTGGGAGGCTGAGGCGGGCGGATTACTTGGGGTCAGGAGTTCGAGACCAACCTGTCCAACATGGTGAAATCCCGAATCCCGTCTCTACTAAAAATACAAAAATTAGCTGGGCATGGAGGTGGGCGCCTGTAATCCCAGCTGCTTGAGAGACTGAGGCAGGAGAATCACTTGAACCCGGGAGGAAGAGATTGCAGTGAGCCCAGATAGTGCCACTGCACTCCAGCCTGGATGACAAAGAGGCTCTGTTTAAGAAAAAAAAAAAAAAAAAAAAGATTGTACCAGGAAGAGAAAGATACACGTGGTGGTTCTCCAAGGCAGAATATCTGTACACTTGATATTACTGCTACCCACATAACGAATATTAAAAGGGAAGAAAGACTGTTGCCACAGCCTTCATCTCTAGAATTCTCTTATACATATGATTTACCATTATTGTTACTTCTTGGTTATTTCAGGATGTTTCTTCCCAATAAGAACCCAGCATAAATTCTGAGTATTAGTTGCTTTGTTTTACAAACAGTACTACAGCACTAAAACATGGTGCTTAATAAAGCAACTGGTGATGCCCTGGCATAGGTGGAGTTTGTGATCAAGGCCTCTTGTTACTCAGGAGAGGTGACATGCGATGGGTAAATGTTTTGCAGAAATTACCTTTAAATGAACTCCTCAGCATGCATTGTCACCTAAAAAAGAATAAGGTTTTAAGGGGATGGACCAATAAAGGGCTAATCTTAGATGTCTGAAAATCATTTGAAAAATGTAGAACATTTGCTTAGGCTGGAGAGGGTATCCCAGAGGTAAGTGTGTAGGAATTGCACAAACAGGGTGGAGCCACTAAATAGATGAAAAGACTGGGCTGGGCACAGTGACTCATGCCTGTAATCCCAGCACTTTGGGAGGCTGAGGCGGGTGGATCACTTGAGGTCAGGAGTTCGAGACCAGCCTAGTCAATATGGTGAAACTCCGTCTTTACTAAAAATACAAAAATTAGCCAGGCATGGTGGTGCGTGCCTGTACCCAGCTACTTGGGAGGCTGAGGCAGGAGAATCGCTTGATCCCAGGACGTGGAGGCTGCAGTGAGCTGAGATAGTGGCATTGCATTCCAGCCTGGGCAACAGAGTGAGACTCTGTCTCAAGTAAATAAATAAATAAATAAATAAATAACAAATAAATAGGAAGGACAAATTTTGAGAGACACCTGAATTCTGTTTCAGCTGACCATGCTGAAAGTTCCTTAAATTTTAATTTTGATTAAATGTGTTTAACATCCAAATAATACTATGTACAGTTCACATGGCAGAGTACTACACAGCTGTAAAAAACAATAAGGAATATATGGAGTGATCCTTAGACTTTATGGCTAGTGAAAACAAAACAAGGTAGAAAAAATTGTCTATAGTATGTTACTGTTCATCTAAAAAGAGAGAATTTGCTATATGAAAATGTTTGCTTATTTTTTAATGAAAGACTATGCCGTATAACTTTATTTCTTAAAAAAGACTTCGTTGGGAAGTAGACAGGTTAGAGGGCCTGGGATAGAAGTCACACTCCTCTGAATGTGCCTGGTGTTGTAGATTTGACTTCGGAAACTTGTAATCATTTTACGTAATTATAAAATATTTTTAATTGAAAAGCAATCCCTATAAAACAAAATCAAAATGAAACAAATGAACTGAAATGTACACTCTGAGTTGATGGAATAACCACACAGGAAGGAACTACTTCAAGTGACTTTAATTTGATTTTCATTATTATGGTATGCCCTAAAGCCAAAAAGAACTACATAACAACCTTAAATGTATTTCAATAGTCATATTGTTAGTGGTGGGTGTTAGAACAGTTATTGTAAGACAGTTGCATTTTTTTGTGAAATAAAGCAAATAAGTAATTTCATTGATGTCTTTGAGAATTGGGATTTTCAATAAGGAGAAAAAATATAAATGTGAGAATGACGAGGTTGAAAAAACATCTCGTAGTCTTGTTTGAAATGTCATATTGGCTGGGCATGGTGGCTCATGTCTGCAATCCCAGCACTTTGGGAGGCCAAGGCAGGAGGATCACTTGAGGCCAGAAATTTGAGACCAGCCTGGGCAACATAGTAAGACCCTGTCTCTACAAAAATAAAAAAATTAGTCAGATATGGTGGTGTATGCCTATAATCCCAGCTACTCAGGAGGCTGGGGCAGGAGGATCACTTGAACCCAGGAGTTCAAGGCTGCAGTGGACTATGGTCAAGCCACTGCACTCCAGCCTGAGTGACAAAGTGAGACTCTGTCTCCAAAAGAAAAAAAAAAAGAAAAGAAAAAGAAAATGTCATATGAACTCACAATATATTTTAAAAGAAGAAGAAGAGAAAGAAGAGGAAGAAGAAGAAAGGAAGAAGGAGAACTTCCTAATGCTTTCTACTAAAAAGCCCTAGAAACTATGATCAACCTAGTAGGCTGACAACCCTGCAGCCCCGAGTTTGGTCTCTAAATGTCATTTCCCATTGAAAGGAACCAGGACTCTTTGGAGAAATGGCCAATTCCTGATCTGGGGCAGAAAATACATGAGTTGAATATGGAATGTAAGAGATCTTGTCATATTAGAAATCAAGCAAATAAGTCAGATCACGTCAAAAAGACTTGGAAGCCAAGTTGAATATTAATAAAAATAACAATGGCGATTGATTGAAACACATCAAATATTTTTAAATCCATTAGTGCATCATAATACTTAAAACGAAACAAAACAGCTCATTGGTCTTCCTAGGCAGATGCTTGTGAACCAACTCATTGTTTTGAATTTCATAAGTAATGTAGCATTTATCTTACATTTTCTGTGCTTCAGCATAACCAAATTATTGATAAGGGGATATTCTCTTTATAAAAGTATTCCAGCTAATAATTAAAGGAGCAATGAGAGATTAAAAGATCACCATTTAGAATTGTAAATGAATTAACAGATCTAGACGCTTATCATCAGTGGCTGCTGATGTCACAATTTCTCACTATTTGTATTTCTCACTATTCTCCTAGTGAGAAATACAGAACATCACTCACAAAGCATTCCTTCCCAAGGAATCAAACATAAGCGTTATCACAGGAAATATAGGGGAAAGAGGAACTTGTTAAATATACCATAATGCAATTTTTAAAAATTCAGACTGGGAAATTCTATACGACAAATAACACAGCACCTTCAACAAATAAATAATGAAAGGGAAACTTACAGCCTAAAAGAGATTTAAGAAACACATCTAACCATGGTGATGTGTGGACCCCACATCCTGACTTGAGCAAGCTCAAATTACAAATTTATGACAAAAATGGGAAAATTTAAATAATGACTGCATATTAGATGATATTAGAGAATCAATATTAATTTCTTAAGTGTGATAAAAAGTATTGTGGGTATATTTTCAAAATGCTGTTATGTTTTAGAGATGCACACTGACGTGTTTATGGACTCAATAATATGATGTCAGGCATTTGCATTTGTTCCACAAGAATCTGGAAGAATGGGTGGTAGGAAGATATGAGGATAGATGATATAAGATTAGATATAAAATTGATAGTTGTTGGCTGGGAGCGGCGGCTCACACCTGTAATTCCAGCACTTTGGGAGGCTGAGGTAACTAGAAAGCACAATGGATCAAAAATCAGGCAGAGACTTGGGGACATCTTCAAGATTATCCAGCCCCATTCCCTCTTTTGATGCATGAACCATCTCTACACCATCCCTAAAGGTCATTGCCCATATTCCGCAGGACTGCCTTCAGTCCATTCCTCTTTTGATAGCTTTGCCTGTAAGAAATTTCTTTCTTTTTTCTCCCCTCCCCCAAAAAATGTTTTTTTTTTGTTGTTGTTGTTGTTGTTGTTGTTTTTTTGAGACAAGGTCTTGCTCTGTCACCTAGGCTGGAGTGCAGTGGAGCGATCTCAGTTCACTTCAACTTCTGCCTCCTGGGTTCAAGCGATTCTCTTGTCTCAGCCTCCTGACTAGCTGGGACCACAGATGTGTGCCACTATTCCCAACTAATTATTTTTATTTATTTTTAGTAGAGACGGGTCTCACCATGTTGCCCAGGCTGGTCTCGAACTCCTGAGCTCAAGCGATCTGCCCACCTCGGCTTCCCAAAGTGCTGGGATTACAGGCATGAGCCACCACACCTAGCCAGAATGTCTTTCTTATATTGAACAGAAAATTTGTCTCCTTGTATCCTTTTCTACACACCAATTAGAGCCCTAATCCTTCCTTATACAACAGCCTCTCAAATATTTGAAAACGAGCTCTCCCCTGTCCCTCTCACCCTCACCGCTCACGCAAGTGTCTTGAGCTCCAGCCTGCACAGCGCTGCTCCTCTCCGTTGTTTCACACACTCGTGACTTTGGTTCTCTGCCATCCTCTGCTCTGATCTCAGGAAAGTGTGACTTTAAGTTATGTGCTCTGGAATAAAGGGATCTGGGTGTGTCCTGACAAATGCAGAGAACAGCAGGGTTATCACCTCCCTTCTACCAGTGACCACATTTCTGGTTACCATGGTCCAGAGCCCATGTGCACAAACTTGCAAGAGCTGATAGTTAAATGTTCGAGAATTTTCTGAGCTAGTTGTCAAATGCAGTTCTAAGTAAAAGTTAAATTATCCTGGGCATGGTGGCTAATGTATCCCAGCCCTCTGGGAGGCCAAGTCCAGAGGATTGCTTGAGCCCAGGAATTCACACCAGTCTGGGCAATATAGTGAGACTCCGTCTCTACAGAAAATTTTAAAAAGTATTAGCCAAGCATGGTGGGGCACATCTGTGGTCTCAGCTATCCAAGAGGCTGAGGTGGGAGGAGCGCTTGAGCCTGGGAGATTGAGGCTGCAGTGAGCTGAGATCACGCCACTGTACTCCAGCCTGGGTAACAGAGCAAGACCCTGTCTCAAAAAAAATAACAATAATTTTAAAAATTAAAGTTAAATTACATAAGCCTACAATTAGATATCTTAAAAACAAAGGTAATAAGTAATTAAAATATTACTTCCTAATAATTTTACTGCTTTTTATTATTATCTCTCCTCTTGAGGTTAATCACATCTACTGCGTCTGTGTGGTGAAAATACCACATAATGGCATGCTATCGCACGTCTCTTCCAAACTCTGAGTTCAGTGTCACAAGGTCAATACCTTGAAATTGGCCAAGGTGAGAGTATTTACACTACAGAGATTGGTCAGAGCTATTAATCAAAGTCCCTCCTTCTCTCCGCCCCCAACCCAGGGCCAGTTGTTAAATATTTACCACACCACTGGATACAGCCTAAAATCTTAGTTTTTTTGGCAAACACATTACACTTCTGACTCATATTGAGTTAAGGCTCTTAGTTACCACTAAAGCAAGTATTACTTATTCTCACTAACATATTTAATTCCTTAGACCTCATATTAATTGCTCTTAAATTTCATCCTTTTAGATTCAGTCTATGGATTTTCGTTCTGCCATTCAAGTATTCATATTCCCCCTAACTTCAGGTTGCCTGTAAATCTGATGAGCACGCCTTCTGTGTATTTATTCTGAAAGCATTTATGAGGAGACAGTGAAGGACACAGCCTGGGACTCACCACTGCATGCTTCTTCACAGTTTGTTACCCAGCACCTGTGTGCGCAATGGACTGGTTTCTAATTCATTCAGAGTGCCAGAATTCAGTTTATATTTCTCTGACTTGTCCAAAAGAATATTACTAAAAAAAAACTTTATTAAATGTCTGATAACAAAATATTCTATGTGTATGGGCATTCCCTGAGGTCCTGGGCTGGTAACTCTGTCAAATAGAAGAGATAAATTAGCCCTGACTTGTTCTTAGTGAACTCATCTGGATCTTAATCATTCCTTTTTTATCTAGTACCTGAAACTGTTCCTCTAATAACCCCCCTTCTAGACTGTGGCCTAAGATTGAGATTACAGACCATTATCTACATTTTTTCTGGCTCTGCTTTCTCTTTCTGAAAATCAGAATACTCCACTGTTGCCAGTGCTCTGGAATCCCTCGTATTTTCTATGATGCCCCAAATATCCCTGACAATTGTTTGGTGATCCCACAACAATGTTTTCTCAGGACCCTAAGACATCATTCTTCAAAACTGGGGACTCGAAATAGCTGGAGCAGCTTTGGACTCTTTCTCACTCTATTATTCCATCTTGGGCTTCTATCTTCGCTTACCAAAGTTTATGCTCTTTCTCTATTTCTCCTCACCTTACTCATCCCATGTGGAGAAAAAAATGTCCTTGTCCCAAAAGTTAGAAACAGAAGAGAATTGAAGATCTCTGTTTTCACTATGCCCCCCACTGACACTGGCCCTACATTCTACTTGATGGGTTTTTATTTATTTTTTATTTATTTTTGTTTTTTTGAGACAGAGTCTTGCTCTGTTGCTCAGCCTGGAGTACAGTGGCACAAACATGGCTCACTACAGTCTCAACCTCCTGATTTCTAGTAATCCTCCCACTGGAGCCTCCTGAGTAGATGGGACTACAGGTGCACCCGACTCCACCACGCCTGGCTAATTTTTGTATTTTTTGTAGAGATGGGATCTCACTGTGTTGCCCAGGCTGGTCTTATAGGCATGAGCCACTGCACTCAGCCATACCTGGCATTATTCCTCGAACTTTACTACAGAGATTGTAACACCCAAATTACATCCATCACATAATCTGATAGTTTCAGAATAACGTGAACTTATTTGGAGTTTTAGCCTTTCTGACGCAACTGTGTCCCACGTGCATTCGGGCAGATGTAATGGCAATTTGATGGTAGGATAGATATTTGATAAGAGATTCCTTTCATGAGTTGTGACACCACATCCTTGTTTGAATTTGCAACAAACTCCCTACTTTCTAAAGTGAAGCATGGTATAGAGTAGTCTTAAGCTTTTCAATTAATTGGACTTGAGAGTTTTCATCTTAAAATTTTTGAGAAAAACTGTAAATACTTCTGAGCTTGCAAATCACAATCAAGGAGATCCACAAAAATGAAAGAATTCAGTATATTTAGGAGCTTTTCTCTTTAATTTTACGTAGCTGATCTTGAACATAAAACAACTTCTTAAAACAATCAACTCTTGTTATGCGGCATTCTCTTACCTGGAACTCTAAATTGCCCTTATGCATAGTTCCAAAAAAATGTGAACAATGTTGACGGGTTTTAATCCAGAGGCCCTGAGCTAAGAGATAATGAAATCTAGGTTCACCACCACTTTGTTCTGCCATAACCAGTTGTGCATTCTGGGACAAACCCTCTTGCCTTTTTTGTTCACATCTAAATGTTGTCGTAAGTTCCATCCAAATCCAAGAAAACAGAGTAATACATTACCCAGCTATCTTTCTAAGGGCTCTTGCCTGTCTCCATATACTCTCTAGTAGACGTGTGAGTGTGCAGGTATGTATGGAGGGACAGACTGAAAAACAGTCTCAGTTGGGAGTCTTGGTAGGAAGAGGAAAAGGAGGAGGAGGAGGAAGAAGAAGACAGCGCATATCATTCCTCTTTGGTTTCTCAGAAGAGGTAATTTCAAAACAAAACTAAGCCAACCTATCAAAACAAGATAATGACAAGGGAGAAAGTAAAGGTTTTTGATCAAATTCATTTCACAATCATTCTTCCTGTCCCCACAAAGCTATCTGAACTGAGATCTTATTAGCAGACTCCATTTCCAGTAAACATCACTCAGTTAGAACAAAAACGGGAAGCTCCCACATGTAGCGGCTGGAAGGAGTCCCAGATGCAGGAAGAGGTTTGTATGACATCATCCAGAGTTATGCAGTAGGAGAGTCTGCAGATTAGAAAAATATAGTTCACCTAAGAGTTCTTTTCACTAGGAACTTTTAGCCAGCATTTAGCAGGCCTAAGTTTGTTAGAATATATGTTTATTGATATATGTGTGTTTATTTAACCCATACGTAGAAATGTATATATCTCTTGGAAATTATTTAAATGCTAAGGAAAACTTTATTCCAGTCTCTCTGTGTGTATAAACACTTAAAAGACCAGAAAAAAATATAGACAAATACTATTATCCTTCTGTATGTAGAAAAATTTTGTTCCGGTTTTAAACAATAACGTGGTTGTTTTAGTAAAAATGATACATGCTTATTGTAAAATATTAAACAAATTAGAAAAGCACAAAAAAGATCATAAAAATCATCTGACTTCTCAAGACAGAAATAAACACTGACAGAATTTTGGTAAGAACTCTGCAGACCTTTCTCATGCCTGGAAATAGATGTTCACTCTCACATGAGTGGCATGTTCTTGATTTGCTGCATTGTATTTCTCCTTACTCCTCAATAATGTCGTTCATCTCTGTAAATGTCACCAAATATAGGTATGTCACGTGACTTAAGGACCTCATGGTTTTCCATTTTATTTTGTTTCATATTTTGACATACTTAGTCAATCCCATATGAAAAAAAATACAGTTGTTAAGAAAGAACTTAAGCTTCAAAAGAACCATTATGTAAAGAATGTAAAGTTATTTAAAGAAACTCATTTACACAAGAATCTGGTTTAATTGTCTCTACTCCAAAAGCTTGAAATAGTGTATGTAGACAGTGAGATACTGTAAACACGTAAAAGGGTATTTTTATTATTACTGAACCATTAAATAAAATTAAATGTTTTAAAAAGCAAGGATGAATCATAAAGTAAAACTCAATAGATTCCACAACATAGAAGAAATGTAAAATATCATAAAGAAAATTTTAAAAAATTTATTGAAACAAATGGAAATTGACATACAACATATGAAAACCTACGGGATACAGCAAAAGCAGTGCTAAGAGGGGAGTTTATATCAATAAACACCTACATCAAAAAAGTAGGAAGGTTTCAAATAAATGATCTAAAGATGCCCTCAAGGAACCAGAACAGAGAGAACAGGCCAGGCATGGTGGCTCACTCCTGTAATACCAGCACTTTGGGAGGCTGAGGCAGGAGGATGGCTTGAGCCCAGGAGTTTGAGACCAGCCTGGGCAACACAGGGAGACCCTGTCTCTACAAAACATTAAAAAAAAAAATTAGCCAGACACAGTGGTGCACACTTGTGGTCCCAGCTACTTAGGAGGCTGAAGTGGGAGGATCACTTGAGCCCAGAAGTTCAAGGCTGCAATAAGCCATCACAGAGCCATTGTACTCCAGCCTGGGCAACAGCACAAGACCCTGACTCGAAGGAAAAAGAAAAAAAAAAAGCAAGAACAATCCAAACTCCAAATTAGCAGAAGAAAATAAATAATAAAAAATTAAATGAAATACAGACTTAAAAAATAATACAAAAGATCAATGAAATGAAAAGTCATCTTTCTGAAAAAGTAAGCAAAATTGATAAATTGCTAGCTAGATTAACCATGAAAAAGGAGAGAAGACACAAATAAATAAAATCAGAAATGGTCCGGGAACAGTGGCTCATACCTGTAATTCCAGCACTTTGGGAGGCCGAGGTGGGTGGATCATGAGGTCAGGAGTTTGAGACCAGCCTGACCAACATGGTGAAACCCCGTCTCTACTAAAAATACAAAAATTAGCCAGGCATGGTGGTGCACACCTGTAATCCCATCTACTCGGGAGGCTAAGGCAGGAGAATTGCTTGAATCCGGGAAGCGGAGGTTGCAGTGAGCCGAGATTGCACCACAGCACTTCAGCCTGGGTGACAGAGCGAGACTCTGTCTCAAAAAAAAAATAAAAAAATAAAAAAATAAAAAAATCAGAAATGAAAAAGGAGACATTATAACTGATACCACAGAAATACAAAAGATCATCAGAAACTATTATGAACAACTATATACTAACAGACTGGAAAACCTAGAGGAAATGGACAAATTCTTGGACACATACAGCCTACCAAGGTTGAATCAGAAAAATACTGAAAACCTGGCCGGGCGCGGTGGCTCAAGCCTGTAATCCCAGCACTTTGGGAGGCCGAGGTGGGCGGATCACGAGGTCAGGAGATCGAGACCATCCTGGCTAACCCAGTGAAACCCCGTCTCTACTAAAAAATACAAAAAAAAAAACCTAGCCGGGCGAGGTGGCAGGCGCCTGTAGTCCCAGCTACTCGGGAGGCTGAGGTGGGAGAATGGCGTAAGCCCGGGAGGCGGAGCTGGCAGTGAGCTGAGATCCGGCCACTGCACTCCAGCCTGGGCGACAGAGCCAGACTCCGTCTCAAAAAAAAAAAAAAAAAAAAAAGAAAGAAAGAAAACCTGAACAGACCGATAATGAGTAGTGAGATTAAATCAGTAATAAAATGTCTCTCAACAAAGAAAAGTCCAGGACCAGATGGCTTCACTGCTGAATTCTACCAAACTTACAAAGATCTAACACCAATTCTTCTCAAACTATTCCAAAAAAATGAAGAGGAGAGAATTCTTTCTAACTCATTCTATGAGGCCAGCATTACCCTTACACCAAACTAAGACAAGGACAAAACAACAAAAAAAGAAAACTAAAGTCATTATCCCTGATGAACACAGATGCAAAAATCCTCAGTGAAATACTAGCAAATGGAATCCAACAGCACATCAAAAAGATAATACACCATAATCAGGAGAGATTTATCTCAGGGATGTAAGGATGGTTCAACATATGCAAATCAATAAATGTAATACATTACATCAACAGAATGAAGGACAAAAACTATGATCATCTCAACTGACACAGAAAAAGCATTTGATAAAATTCAACATACCTTCATGATAAGAATTCCCAACAAACTAGGCATAGAAGGAACATACCTCAACATAATAAAGGCCATATAGGACAAACCCACAGTTAACATCATACTGAATGGGGAAAAGATGAAAGTCTTTCCCCTAAGAACTGGAACAAGACAAGAACGCCCACTTGCACCACTCCTATTCAACAGAGGATTGGAAGTCCTAGCCAGAGCAATCAGGCAAGAGGAAGAAATAAAAGGCATCCAAATTGGAAAAGAGGAAGTCAAATTGTTCCCCTTTGCAGATGACATGATCTTATATCTAGAAAAACCTAAAGGATGCACCCAAAAACTTTTAGAACTGATAAATGAATTCATTAAATTTGCAGGACACAAAATCAATGTATAAAAATCAGTAGCATTTCTATACACCAATAATGAACTAGCTGAGAGAGAAATCAAGAAGGTAATCCCATTTACAATAGCTACAAAAAAGAAATGCCTAAGAATAAATTTAACTAAGGAAGTGAAAGACTTCTATAAGGAAAACTACAAAACATTAATGAAAGAAATTGAAGAGGACACAAACAAAATGAAAAGACATCTTTTGTTCATAGATCAGAAGAATTAACATCCTTAAAATGATCAAACTACCCAAAGCAATAATCAGATTCAATGCAACTGCTATCAAAAGACCAGTGTCATTTTTTACAGAAATGGGGCAAAAATCCTAATATTTATGTAAAACCCAAAAAAGAGCTTGAAGAGCCAAAGCAATCCTGAGCAAAAAGAACAAATCAAGAGGCATCACACTACCTGACTTCAGAATATATTACAAGGTCATAGCATAGCAACCAAAATAGCATGGTATTGGCATAAAAACAGACACATAGACCACGGAACACAGCATCCGGAAGTAAATCCATTTATTTCTAGCCAACTGATTGTCTACAAAGGGGCCAAGAACAGATATTTAGGAAAGAACATACTCTTCAATAATTGGTGCTTAGAAAATTGGATATGCTTCTACAGAAAAATGAAATTGGAACCCTAGCCATCACCATATGCAAAAATAAACTCAAGATGGAGTAAAGACATAAACATAAGACCTACAACCAAAAGCTACTGGAAGAAAACACAGGGTAAACACTTTAGGACACGGGTGTAGGGCAAGAGTTTATGGCTAAGACCTCAAAAGCACAGAAAAAAACCCCACAAAAATAAGCAAATAGGACTATATTAAACTAAAAACTTCTGCACAGCAAAGGAAACAATAAACAGAGTGAAGAGACAACCTGTTTAATAGGAGAAAATGTTTGCAAACTATTCATCCCACAAGGGAATTATATCTAGAATATATAAGGAACTCAAACAACTCAAGTAATCCCATTGAAAAGCGGGCAAAGGAGATGAATAGACACTTCTCAAAAGAAGTCATATAAATGGCCAGGCATGGTGGCTCACGCCTATAATCCCAACATTTCTGGAGGCTTAGGTGGGAGAATTGCTTGAGCCCAGGAGCTCAAGACCAGTCTGGGTAACATAGGGAGACCCCATCTCTACAAAAAATAAAAACAAATTAGCCAGGCATGGTGGCATATGCCTGTGGTCCCAGCTACTTGGGAGGCTGAGGTGGGAGGATCACCTGAGCCCAGGAGGTTGAGGCTGCAATGAAGAGTGATCATGCCACTATACCACACTCTGGCCAACAGATTGAGACCTCGTCTCAAAACAAAACATTTTTTAATAAAATAAAATTTTAAAAACCACAAAATATTACATATACTTAATAAATATGTAATGTGTATCAATATAAAACCAAAACACTAAAAACAACTCAAAAAATAGCTAAAGCAGACCTGACAGAAGGTCAATATAGCAATATATAAACAGACCATGTAAACCAATAAGGATGGCAATTCATAGTAGAAAAATAGCTTGCAACTTACAAATACTTACAAATAACTTAAAATTTAAATATAGCTAAATATCACTATTAGACCGGGCGCGGTGGCTCAAGCCTGTAATCCCAGCACTTTGGGAGGCCGAGACGAGCGGATCACGAGGTCAGGAGATCGAGACCATCCTGGCTAACACGGTGAAACCCCATCTCTACTAAAAAAATACAAAAAACTAGCCGGGCGAGGTGGCAGGCGCCTGTAGTCCCAGCTACTCGGGAGGCTGAGGCAGGAGAATGGCGTGAACCCGGGAGGCGGGGCTTGCAGTGAGCGGAGATCCAGCCACTGCACTCCAGCCTGGGCGACAGAGACTCCGTCTCAAAAAAAAAAAAAAAAAATCACTATTAAATAAAATTAAAACAACAGACAACTTTTTCACCAACAGTATACAAGATTTTAAAGATGAGCTATTACATATATAGTAATTAGTACTCGGTTAAAAACTAAGTGCCTCATGAATATTAGGCCTTATTATTCTTACTCAGTGGTGTAATATATTTCTGTTGAAAGTATAAATTTGTAGGCTGGGCGCGGGGGCTCATGCCTGTAGTCCCAGCACTTTGGGGGTCCTAGGCAGGAGAATTGCTTGGGCCTGGGAGTTGGAGACCAGCCTGGGCAACATGGCAAAACCCAGTCTCTACAAAAAAAATACAAAAATTAGGCCAGCAGGGTGCTGTGCACCTGTGGTTCCAGCTACTCGGGAGGCTGAGGTGGGAGAATCTCCCCAGCCCAGAGGTCAAGGTGGCAGTGAGTCATGATGGCAGCACTACACTCCAGCCTGGGTGACAGAGTGAGAGACCCCGTCTCAAAAAAAAAAAAAAAAAAGAAAGAAAAGAAAAAAAGAAAGGAAAAGAAAAGAAAGTGTAGATTTGTAATGCCCTTCTGAAAAAAAAAAAGAAAAAGCGATTTAGCAACATAAACCAAGAGTTGTAAAAATATTTGTAATCTTTACTTGGTAATTCTACTTCTAGAACTCTCATTAAATAATAATTTGAAAGGTAGACAAAGCCTTTGTACACAAAGAAGCAGATCACCACATTATTTATAACAGAAATTGTAAATGGCCTAAATGTCATAGGGGCAAAATGTGTACAGACAAACCTTGCAGACACTGCAGGTTCAGTTCCAGACCACGAAATAAAGCAAATTATCACGATAAGGCGAGTCACATAAATTTTTTTGGTTTCTTGGTGCATATAAAAGTTACGTTCCCTTCACAGTAGAGGAGGGGAAGAAAGTTGTGTTTGCACCATACTGTAGTCTATCAAGGGTGCAATAGCATTATGTCTAAAAATACGAAAGTAGCACTATTTTCTCCAGGTATAGGGCAGGATACCTGTCACATGAGGGTCTTCAGGGGAGAAGGGAGCTGCTCAGAGAGTTAATTCCTAGGTTTTATGGCTTGCTTTAGGGGTGAGAAGTTCTGGTTTGTATGACCTTCCTTAAGGACAAAGAATTCCATTTTCTATAACGTGCTTCTGGGGAGAAATGGGTAGAGGTTGCAGTGAGCCGAGATGGTGCCACTGCACTTGAGCGTGGGTGACAGAGCGAGACTCCATCTCCAAAAAAAAAAAAATAAACAAACAAACAAAAAAAACAGTTTATGTTAGAGTACAATTTTTGAAATGAGATTTTAAAAAAATTATCAATAGTTACTGAGTTGGAGAATCAATTATTTTTTATTGTAAGAAGATGACAGAGAATAGGTATTGAAGTCACAGGTTAATAATTTAGAGGAGAAAGGGCTGATAATGTCTTATATTTCAATGTTTCTAGAAAATCAGCCTGCAGGAAAACTTTTCCCAAGCTTACCCAGTTTGAATCTTGAAAGTGTTTCTTTTTCCTCCCTAAAAATAAACACAGAAATCGTTGAGTGCTTCTGTAAAAAGACAGAAGCATAAAATGACTGTTGTATTTCTACACATTAGGTATGTGTTCCTTCACTAGCATGCCCAGGAACAAAAGCAAATATCATGGCTTGCTCTTATCAATTCATAATTCTTTATTTCCGTCACAGTGTGTTCCCATTGATTACACACAGGAATAAAAATAGAAAACTCTGAGCTAGTGCCTTTGCCAGTTGCGCAGATGACTTTCTGAACAAGGAAGTTTTATATGGGTGGATGGGCATAGGAACTTGCCTTGAAATGTTAAAAAAGGCAGAAAAAAACCCAGCAGAACCTATTTTTCATTGTAGGGGAGCCCAGGTTATCCTGCTTATCTGAAATTAAGCCCAAATCCTAAAAATTCTGAATACCTGCTGTCAGCCTCCTGCAAACGGGCCAGGTTGCCTAAGGAATGTCGTGAGAGAGCTGGCAGAGGCAGAGGACAGGACAGGCACCAGCAAACACGACTTCATCATGCAGCTATTTTCATGTCCTCCCAGCCCACTGAAATGCTGATAATGGCTTGGGTCAGCTCAGCAAACACATTTTGGACACCTCCTTTGCACCAGACACAGTGTTCGCCGAGGCACACAGGGCGGCCGCAGGTAAGAAGCACGGTGGGCAGCCAGCTGGGGGAATGTGTGACGGGACCCACTCTCCCTAGCCCTTCACCCCAAAGTCTTGTGCAGGGTAAGGAACATCAAGGTGGGATGGATTCAGTCCAGCTTCATATCTCCCCAGGTGCTTTAGTCTGCAGGGGGTGCAGAATCCCAAGGGGACCCTCCCAGCCCACAGTCCTGTTTGGCACTGGGCCAGGGCCATTGAGCGGGAGAGGGAGTTGGTGGAGAAGTCAGCTCCCACTGAGGGCAGCTGCAGGTCAGCACTTTTCTCCTTCACTTTGTGTGTGTTTGTGTGTGTGTGTGTGTGTGTGTGTGTGTGTGTGTGTCTTTGAAAAAAATGTTTCTTTTCTTTTTTTATGTATACTTTAAGTTCTGGGGTACATGTGCAGAGCATGCAGGTTTGTTACATAGGTATACACATGCCATGGTGGTTTGCTGCGCCCACCAACCCGTCATCTACATTGGGTATTTATCCTAATGCTATCCCTCCCTTAGCCCTCCCAACCCCCAACTCCAGTGTGTGATGTTCCCCTCCCTGTGTCCTTGTGTTCTCATTGTTCAACTCCCACTTATGAGTGAGAACATGCGGTGTTTGTTTTCTGTTCTTGCGATAGTTTGCTGAGAATGATGGTTTCCGGCTTCATCCATGTCCCTGCAAAGGACATGAACTCATCCTTTTTTATGGCTGCATAGTATTCCATGGTGTATATGTGCCACATTTTCTTTATCCAGTCTGTCACTGATGGGCATTTGGGTTGGTTCCAAGTCTTTGCTGTTGTGAACAGTGCCGCAATAAACATACGTGTACATGTGTCTTTATAGCAGCATGATTTATAATCCTTTGGGTATACGCCCAGTAATGGGATTGCTGGGTCAAATGGTATTTCTGGTTCTAGATCCTTGAGGAATTGCCACACTTTGTTCCACAATGGTTGAACTAATTTACACTCCCACCAACAGTGTAAAAGCATTCCTATTTCTCTACATCCTCTCCAGCATCTGTTGTTTTCTGACTTTTAAATGATCGCCATTCTAACTGGCATGAGATGGTATCTCATTGTGGTTTTGATTTGCATTTCTCTAATGACCAGTGATGATGAGTTTTTTTTCATATGTTGTGTATACTAATTGACTATATAGAGAAAAAAATATACTGACTTCCATAAAGCCACCACCAGCATCATAAAATCTTAGTGTGTTCCCTTAATTGTTTCAGGTTTTTAAAAAAAGAAACAAAGTGATAACACTGTTGAAACCGTTTATGAACCTCTCCCCAAACCAATTTCCTTCCCTCTCTCCCCATGCCTAGTCAATATTCTGAATATCTTCTTTGGCATTTGCTAGCATGTTTTTATGCTATTTCTACATATGTAGGTATCCACAAAAATGTTGTTTGGTTTTGCTGCTTTTGAAAGGTATAATTTATATAAACAAAATTATACTATCATGGATTTGTTAGATACACAATATTGTTTAAAATACATAAAAGGCTGGCTGTGGTGGCTCACGCCTGTAATCCTAGCACTTTGCGGGGCCAAGGCAGGCAAATCACTTGAGGTCAGAGTTCAAGACCAGCCTGTCCAACATGACAAAGCCCCATCTCTACTAAAAATACAAAAATTAGTCTGGCGTGGTGGCACACACCTACAAACCCAGCTACTCAGGAGGCTGAGATAGGGGAATCACTTGAACCCAGCAGGCAGAGGTTACAGTGAGCCGAGATTGCACCACTGTACTCCAGCCTGGGTGACAAAGCAAGACTCTGTCTCAAAAAATAGATAAATAAATAAAAAAATACATAATAAAGTACATAATAACCTTTTTTTCACTCAGTAGTGTTTTATATTCAACCACGTTGATTCATGCAACTGTAGTTCATGAATATCCCACAATTTATCTCCAATCTATAAATAATGGATTGCTTCCAATTATATTTGTTTGTTTGTTTGCTATAAAAACAATACTTTAAGATCATTTCCCACATGTCTTCTGGAAGCCATCCTCAGGAGTTTCTCTAGGATGTAAACACGTGAGAATTGAATCACTGAGTCTAATATTTGTGCACTTTTAATAAAATATCATACTGTTTTGCAAATTAGTAGTACCGTTTATACTCTCAGTTGCAGTGAATGAGAGTTCTAGTTGCTCCACATCTCATCAACACTTGTTGGTTTCTGACTCTTTAGCAGTGATAGTATGCCTTACGAAGGATTGGTGTTGGATTTCTCTATGAATGAAGTCAAGCATCTTTTTTGTGTACTTATTGACAATTCATATGTGTGTGTATATATATACATTTTTGAGATGGAGTCTCACTATATCGCCCAGGCTGGAGTGCAGTGGCGCAATCTCAGCTCACTGCAAACTTTGCCTCCCAAGTTCAAGCAATTCTCCTGTTTCAGCCCCCCAAGTAGCTGAAATTACAGGCATGCACCACTACACCCGGTTAATTTTTGGATTTTTAGTAGAGACAGGGTTTCACCTTGTTGGCCAGGGTAGTCTAGAACTCCTGACCTCAGGTGATCCACTGGCCTTGGCCTCCCAAAGTGTTGGGATTGTGGGTGTGAGCCACCATGCCCAATTCATATTTTTTATTCTGTAAAATGTCTTGACAGATCTTTTTTGCATTGCTTTTTCTCTTGTGTTGTTTCTTATTGATTCATAGGAGTTCTTTACATATTCAGGATGCTAAACTTTTCTGTTACTTGAGTTGCAGATATTTTCATTGAGTTTTAGCCAGTAATTTTACACATTTTATCGTACTTTTATAAACAAAAGTTATTGATTTTAAGGTAGTCTCAAATTTATCATTTTTTAAAGATTTGTGCTTTTTGTGTTTTATTTAAGGAATCCTTCTCCACCCCAAAGTTATAAAGCTATTCTACTCATTCTATTCTCTGAATATTTAAAACATTTGGCTTTCACATTTAGGTCCATTCTGAATTGATTATTGATTGTACTCTCTTCTCTTTCTTTCCTTCTTTCCTTCTTTCCTTCTTTCCTTCTTTCCTTCTTTCCTTCTTTCCTTCTTTCCTTCTTTCCTTCTTTCCTTCTTTCCTTCTTTCCTTCTTTCTTTCTTTCTTTCTTTCTTTCTTTCTTTCTTTCTTTCTTTCTTTCTTTCTTTCTTTCTTTCTTTCTTTCTTTCTTTCTTTCATCTCACTCTTTCACCCATGCTGGAGTGGAGTGGTATGATCTTGGCTCACTCCAGCCTTGACCTCCTGAGCTCAAGTGATCCTCCCACCTCAGCGTCCTGAGTAGTTGAGCCTACTGGTGTGCACCATCATGACTGGCTACATTTTGTATTTTTAGCAGAGACAGGAGTCTCATTATGTTGCCCAGGCTGGTCTCGAACTCCTGAGCTCAAGCGTTCTGCCCTGTTTCAACCTCCCAGAGTGCTGGGATTACAGGTGTGCACCACCACGCCTGACCCCAAATTGATGTTTATGATTGATGTAAGGTAAGGGTCCACTTTCATTTTTTCCATAGATAACCAAATCTTCCAGTACTGTTTGCTCTTTTCCCCATGTATATGTCATCTATCAGGTCTCCATTTATCCATAGGTCAATTTCTAGTCTCTCTATTCTGCCAACTGTCTATCCCTATGCCCACGCCACATTGTCTTAGTTACTATAGCTTTATAATTAGGGTGACCTTGCTTCAAGTTTACTGTGGGCCAGTCACCATATATTTTAGCATTTGTCTCCTTTGTCTTTTTTCTTTTTTCTTTTTCTTTTTTTTTTTTTTTTTTGAGATGGAGTCTCGCTCTGTCGCCAGGCTGGAGTGCAGTGGTGCAATCTCGGCTCACTGCAACCTCCACTTCCCGGGTTCAAGCAATTCTCCTGCCTCAGCCTCCCGAGTAGCTGGGACTAGAGGTGTGTGCCACTACACCCAGCTAATTTTTGTATTTTTAGTAGAGACGGGGTTTCACCATGTTGGCCAGGATGGTCTCCATCTCTTGACCTCTAATGATCCACCTGCTTCGACTTCCTAAAATGCTGAGATTACAGGCGTGAGCCACCGTGCCTGGCCATTTGTCCTTTTTTAGCCACATATTCATAGTTGCATTATAATATGCATTTATAGTTGCATTATAATATGCTGGAATGAGTTTGGTAAACCTTTACTTTGTGCTTCAGTTCCTACCCTGTCTCTAGTGTATAAGACACGTGTGCAGCAAACACAGTTCTCATTGTGACACAAGGTTAAAACTGGAATGTCACTAGTAATGATCAGTACTTTTCCCCCCAACTCTTCCCAGAGGCTAGATAACTATTAAGTCTCTTTTGAGGGCAGCCTGCTGGGCACTTATCAGTAAAATAAGGCAAGGAAGGTGAACTCTTTACAATCTTGAGTAGTGGTGGGAGAAGTGTTAGATGTGGTTGCCCCGATGACTATTTGATATACAAGACAGTAGGACCAGGCCAGCCAGGCAACAGAGTCATTGGGAAACATGAGAAATTCTAGATTAGATGATATAAACTATGTGTAGGAAATAAAGACTGAACAGTTCTGCAATAAAGAATATAGGAGGTACATGGACACTTTTGTTACAGTGGTTTTGGTATTTGTTGTATGGTAAAAATCTGATTTTTTTTTTTTTTTTTTTTTTTTTGAGATGGAGTCTTGCTCTGTCACCCAGGCTAGAGTACAGTGGCGCGATCTCAGCTCATTGCAACCTCTGCCTCCTGGGTTCAAGCAATTCTCCTGTCTCAGCCTCCCGAGTAGTTGGGATTACAGGTGTGTACCACCATGCCTGGCTAATTTTTTGTATTTTTAGTAGAGACGAGGATTTATCATGTTGGCCAGGCAGGTCTCAAATTCCTAACCTCCAGTGATCTGCCCACCTCAGCCTCCCAAAGTGATGGGATTACAGGCGTGAGCCACCGCACCCGGCCCTATGATTCTTTATAAACAAAAATTTGTTTGGTTACACCCTTATACTGTTAATAAATTGTTTGACAAAAATGGGCTCAAAAGGTCGGGCGCGGTGACTCACACTGTAATCCCAGCACTTTGGAAGGCCGAGACGGGCGGATCACGAGGTCAGGAGGTTCGAGACCATTCTGGCTAACACGGTGAAACCCTGTCTCTACTAAAAATGAAAAAAAAAAAAATTAGCCAGACGTGGTGGCGGGCCCCTGTAGTCCCAGCTACTTGGGAGGCTGAGGCAGGAGAATGGCCTGAACCCGGGAGGCGGAGCTTGCAGTGAGCCGAGATCGCGCCACTGCACTCCAGCCTGGGCGACAGAGCAGGACTCCGTCTCAAAAAAAAAAAAAAAAAAAAAAAAAAAAAAAGGCTCAAAAGGAATGGAAATAACGTATATGTTTAAATAAATAATTTTAATTTCTCAAGAAAATACATGATGACTATATAACGTTTGTGTGTCAACGTTTACCATCTTGTGGGACATGTGGTAATATTACCAACCACATGAATACCAGAAGACAAGCCTGATCAGAAGCCAAAGCGTCTCATTCCACAGACAGAAGTTATATACAGCATAAGACGGCTGTGCCTGGAGACAATGAATTTCCACATGCAGAAGGTGCGTTTTACATATCACTTAGTGAAACATAACTTCATCAAGATCAAATGACGGTTCTAAATTAATATTTATCATTATACAAATATATGTATGTATCTATACATACATATAATGAGAAAGACATATATGTGTATATTTACCTATATATAAATGTAGAGAGAAATATCTGGAAGACTATATCTCAAGAGTGATTGCCTCTAGGAAAGGGACAATTCATATGTTTTTTAAAAAAATTTTTTGTAGAGACAGGGTCTCACTATGTTGCCCCAGGCTGGTCTTAACTCCTGGGCTCAAGCAATCCTACCACCTCAGCCTCCTAAAGTGCTGGGATTATAGGCGTGAGCCACCATGCCATATATCGTACTTCTTTGTCTTCATTTAGCTTGTCTATATTCTCTTACTCATTCCTTACACTTCTGTAATAACAAATAAAAATAAAAAAAATTTTCACTTGGAGGGGGAAATAACTGAATTCATAATCTTTAGTAAACAACCTAGAGTTTATAAAACAGATAAGCATGAACTTATAAACCAGTCCATGCATTGCATTGATGGCCCCAATTAAAGGCTACCTGGCTTCACACTCTTTGCTTTGTAATTTTGTTGTCCCTTCCTCCTGTTACTGAACATTCCTCTGGGAATGTACTTAGGCCAATGGAATGTTATCAGACATGAGACGAGCAGGGACTTGAAAAGCACCTGTGCATTTCTGCATGCTCACTAGTGCATCTCTCCCCCAGCATGATGGCTTGTCCCAGCTAGCCCACTGGAGGAATGCAAAGACACGCAGAGAAAAGCAGAGACCATCCTAGTCCCACAAGTTCCAGTCAATCCCCAATACATGAGAGAGCCCAGCTGAGATCAACTGCTGATTCCAGGTGCAGCAGCAAGTCCCATCTAGATAGGAAGAATGGCTCAGCTGCCATGGCCTTGGGAGCAATGAGAATGAGTCTTCAGGCGCTTTGTTATCCACGTTGTTGGGTCAATAGAAAACTGATAATGGGCCGGGGGTGGTGGCTCACGCCTGTAATCCCAGCACTTTGGGAGGCCGGGACGGGTGGATCATGAGGTCAGGAGATCGAGACCATCCTGGCTAACCCAGTGAAACCCCGTCTCTACTAAAAATACAAAAAACTAACCAGGTGAGGTGGCAGCACCTGTAGTCCCAGCTACTCGGGAGGCTGAGGCAGGAGAATGGCGTGAACCCGGGAGGCAGAGCTTGCAGTGAGCTGAGATCCGGCCACTGCACTCCAGCCTGGTGACAGAGCAAGACTCCGTCTCAAAAAACAACAACAAAAAAAAGAAAACTGATAACAAAGAATAGATAATATGCTGTGTGGAGAGGAGAAGAAAAGTATAAAAGAGACAAAAAAGAGAGAGAAGAACTGACCTAAGTGTTGCCACAGCATCCCCCTACATCACATCACAGGGTATCCTGCCCAGTTCTACACGGATAGGCCAGAGTATTTTGTACATTAGACTAAATCAATCTATAACATCTTTATGGGACTTTTCTTTTTTTCTTTTTTTTTCAGGTCAGATGGGTAATGTGCTGAGGTCATAACAAGATTTGAGTGTGGCACATCTCACACATGTGTGTGAATACCCAATCATTATGCCCATGAACTACAAAAGGATCTCTTTCTTTTTTTCAATAGCTTTGTCGAGATATTCACATACCGGTTTACCTGTGTGAAGTGTACAATTCAATAGTTTTTTGTATATTCACAGAGTTGTGCAACCATCACCGCAATCAATTTTGGAATGCTTGTATCACCTCAAAAGAAAATCCTGTACCCATTAGCAGTCTCTCTCATTTCCCTCCCACCCTATCTGCCTCCACAGCTCTAGGCAACCACTAACCTACTTTCTATCTCTATAGACTTGCTTATTTTATTTTATTTTATTTTGAGATGGAGTCTCACTCTATTGCCCAGGCTGAAGTACAGTGGTGTGATCTCAGCTCACTTCAACCTCCACCTCCCAGGTTCAAGTGATTCTCACACCTCAGCCTCCTGAGTAGCTGGAACTACAGGTGTTCACCACCACACTTAGCTAATTTTTGTATTTTTAGTAGAGACAGGATCTCGTCATGTTGGCCAAGTTGGTCTCGAACTCCTGGCCTCAGGTGATCCTCCCACCTCGGCCTCCCAAAGTGCTGGGATTATAGGCATGAGCCACCACACCCAGCCTGATGTTTTATATTTTATGTGGTTCTTTGTTACTGGCGTCTTTTACTTAGCATAATGCTTTAAAGATTCATCCATGTTGTAGCATGTATCAGTACTTAATTCTTTTTTATTGTGGAATAATATTGCATTGTATGAATAATCTATATTTTGTTTATCCATTCATCAGTTACTGTACATTTTGGTTGTTTCCACTTTTCAGCTACTGTGAATAATGCTGCTATGAACATTTGTGTATATGTTTTCTTTGCAGACATATGCTTTTATTCCTCTTGGGTATATCACTATGACTGGAATTCCTGTGTCATTTGGTGATACTGTTTAACCTTTTGAGAAACTGGCAAACTGTTTTCCACCAGTTGCACATTTTACATTTCTACCAGCATTGTATGAGAGTTCCAGTTTCTCCACATCTTTGTCAACACTTGTTATTGTCTGTTTTTTTCAATTACAACTACCCTAATGGCTGTAAAGTAGTATCTCAGTGTGGCTTTGGTATGCATTTCCCTAATAATCAATGATGTTTAGCATCTTTTCATGTGTTTGTTGGCCATGTATGTACCTTCTTTGCAGAAATACCTATTCAGTCTGTGCTGGAGTGCAGTGGTGTAATTTTGGCTCACTGCAACCTCTGCCTCCCAGGGTCAAGCAATTCTCCTGTCTCATCCTTCTGAGTAGCTGGGATTACAGGTGCATACCACAACACTCAGCTGATTTTTGTATTTTTAGTAGACATGGGGTTTTGCCATGTTGGCCAGGCTGGTCTTGAACTCCTGAACTCAAGTGATCTGTCTGCCTCAGCCTCCCAAAGTGCTAGGATTACAGGCATGAGCCATTGCACCTGGCCAACATAGCATTACTTTAGAGGTGCAGTCACAGAAAACCATCCAAGAAGCCTACCTGGGTTCAAGGGGAAAGGACATAGATGCCATCTCTTGATTGAGGTGGGGGGTAGGGTTTTTGGAAGAGCACATAGGATTGAACATATTATTGCAACCAATTTTGAAAAATACAGTCTGCCGCAGGAAGTTTAATGTGACTTGTTGAATTAATGACAATTGTATACCATCAATAGTAATACTTATTGACACCTACTCTATGCAAGAATCTAACTGATAGTGCTGTTGTGAAGATTAACTGATTGATACCATTGATGTGAAGCACCTAGAACAGTGACTGGCACATAGTAAGTGCACATAGTAAGTAAATGTTAGGTGTACTCTACAGTTAAGACAAATTAGAAAGCTGTAACTATAGTGTTAGCTTATTACCCTTCCCACCATTCAATTTTCAGTTGTTCATTCTGCTATTCTTTAAAACACACACACACACACACACACACAAGCTTTCTTGGTTTATGTCCTTATTTTGGTGGAAAAGCTTTCACCATCTGAAAGCTTCTTGAGAAAAGGTACATGGGAGATAAATATTTTGAAATTGTACGTGTCTGAAATCCATTTACCCCCACGCTTTACATTTTGATGGGTATGAGAATCTATGTTGGAAGTTATTTTCCCTCAGATTCTAAATACATTATTCCATTATCTTTCAGTTTCATGCGTTGCTACTGAGAAATCAGATGCCATTCTGATTCTGGATCCTTTATGTGAAACTTCATTTCCTCCTGGGTACTTGTAAGATCTTCTCTATGTCCACAGTCTTCTGAAGTTTTATCACAATGTGCCTTGCTGTGGTTCTGGTTTTGTCCATTGCACTGTACTCAGTGAGCACTTTCAATGTGGAAATTCATGCTCTTTAGTTCTCAAAATATATAATTAAATTATCTAATTCATTTCTTCCCCTGTTTCCCAGATGTCCAGGGCTGGCTTTCTGATCTTACCCTTTCTTATTTCTTTCCCTTCTCTTTGCCTTTTGCCTATGCATTCTAGGATATTTTCTAACTTTATCTTGTTAACATTCTGCTGAGTTTTTCGTTTTTGCTGTCGGATTTTTAATTTAAAAGAACTCCATTTGGTTCTCTGAGTGTTCATTTTTTAGAGTACTTATTCTTTTTTTATTGACACAGGGTCTTTCTATGTCACCCAGGCTAGAGTGCAGTGGCTGTTCACAGGCATGATAATAGCACACTACAACCTCAACCTGGGCTCAAGCAATTCTCCCACCTCAGCCTGTGGAGAATACAGGGACTACAGTCTTATGTCACCATGCCCAGCATTTCTGTTTTATCTGATCTTTCTCAGAGAAGCTCAATAGTAGATTTCTCAAAGTTTTCTTCTCCCCATAGTCTTTTTCTTCCTCATTTTGTTTTCCTTGTTAGTGTGTTTTGGATTCTATCTTTATTGTCAGATCCTTCCCTTATATTGTGATGACCTTTGGCTCTCTGCTCTTATTTAAGTGTGCCATATTTAGCAAAAAAAAAAAAAAAAAAAAAAGGAATGAAAGAAAAGAAAAAGAAACCAGGACATCTGGTTAAATTTGAATTTTAGATAAAACAACAAACAATTTTTAGTATAGGTGTGTCTCATTCAGTATTTAGGACATACTTATAGTACATGAGTATTTTATATTTTAGTAAAACATTACTTGGTGTTTCACTGAAAATCAAATTTAACTAAGTGTCCTGTATTTTATCTCGCAAACCTAAGAGTGAGATCTGCAAAGCTGCCTGGAAGCCCTGAGTGCATGTGTAAGTGGGTGGGGCTTGACAAGGGTGAGTTGACCAACAGGTTCCTCCAGTTTCATTGCATAAATGATTAGATCTCTTCAGATCTTTCCTCTTAGATTCCCCAGAGAAGAGTATTCCAAACTCTCCATCTTAGTGAGTTTGGTCCTGGCTGCCAGAGTTCTAGGAGCCAAGTGGGAAGAATACCAAGCAGCTCAGTAGATATCATCTTAAGTTTCATGTGGCTCTTCAATTTCAGTACAGTAGCCCTAGTCTTGTGTTCATCTCTTGGCCTTGATGAAAGATGGCTGCAAGTTCTTTGCACCCTCCCACCCCTCCCCACTCAGGGATGGAGCCTAATCCCCTTCCCTCGAATCTAGGCTGGCCCTAGTGACAGGCATGACTTATTGAACGCAACAGAAATAACGTTCATCAGCTTCCAAGCTTGCATAATAAGAAGTCTTGTAACTTCTGCCTGGATGTCTTGGAGTATCCTTTCTGGAAACCCTGAGCCTCCATGAAGGAAATCTGACCCTGAGCCTGCCATGTGAAGAGGGCATGTGTAGATGCTCTAGTTGACAGTGCCAGTCGAGACCAACCTTCCAGCTCTTCTTATCATGGTACCCAATATGTGAGTTCTCCAGACTGGCCCATCTGCCAGCTGGATAACACCAAGTGATCTTTCTTGATGCCAAGTGGAACAGAAGAATTGCTCGGTTCAAATTCAGAACCAGAAAATCATGAGATATAATGGTTATTGTTTTAAGTCATCTTCAAGTGTTGGGGTTGTTTTTAGGCAACCTTAGACAACCAGAACACCTCGACTACATCTGGTGTCCCCATTCCAGAGAGCCCTGCATGATTCTTCAGACAACATGCTTCCAATCATCCGCCCTGGCGGAAGAGGAGCCGTGGCCACTGTGCAGTGTTGGGGAGGCTCACTGCTTCTTGTACAGACTTACAAGAAATCGTCCTGGGTTTAGTCTCACCTACACACCCACTTTCAGACGCATCTAGTGCAAAAAACTCTCTTATCCCAAGAAATTCTACTGTCATGTTGCTTCTTGGTTTTCCCTACTTCTGGTTTGAAAGTCGGCTTTCTCAGATCTGCTAAGTCAGTTATCACCTGTTTGCTTTCCAGGTTCCAAACTCTAATTATTTTTTCTCTCTTCTTCCCTTGTCCTTGTGAGATTTAAAAAATTTTTGAGATCTACCTTACTCTGTCACCCAGGCTGGAGTGCAGTGGCAAGATCATAACTCACTGTAATCATAGCTCACTGCATTGTTTTTTCTAGAGCTGGGGTCTCATCATCTTGCACAGGGTGGTCTTAAACTCCTGGGCTCAAGCAATCCTCCTGCCTCAGCCTCCCAAAGTGCTGGGATTATAGGAATGAGCTACTGTGCCTTGTTACTCTTTTTCGTTTAATAATAGTTTCTTGCATTGCATTTCTTCCTTAGTTTGATTTTCTTCATTCTGAAATACAAATTTTAGTAGCTCCTTTAGGAAAGGTCTATGAGTTTAAATTTTCTCAGCATTTTTTTTTTTTTTGTCTGAAGCTTCCTTTATTTCATCTTATGCTTCAAGTATGCTTAGCTGGGTACAGAATTCTAGTTTTATTTTTATATTTTCCTACCCACTTTGAAGACATTAATCCTTTGTTTCTGGCCTATATTGTTGTCATGAGAAGTCTTCTGTCTGTCTAATTGCTATTTCCTTGTGAGTAATCTATATTTCCTCTCTTTGAGTTCTTAAGTCCGTCTGCATGTCTTTGTCAGTAAATGTAGCTATATGTGGATTTGCTTTTCTTTATGCTTTTAGAACTTATACTTCTGGAATTTGAAGAGTTACATCTTTTTTTGGTCCTGGACATTCTCAGTCATTGTCATTTGCCCCCTCCCTTCTATTATCTGTCTTATGTCTCCCTTCTATTTTAAGTATGTTCCTATCTTCCATATCTCAACTTTTCACTCATTCTCTCTCTCTCTCTCTCTCTCTCTCTCTCTCTCTCTCTCTCTCTCCCCCTTCTGGCAAATAGCCTCAGATTTATCTTCTAGTTAATTGGTTCTTTCTCTTTCATTGTGTCTTATCTGCTATTTAACCATTTGCTTTAAATTTCGGTGATTATGTCTTTCATTTCTAAAATTTCCCTTTGGTAGTTCTCTAGATTTACCTGTTGTTTCTTCATACACTCTTTTTCCTAATCATAGGGTTTTGATTTCTGATTTCATTTGTAATTATTTTAAACAATATTTATTTTACATCGCCTTTTAGAATGTTAGTCTAATATTTCAGGATTTTAAGGCTCCAATGCTCTTGTTTTGTTCTCTTAACTGAGCTCATGGGTGATTTTTTTTCTTGTGTTTTATGCTGTTTTTCTATGAACTCTTTTTTACACTGATTTGTTTTAGTCCATGAGACCTTCACGTGACCTTGGTTGAAGGAGTATCCACAGTGATGTTACGTTTGCTCCTGTAAGTGCCTCTAGGGTTTACCATTGGCCCAGAATCAATTTTTATGTTAACTTCTTAATTTAAGGGTTTCTTGACCACAAGGAGAGTATAAAGCAAAGTCAAAAGCAATGTGAAAAGCAGGTCTGGGTTTTTAATGACTCTGCAGAAATTCTTTTTTCTTACTCTTTCTTCTGCATATATAAAGACAGACAAGAAATACATACATACATACATACATGCATACATACAGATAGACAAGAAAATATCTATTTTCTTGTCACCTCTCTGGGCTGGTGAGTAGATTTTTTTCTATGTTTCCTTTCACTGAGGGTGCCACTCTTTGAGAGTTCCAGCTTCACACAGGATTATCTGTCTGTAGCAGGCCCAGTACTAGGCGCTTTATTCCTAGGTATGCCTTAAAATCCAAGTTCTTGACTTACGGCATCTTCTCCCGAGCCCCCATTACCCCCAGCAATTGCAATGATAGCTGGAATCTTTTCCCTCTGATTTCAAGACCTGCTTCCTTTCTGTCACCTGCCAACTTACATTTCTTTCTTGCAAGCACGAAAGCTATACGTTTAAAATCTCACCTTGTTGCCCAGACTGGTCTCGAACTCCTGGCCTCAAGCAATCCTCCTGCCACAGCCTCCCAAAGAGCTAGGATTACAGGTCTGAGCCACCATGCCCTGCTCTATTGCTGATTTTTATACATGATTCTTACTTAACTATTCTGAAAACCAAATACTTGTATTTGACACATGCCATACATAGTAACAAAAGCATCACTTGAGCCCAGGAGTTCAAGGCTGCAGTGAGCTATTGATCACACCACTGCACTCCAGCCTAGGTGACAGAACAAGACCTTGTCTCTAAAAGAAGAGATAATAAAAAAGTAAATAAATAAATAAGAAAAGCATACAATGCCTTTTATCACACTCCTCACTTAATGACTTACTTGTAACTTTAGTGACACATTTTAGTGCATTGTTTCAAAATAAGTAATAAATAGCATATTCTTTTCATCTTGGTTTATAACATAAAGTGGAGAAGCCAATTACATTAGAGCAGTCTAACTTTCATCTTGTCGTTACTAATGTTTCTAGATGCTATCTCTAATTTATTTTCCAATGGTTTATAATCTTTCTTGAAACATATATGAACACATATTTGTATTGCAAATCAACTTAGACAAAAAAGAAGTTAGACTTTTTTTCACAAAGTAACCCTGATTTACCTGGTTTGTTTCACAAATAGGACTGACTTTACTAACTAGATCTGTTTTCATAAACTAAATGAGCAAAATCTGCATCTCCTCAGGTTTGACAAAAATAAATTTAGATTGGCCAGGCACGGTGACTCACGCCTGTAATCCCAGCACTTTGGGAGTCCAAGGCAGGTGAATCACGAGGTCAGGAGTTCGAGACCAGCCTGACCAACATGGTGAAACCCCGTCTCTACTAAAAATGCAAAAAAAATTAGCCGGGCAAGGTGACGCACACCTGTAATCCCAGCTACTCTGGAGGCTGAAGCAGGAGAATCACTTGAATCAGGGAGGCGGAGGTTGCAGTGAGCCGAGATGGCACCACTGTACTCCAGCCTGGGCGACAGAGCAAGACTCCGTCTCAAAAAAAAGTAAATAAATAAAAAAAAATAATAAATTTAAATCACATTATAAGAACAGCATTTTACCAAGAAATAATTGTATTGAAAAGGTGCTTTGAATGAATATTATTTCTATTTTCTGAACTCTCTCTGAGAATACTGGGTTAAACAAAGTACCGCTAAGAGAAATAATAGCAGTCATTTGTTAAATCTTGGTGAAACTGTTTTGATATCTTTCCTAGAAAGTGAGGGTATGAACAGCCTCAACAGCTGGGGAATAAATTTGTGCAAGGAGAGGTTTCTATTGTTTGCTTTTTATTTTTATATTTATTTATTTATTTATTTTTTGAGACGGAGTGCAGTGGTGCAAATCTCAGCTCACTGCAGCCTCTGCCTCCCAGGCTCAAGCAATTCTCCTGCCTCAGTCTCCCAAGTAGCTGGGATTACAGGAGTGTGCCACCACAGCAAGCTAATTTTTTGTAGTTTTAGTAGAGACGAGTTTTTGCCATGTTGGCGAGGCTGGTCTCCAACTCCCGGGCTCAAGTGATCCTCCTGCCTCGGCCTTTCAAAGTGTTGGGATTACAGGTGTGTGCCGCTGTGCCCTGCTTATTTTTTTTGTTTTTGATAGAATTTAAAGAGGATTGTTGAAGTTAAAGTTGATACATTTTTAAGAATAATTTTTGAAAATAAAACCTTTGAATATTTTTGCTTATATCTCGGGGTGCAAAGAAATAAGTAATAGTATTAAAGGGAACTTCTTCAAGCCTCATCCACTTATACATTGAACAAGTTACCCCAATGCTTATATCTATAAAAATTTTTAAATAGGCATAGAATTGATAGAATTAGTGAACAAAAATTTTTAAATCCCCATTCACCTTGTGAATAAATGCATTTCCAGTATGTTTTTATTTTTTGTGATTATCAAAATTTGTATTATACATATATTGTTCTAATCAATTGTATGAAGTTAATAAGTAGCATAAATCAATCCAGAAGAAAAATTTTAACACTTAGAGACTTATACTCACAGGAAGTTAAAAGCTTAAATTTAAAAGTATATCCATATTTGATCATAGAGAATTATAATATAAAACCAATAAAAGAATTCCCAGCATAAAATTATTATTATTATTATTTTTTTTTTTTTGAGACGGAGTCTTGCTCTGTCGCCTGGGCTGGAGTGCAGTGGCCGAATCTCAGCTTTAGAATAAAATATTTGGGGAAGCAAAAATATATGTTCTAGTAGAAAAAGCAATAACGTGAAATTTCTAACTGTTGGAGAATAAGTATGATGATGGTGAATATAGTCCATCGAATATGTGATATTTAGTCTCCATTGCATACATAAAAATAGTAATATAAGTTTTCTTTTATTTATAAGATGCCAAAAATTATATCCTTTGTAATCATTTAGAGTTGTGATGAAATTTCTATATGTCAACTTTAAAATATATGAGAGAGTACAAGGTGTTAAAAATTAATGTAGTGTGCCAGGCACGGTGGCTCACGCTTGTAATCCCAGCACTTTGGGAGGTCGAGGTGGGTGGATCACAAGGTCAGGAGTTCAAGACCAGCCTGACCAAAACAGTGAAACCCCGTTTCTACTAAAAATACAAAAATTAGCTGGGTGTGGTGGCGGGCACCTGTAATGCCAGCTACTTGGGAGGCTGAGGCAGGAGAATCGCTTGAACCCAGGAGGCAGAGGTTGCAGTGTGCCGAGATTGTGCCACTGCACTCCAGCCTGGACAGCAGAGAGACTCCATCTCAAAAAAAAAAAAAAAAAAAATTAATGTAGTGATTGTATCAGCAAAAACATTGGAAAGCCACTGTAATAGTTCACAGTGTATGATATTTCACAGTTGTTTCCAGCAGAAAGGCTGTATATTTCTACTGTGGCCTAATCTCTGCCCTCCTGTTACACCAGCAAGAACTAATGACCAGGTGCAGTGGCTCACACCTGTAATCTCAGCACTCTGGGAGACTGAGGCAGGCAGATCACCTGAGGTCAGGAGTACAAGACCAGGCTGGCCAACATGGTGCAACCCCATCTCTACTAAAACTACAAAAATTAGCTGGGCGTGGTGGCGCATGCTTGTAGTCCCAGCTACTCAGGAGGCTTAGGGAGGAGAATAGCTTGAACCCAGGAGGCGGAGGTTGCAGTAAGAGGAAATCAGGCCACTAAACTCTATCCTGGGGGACAAAACGAGAGTCCATCAAAAAAAACCCCCAAAACTGCTGTATGTTGTATTTGGAAAATATGTGCAGAGAAGCACTAAACTCTGAAGTTTCTAATGAACTGGGGTCAATACTGTATTCAGTAGTTCAGTAGTTATGACCAAGCATCATGTATATTTTTTTAAATTACACTTTAAGTTCTGGGATACACGTGCAGAACGTGCAGGTTTGTTACACAGGTATACACGTGCCATGGTGGTTTGCTGCGCCCATCAACCCATCATCTACATTAGGTATTTCTCCTAATGCTATCCCTCCCCTAGCTCCCTACCCCCCGACAGGCCTCTGTGTGTGATGTTCCCCTCCCTGTGTCCATGTGTTCTCATTGTTCAACTCCCACTTACGAGTGACAACATGTGGTGTTTGGTTTTCTGTTCCTGTGTTAGTTTGCTGAGAATGATGGTTTCCAGCTTCATCCATGTTCCTGCAAATGACATGAACTTATCTTTTTTTATGACTGCATAGTATTCCATGGTGTAAATGTGCCACATTTTCTTTATCCATTCTATCATTGATGGGCATTTGGGTTGGTTCCAAGTCTTTGCTATTGTGGACAGTGCTACAATAAACATACGTGTGCATGTGTCTTTATAGTGGAATGATTTATAATCCTTTGGGTATATGCCCAGTAATGGGATTGCTGGGTCAAATGGTATTTCTGTTTCTAGATCCTTGAGGAATCACCACACTGTCTTCCACAATGGTAGAACTAATTTATACTCCCACCAACAGCGTAAAACCATTGCTCTTTCTCCACATCCTCTCCTGCATCTGTTGTTTCCTGACTTTTTTTTTTTTTTTTTTTTGAGACGGAGTCTCGCTTGGTCGCCCAGGCTGGAGTGCAGTAGCACGATCTCAGCTCACTGCAAGCTCCTCCTCCCGGGTTTACGCCATTCTCCCGCCTCAGCCTCCCGAGTAGCTGGGACTACAGGCGCCCGCCACCTCGCCCGGCTAGTTTTTTTGTGTGTGTATTTTTTAGTAGAGACGGGGTTTCACCATGTTAGCCAGGATGGTCTTGATCTCCTGACCTCGTGATCCTCCCATCTCAGCCTCCCAAAGTGCTGGGATTACAGGCTTGAGCCACCAAGCCCGGCCGTTTCCTGACTTTTTAATGACCGCCATTCTAACTGGCATGAGATGATATCTCATTGTGGTTTTGATTTGCATTTCTCTAATGACCAGTGATGATGAGCTTTTTTTTGTATGTTTGTTGGCTGCATAAATGTCTTCTTTTGAGAAGTGTCTGTTCATATCCTTCGCTCACTTTTTGATGGAGTTGTCTGTTGTTTCCTTGTAAATTCATTTAAGTTCCTTATAGATTCTGGATATTAGCCCTTTTTCAGATGGATAGATTGCAAAAATTTTCTCCCATTCTGTAGGTTGCCTGTTCACTCTGATGATAGTTTCTTTTGCTGTGCAGAAGCTCTTTAGTTTAATTAAATTCCATTTGTCAATTTTGGCTTTTGTTGCCATTGCTTTTGGTGTTATTGTCATGAAGTCTTTGCCCAGGCCTCTGTCCTGAATGGTATTGCCTAGGTTTTCTTCTAGGGTTTTTATGGTTTTAGGTCTTACATTTAAGTCTTTAATCCATCTTGAGTTAATCTTTGTATAATACAAGGTGTAAGGAAGGGGCCCAGTTTCCGTTTTCTGCATATGGCTAGCCAGTTTTCCCATCACCATTTATTAAATAGGGAATCCTTTCCCCATTGCTTGTTTTTGTCAGGTTTGTCAAAGATCAGATGGTTGTAGATGTGTGGTATTATTTCTGAGGCCTCTGTTCTGTTCCATTGGTCTATATATCTGTTTTGGTACCAGTACTATGCTGTTTTGGTTACTGTAGCCTTGTAGCATAGTTTGAAGTCAGGTAGTGTGATACCTCCAGCTTTGTTCTTTTTGCTTAGGATTGTCTTGGCTATCCAAAAATCCTCAGTAAAATACTGGCAAACCGAATCCAGCAGCACATCAAAAAACTTATCTGCCACAATCAAGTCAGCTTCATCCCTGGGATGCAAGGCTGGTTCAACATATGCAAATCAATAAACATAATCCATCACATAAACAGAACCAATGACAAAAACCACATGATTATCTCAATACATTCAGAAAGGGCCTTCAATAAAATTCAACACCCCTTCATGCTAAAAACTCTCAATAAACTAGGTATTGATGGAACGTATCTCAAAATAATAAGAGCTATTTATGACAAACCCACACCCAATATCATACTGAATGGGCAAAAGCTGGAAGCATTTCCTTTGAAAACCAGCACAGGACAAGGATGCCCTCTCTCACCACTCCTGTTCAACATAGTATTGGAAGTTCTGGCCAGGGCGATCAGGCAAGACAAAGAAATAAAGAGTATTCAAATAGGAAGAGAGGAAGTCAAATTGTCTCTGTTTGCAGATGACATGATTGTATATTTAGAAAACCCCATCGTCTCAGCCCAAAATCTCCTTAAGCTGATAAGCAACTTCAGCAAAGTCTCAGGATATAAAATCAATGTGCAAAAATCACAAGCATTCCTATACACCAATAATAGACAAACAGAAAACCAAATCATGAGTGAACTCCCATTCATAATTGCTACTAAGAGAATAAAATACCTAGAAATACAACTTACAAGGGATGTAAAGGATCTCTTCAAGGAGAACTACAAACCACTGCTCAAGGAAATAAGAGAGGACACAAACAAATGGAAAAACATTCCATGTTCATAGATAGAAAGAATCAATATTGTGAAAATGGTCATACTACCGAAAGTAATGTATAGATTCAATGCTATCCCCATCAAGCTTCCATTGACTTTCTTCACAGAATTAGAAAAAAACTACTTTAAATTTCATATGGAACCAAGCATCATATTTTAAGACTTCACAAGGAGGCACGGCTAAGGACTGGTGCCTAGCCCTCCAAAATACCTTCTAGGGGAAAGACAGTCACTGTTACAGTTCTCAGCTTAGGCAAGAGGGAAAGACATAGTGTCCAATCATAAATGAGTTTCCAAGGCTGGTTTAGGAAATGGTGTCACAAGGGGCCCGGGGTAATTGCTAGGCTATGCTAAGAAGTGTATGGAGGCTGGGATTCGGGAATGAGGGTATTTTCCTCTCAGGAACAGAGAAATGCAGGAGGGCATTTGGTTCATGTGTCCCCAGGACTCTACTGCTGGTGAAATCTAAGGATGAGGTGACTATATGTTCCAGTTTACCTGGGCAGTTCAGTTAATTATTTTTGTCCTAGCATAATTTTCATTGTCCCCCCTTTCACTCCCAAAGCATCTCAATTGGACTGTAAGTTATATATCATTTACATATACTGCACGTGTCTATTCTCCATTTCTGTACTTATCTAACTGTGGACCAGTAACAAAGTTCAAGGACCGGCACTGGTTTGTGGATCAACACTTTGAGTAGCATGGTTTTAGGAGTCAGAATAAGACTTCTAGTAGGACATCCTTTACTCTAGTGTTTAGTGATTGTTCAAATAGTCCTGAAGAACTGAATCCAGAGTTCCAGATCTGGCTCCTGTGTGGATGATGTGTAGCTTCTTGTTTTTCCTCAGACACAGATCACACCCCATAGCCAAAATGTGTTCTGTGACACAGGGACATCCAACTAAGAGGCTGTGAACTAAGGGAGAAAGATCTTAAGAATCCATGTCTCACTAAGGATAGGGCAGGAACATTTGTACTGCTCTCTCTGACCATTTCAGGAACCCCACTCTGTATTTTATGTCAAGTATAACAAGGACATCTTAGTTCAATTCTTTCTTTTTTGCGGGGGATGAAATCTTGCTCTGTCACCCGGGCTAGGGTGCAGTGGCGCTCTCTGGGTTCACTACAACCTCCACATCCTGGGTTCAACTGATTCTCCTGCCTCAGCCTCCCGAGTAGCTGGGATTACAGGCACCTGCCATTATGCCTGACTAATTTTTGTATTTTTAGTAGAGACAAGGTTTCACTATGTTGGCCAGGCTGGTCTCGAACGCCTGACCTCAAGTGATCAGCCTGCCTCAGCCTCCCAAAGTGCTGGGATCACAGGCGTGAGCCACCACACCCAGCCTTAGTTCAATTCTTTAATGTGCCCATTCCAGTCAACACAACCGGTTTTCAAAATGAAAAGGCTAAGTTCTAATTTAAGAAGCCATCTGACTAGAGGTCCCTAAGGCTTCTCCCAACAACCTATTAAAATTCCTTAAAAGAAAAAGATTGACTCAGCAACACTGCTCATCTAAGGATGAGTAAACAGAAAAAAATTACAACCATCTCATAGGTTTATGAGAAGATTCTACAGCATATAACAAGAAAACACAACACTCAAGATGAGGAAGAGGCTGGGCGTGGTAGCTCACGTCTGTAATCCCAGCACTTTGAGAGTCTGAGGCGGGTGGATTACTTGAGTTCAGGAGTTCGAGGCCAGCCTTGCCAACATGGCAAAACCCTGTCTCTACTAAAAATACAGAAAATTAGCTGGGCATGGGCCTGTAGTCCCGGCTTCTTGGGAGGCTGAGGCGGGAGAATCTCTTGAATCTGGGAGGCAGAGGTTGCAGTGAGCTGAGATTGCGCCACTGCCCTCTAACCTGGGTGACAGAGTGAGATTTCATCTAAAAAAAAAAATCAACTTTATGTTTGCAATAAAAATTCAATAAAAAGGCCAAGAATACAGTGGCTCATGCCTGTAATCCCAGTGTTTTTGGAGGCTGAGACAGGATTGCTTGAATCCAGGAAGCTGAGGCTGGAATGAGCTGAGATCACGCCACTGCACTCTAGCCTGGGCAACAGAGTGAGTGAGACTCTGTCTCCAAAAAACAAACAAACAAACAAAAAGACAAATAGATACTTAAAAAGAGATAATATACAGATTGAGGTAAAAAGGGAGAGCTGGCAGTAAGACAAGTAAGAATCAAAAGAAACTAGACCAGGTAATGAACATCTCCAAGAAAGCAAAACTATGCCTTGCTGTGTCCCCCAGGGTGGAGTGCAGTGGTGTGATCATAGTTTACTGTAACCTCGAGTTCCTGGGCTCAAGCAATACTCTCACCTCATTCTCCCAAGTGGGTAGGACTCTAGGCACATGGAACCATGCCTGGCTAACATCGTCATCTCTTTGTTCTTTTCCTCTACTTTCTGAGAGAGCTTCTCAAGTTTGCTGTCCAGGTCACTCAGTTTTTCACTGCTTCTAATGTAGTTTTAAATTCTGGGCCGGGCGCGGTGGCTCATGCCTGTAATCCCAGCACTTCGGGAGGTCAAGGCGGGTGGATCACGAGGTCAGGAGATGGAGACCATTCTGGCTAACATGGTGAAACCCTATCTCTATTAAAAAATACAAAAAATTAGCTAGGCGTGGTGACTGGCACCTGTAGTCCCAGCTACTCAGGAGGCTGAGGCAGGAGAATGGCGTGAACCCAGGAGGTAGAGCTTGCAGTGAGCCGAGATCGTGCCACTGCACTCCAGCCTGGGCGACAGAGTGAGATTCCGTCTCAAAAAAAAAAAAAAAAAAAATCAGCCGGGTGTGGTGGCATGTGCCTGTAATTCCAGCTACTCAGGAGGCTGAGGCAGGAGAATCACTGGAACCCGGCGGGCAGAGGCTGCAGTGAGCTGAGATTGTGCCACTGCAATCCAGCCTGGGCAACAGAGCAAGACTCCATCTCAAAACAAAATAAACAAACAAAAAAACCTTGTCTTAAAAAAAAATAAAAAGGGAGCCATGTGGTGACTCATATCTGTAATCCCAGTACTTTGGAAGGCCAAGGTGGGTGGATCATCTGAAAGGTCAGGAGTTTAAGACCAGCTTAGCCAACATGGTGAAACCCCGTCTCTACTAAAAATACAAAAATTCACCAGGTGTGGTGGTGGGTACCTGTAATCCCTGCTACTCGGGAGGTTGAGGCAAAAGAATCGCTTGAACCTGGGAGGTGGAAGTTGCAGTGAGCCGAGATCGAGCCTCCAGCCTGGGCAACAGAGTGAGACTCTGTCTCAAAAAAAAAAAAAAGAAAGAAAAGAAAATGATAACAGATGAGATCATAGACACAAAGGGTAGAGAATGGAGACTTGACATGTACATGGTTGTTGTTCCAAAGAAGATGAGACCTTCAGGGCATAAACCCATGAAGACAAGAAAATAGTACAGGGGACAACAGCACTAAACTTTTGGAAGAGGGACAGCAAATAAACGAGTGAAAAATGATTTAGCAGATCAGAGGAGGTAGTGTCAAAAGCCAGTAGCAGAGAGAGTTGAGAACAAACCTGATCCATATCACTGAGTCTTCAAAAGGCTCAGGAAGTGGTTGCAAAAAGTACCTTAGAGTTCCTCCTCTGGGGGAACACAGGGCAAGGCTGAGAGACAGAGTTCAGCACTGATGCAGAGAATGAGATCTTCAGGGTGTAAACCCTGGAAGACAAGAAAATAGTACAGGGGACAACAGCACTAAACCTTTGGAAGAGGGACAGCAAATAAACGAGTGAAAAATGATTTAGCTTCTCCCCTGGGTCTCTCCGGAACTGGGTCCTCCAATACAAGTGATCGGTTTTTGCCTCCTATGCAGAACACTGAAAGCATCTTCTCTGGGGAATTCTGACAAGTCCAGGTCTAAGGAAATCAACTTTTGAGGTTCACCCTCTAGTGTCCCGTCTAGTCAATAAGTTATACCTAAGCACTATTTCCAATCAGCTTTTCAAATCCTCAGTTTTATTTTGTATTTGTTTTGAGACACGGTCTTGCTCTGTGCCCAGGCTGGAGTCCAGTGGCAGGATCACACCTCACTGCAAACTCCACCTCCCAGGTTCAAGCGATCCTCCCACCTTAGCCTCCCAAGTAGCTGGGACTACAGGCACGCACCACCACACCTGGCTAATTTTTGTGTTTCGTAGAGATGGGGTTTTGCCATGTTGTCCATGTTGGTCTCAAACTCCTGGGCTCAAGCAATCTGCCCACCTCAGCCTCCTAAAGTACTGGGGTTCCAGGTGTGATCCCAGCCTGGAATTCCATGCACAGCCTCAAATTCCCGGTTTTAAATATGGATAACCAAGGATTATCAAATGTTAAGGAAAGACTTGAAGATGAAATATAGAGAGTAAACCAACCAAATAAGCAGCACTGAAGGAAACAGAAACCATGTAAGGAGAAAACGTTAAAAAGAAGTATTTAAGGGAGAAAAAAGTACTGTTAAAATTTAAAAAATGATAAATATATCAATTATTCAATGGAAGAGTTGGAAGATAAAGGCAAGGAAATATTTCAGGAAGAACAACAAAACAAAAATATTTTTAATAGATGGACAATAGAAAATTCAGGAAGAGAAAACAGAAGAAAACACAGGGTAAAAATCAACAATGAATGAAGTAATTCAAGAAAATGTCCAGAACTGAAGGATGTGCATTTCTAGAAGAATGGTGGGGACAAATAGAATACCCTACAAACAGAGCATCAGAGAGAGAGAGGGAGAGAGACTGATTCACACAGAGGATCAGTTGTCAGACCGGCTTTACACTGCACAAGAACAGCACTGAAACCTAGAAGATGACAGAGCAATTTCTTCACAATTCTAAAAAAAGAGAATTCCACTCTCAAATTGCAAACTAGACAAATAATCAAGTGTCAGAGTAGTAGGAAAACATGTCAGACATGGTAATTTAAAAACGTTTACCTTCTGTACACTGTTCTCAACATAGCACTGAAGATGTGCTGCATCAAAATGAGGAGAAACCAAGAAGATACAAGACACAAAAACAGAGGCTCCAGCACAGGAAGAAAGCAAAGAGAACTCCCAAGATGATGGTGAAGGGAAATCATAAGATGTCAACTGCATATCAGGCCTGGAGGGCATATCAGACTGAGGCAGGTCAGAAGGCTCCTAGATTCTTATAGAAAGATGAAATTGATAGAATATCTAATGTGAATGAACATCTTGATGGGTGGTGAAGAGTTTGAAGGTAAGGTAGTGAAAGTGTATAGGAAACTAAAGGAATGAAAAGAAAGACAGTTACTAGCTCCAAAATGTTATATGAGAAAAGAAAATAAATAGACTTTACTACATAGCTCAGCTGTAAATAGTGTTTACTTATTAACAATGATGTCAGGCTGGGTGCCGTGGCTCACACCTGTAATCCCAGCACTTTGGGAGGCTGAGGTGGGTGAATCACTTGAGATCAGGAATTCGAGATCAGTCTGGCCAACATGGTGAAACCCCATCTTTATTAAAAATACAAAAATTAGCTGGGCCTGGTGGCGTGCACCTGTAGCCCCAGCTACTCGGGAGACTGAGGCAGGAGAAACGCTGGAGCCTGGGAGGCAGAGGCTGCAGTGAACCAAGATGGCGCTGCTGCACTCCAGCCTGGGCAACAGAGCCAGTGGCAAAACAAACAAACAAACAAACAAAAAAACACAGAAAAGTCTCAAACAAACAAACCCAAAACAATAAGGCAAGCACTGATTATTAATCTAACCTAACAAAAATCTAACCAAAATTATGATATAGGTGGTTTTTTTGTTTTGTTTTTTGAGACAGGGTCTTGCTTTATTGCTCAGGCAGGAATGGACTGGTGCGATCATCCTCACTGCAGCCTGAAACTCCTGGGCTCAAGCGACTGGATTTCTGACTCTGCCTCCTGACTATGACTATGGTCAGCTAAGACTATGGGACTATGCCACCATGCCCAGCTTCTTCGCCCTGAGGAGAAGAAACATCTCAATCTGTGAACAGAATTAAAAGAATCTATTGCCTAGACCTATTCTTGTGAAAGTTTTAAATTTTTAGAATAAAAAATCCTACAATAAAATTTACTACAAAGGAACAAAGATAAGTAAGGTTTTAGACTCAACAATAAACATATGTCTTCTTTTATGAAGACATAAAAATTTGAAGGGAAAAATTGTGTCCAAGAATTCTTTACCTAGCCAATGTATCTTCTCTTTTATTTACTTATTTATTTTATGTATACTTTGTTTTATTCATAATTTGTAATATTCTTGGATATCAAAAGTAATCCTAATGACGGCTGAATTTAACAAAGAAATGTTAACCTCATTTAAAAACACATACTGATCCATCTCATTCAATGGTAATAGTCTCATTTAATGATCATTTAAAGGGATGTTAAAAACAAACATGCACACAATTGTAGTTTTCTTATGAAAACTATTTCATTATTGGTGGGTAGCGCATATATGTATTGTTTAAATAATGTAGAGGTGACTGCACAACTGCGAGATGGGTAACTAGATCGATAACCAGCTCAACGATAAACTAGTTAACAAGTAACTAAATATTTAAAAGGTGAAAGATTTATATGATCTGAAGAGAAACCAGAGTATTAAATATTTTAAATACAGTTCTTGTTTAGATCATCTTTTGTTTTGATCACCTTCTTGGTCAGGGGAAAAGCCTGCTGGTCACAATGAAATATATTAAGAGCAAATATGATATCCATTCCTAAGGGTTTCTTTAAGCTTCCAACTCCAGGACAAGCCCAAGTTAGTAGTGATCCATCGGTAATGCTCTTCCCACCTATCTACCAGGCAGACATTGGAAGCTTCACACCAAGCCTCAGAGTCTGAGTGTAGCCCATTCCAATTAAACTAGTATTGTTGACTTTTGCATTTACGGGTCTTTTGAAAAAGGTTATTGCAAAGGATACAGATGAAAACATGCATACGGCAAGGCATGGGAAGGGGTGCAGAGCTTCCATGACCTCTAAGGCATGGCACCCTCTAGTAACCTCCATGTCTTCAGCTCTCCAGAAGCTCTTTTCACTTATTATTATTTTTTTATGAGACAGCGTCTCACTCTGTCGCCCAGACTGGAGTGCAGTGGTGCTATCATTCTCACTGCGGCCTTGAACTCCCGGGTTCAACTGATCATCCTGCCTAGCCTCCCAAGTAGCTAGGACTACAGGCAGCAGGCCACCATGCCTGGCTAACTTATTTTTATTTATTTTTTATTTTTTTGAGACAGAGTCTCACTCTGTCGCCCAGGCTGGAGTGCAGTGGTGTGATCTTGGCTCACCGCAAGCTCTGCCTCCCGGATTCACGCCATTCTCCTGCCTCAGCCTCCCGAGTAGCTGGGACTACAGGTATCCGCCACTACCATGCCTGGCTAATTTTTTTTGTATTTTTAGTAGAGACGGGGTTTCACCGTGTTAGCCAGGGTGGTCTCAATCTCCTGACCTCGTGATCTGCCTGCCTCGGACTCCCAAAGTGCTGGGATTACAGCTGTGACCCACCGTGCCCGGCCCTATTTTTACTTTTTTGTAGAAACAGGGTCTCACTTTGTTGCCCAGGCTGATCTACAACTCCTGGCCTCAAGTGATTCTTCTGCCTCAGCCTCCTAAAGCACTGAGATTATAGTTGTGAGTCACCCACCCAACCCATTTTCACTTTTAAAGACAACAAAAGGACACTCACATAGCTTTCTTGAAAAAATTACTTGATGAGATATTCTAACCTGTCTGAAAGATGACCCAACTCAAAGATCACGGTATAAAAGAACTCTCAGTAGGAATGAAAATAAGGCAAACAGGCCGGGCGCGGTGGCTCAAGCCTGTAATCCCAGCACTTTGGGAGGCCGAGACGGGCGGATCATGAGGTCAGGAGATCGAGACCATCCTGGCTGACACGGTGAAACCCCGTCTCTACTAAAAAATACAAAAAAAAACTAGCCGGGCGAGGTGGCGGGCGCCTGTAGTCCCAGATACTCGGGAGGCTGAGGCAGGAGAATGGCGTGAACCCGGGATGTGGAGCTTGCAGTGAGCCGAGATCTGGCCACTGCACTCCAGCCTGGGCGGCAGAGCGAGACTCCGTCTCAAAAAAAAAAAAAGAAAATAAGGCAAACAAAGAAATGTATTAATATATTTTATGACTGTGGTTTCAAAACAGAATTCATTTCATTATTTGATTTTATTTATTTTTAAGAGTCTCACTCCGTGGCCTGGGCTGGAGTGCAGTGGTTCTCTCTCAGCTCACTGCAACCTCCACCTCCTGGGTTCAAGCGATTCTCTTGCCTTAGCCCTCCGAGTAGCTGGGATTACAAGTGCCCACCACCATGCCCAGCTCATTTTTTGCATTTTTAGTAGAGATAGGGTTTCACCATGTTTGCCAGTCTGGTCTCGAACTCTTGACCTCAAGTGATCCACTCGCCTTGGCCTCCCAAAGTGCTCAGATTACAGGCGTGAGCCACTGCACCCAGCCTCAAAACAGAATTCAAATGTGAAAAAGTATTAAAAGACAGGCTGGGCATGGTGGCTCATGCTTGTACTCCCAGCACTTTAGGAGGTTGCAGATCACTTGAGCGCAGGAGTTTGAGATCAGCCTGGGCAACATGGTGAAACCTTTTCCTACTAAAAATACAAAAATTAACCAGGCATGGTGGTGTGTGCCTGTAATCCTATCTTCTTGGGGGTTGAGGCGGGAGGATCTCTTGAGCCTGGAGAAGTTGAGGCTGCAGTGAGCCGTGATCATGCCACTGCACTCCAGCCTTTGTGACAGAATGAGACCCTGTCTCAAAAAAAAAGTTATTGAAAGACAATACATAATTTTATAGTAACAACAGCTAACACTTATTTTATTTATTTATTTTTTAGACAGGGTCTTGCCCTGTCACCCAGGCTGGAGTGCAGTGGCATGGTTCACAGCTCGCTGCAGCATTGACATCCTGGGCTCAAGCCATCCTCCAACCTCAGTCCTCCAAGCAGCTAGGATTACAGGTTCGTGCCACTGTGCCTGGATAATTTTTGTATTTTTTGTATTTTTTGAGATTATAGGTGTGAGCCACTGCCAGGCCACTAACATTTATTTTTAAGTGTTTTATATTACACTCTGGTCTAAATGCTTTACCTGAAGTACCTCATTTGCTTCTCAGAGCAGCCCAGTGAAGTTGGTACCATCAATATATCTATTTTACAGCTGAGGAAACTGAGGCACGGGATAAAGTCATTTGCCTAAGGTTACACAGCTAGCGTACTGGTTATTTGACTATTGTCTCTATGCTATGATCCTGAGGTTGGAATTTGCAAACTATTTCCCAGACATCCCGGCTCCTCTTTCTGCGAATAAGAGGCACTGAAGGGGAACTGGAAGGAGTAAGAAGGCTCAGCCTTCCTGTTTTCTAGTGTTGTTCTCCCATCAGCGGCAGAAAGTTGGCTTTAGCTCCTAGTATCTTTGGCCGCTTCCAGCATCTTGGGCCACTACCAGCAGGAATCTTGCTTCACTCCCTCAGAGGAATCTTCAGCTGGGGTCTGGTGGGGGACCCTCTGTTCCTTTGCGGTCCAAATGCCAGGTGCATAGTGCCTCCCCTCTGAGGTCTGAGCCCTCTCCTCTGAAATCTTAGGTTCTAGTAACTTGACTTCTTCCTTTTGTTCTTACAATCCCGAAAGGCGGTAGGTTCTTCCTGCAGTTATTCATCTCTGCTTACCTCAGCTTCTCAGTTTTTCCTATTTTAGTCATCCAGCACCTGTGTAACCAATTCCTTGTATTAATCCTCTGTTTGACATAGTTAATGTGATTTTTGCTTTGCTGACTAAACCCTGATTATTACAGTAAGTGACAAAGCTGGGGTTCAAACACAGCAGTTTTGACTTCAGGACCTGTACTCTTAACCACTATTCGTATTATTCTCAGGTTTACAAAGTAAACATATAAAATTAACATAAAAAAGTAAACATGACTTTATATAACTCATGGGGCAAAGAGGAACTAAAAAATGTAACCTGTAATTGGAGTATTTAGAACTTAAATATGAGTACAGAAAAATTAAAACTTCTGTGACGTGTGAAAGCCGTATTTATTGAGTCAAACTGTTAGCCTTAGATGGTCAAACTCTTTAGCTTTAGCTACATTTATTGAGAGTCATAAACTCTTAGCTTTAGCTTTTATTTTGAAACAAGAAGGAAAACAACAAATAAAACATTTGAATAACTAGAGACATAGCAAAATAAACCAAAATAAAGCCAAAGGAAAAATGACACATAAACAAACAAAGAAAATAAAAAAAACTTCTACAGTTGAGTTTTAAATATCTAACAACATTTTTTATTGAAAAGATAGGCAAACATAACCAGACACACTGGCTCACACCTGTAATCCCAGCACTTTGGGAGGCTGAGGCAGGCGGATCACCTGAGGTCAGAAGTTCGAGACCATCCTGGCCAACGTGGCAAAACTGGGTCTCTATTAAATATATAAAAAATTGGCTGGGTGTGGTGGCACATGCCTGTAATCCAAGATACTCGGGAGGCTTGAGGCGGGAGAATCGCTTGAGCCTGGAAGGTGGCTGGAGGTTTCAGTGAGCTGAGATTGCGCCACGGCACTCCAGCCTGGATGACAGAGCAAGACTCTGTCTCAAAAAAGAAAGAAAGAAAGAAAGAAAAGAAAGAAAGAAAGAAAGAAACAAAGAAAGAAAGAAAGAAAGAAAGAAAGAAAGAAAGAAAGAAAATATAGGCAACAAACAGTTGGTCTAATCAAAATAAAATGGGAGAAAACATAAATTTATAAAATTAGGAACAAGAAATGGACATAATAACAAAGACAGAGAATATTTCCACACTTATGAGAGAATGCAAAATATGAATGAATGACAGTAAACCACTGATTCCCAACACTGTTTTATGGGTTGGGGTTACAATGGTTAATGAGATAAAATCTATACCTTCTAATTTTAAATATATTTGTGTGATTACTTGATCAACATTATGTCCTAACCACCCTTCTGCCTCCATGACCCCTTCCCTTGCCAGTTAAAGAAATCTATGATTTTTAAAATAGGCATGTCTCATGCCTATTTTTATTTATAATTTTGTCATTTTTTATTCCCAGCAACTGACAGAGCTTCTTTGCACATAGTGAAAAAAGCAAGTTGTAGTAGATTATATTCTCTATCAAATAAAATTACACACATGCACACACACCACACACACACACACACACACACTGAAAAATGCAGAAAGGATATCCAAGTACCTGTTGATAGGGTTTACTTATAAGTAATGAAAGCAACTGAGGTTTATTATTTTTTCTGCTTTTATATGTTTCCAAATGTTGCAAAATGATTATGTATTATCATAACCAGGAAAAAAGTTTTAAAAACAACCCTTCATCCAAAAAAAAAAAAAAAGGTTAATATCAAACTGGAGAAAAAGGATTTTCCATTTATGTGATAATAGGTTTCAATTAATGTCATTAATAAAGAATTGAACATCCAATCTCAAGTTGTCATTCAGACACTATCACATCATTCTAGTATAATTATTTGCACAGCATTAATCAGTATCTGACATTTGTCTTGACTCGCTGGCTTATTTATTGTGTTCTCTTTGCCCTGACCCCAACATGAGCTCTCTAGGAAGGGAAACCTTGTTTATCCTGTTTTGCACCATATTGTTTAGTACATGGTAGTTCATTACATACTGATTGAATAAAGGAGCACTCTCAAATCAATTCTTAAAAATAAATGCTCCAGTGGAAAAATGGAAAAGGATACAATTTAGAAATGAAGAAATATATACATCCAATAATTACTAGATTATAAACTCTGTGAAGGAAAACACATGTCCATCTTCTTTATCATATTTCAGTGCCTAGCACTGTTTCAGCATATAATAGATTCTTAATAAACAACTGATGAATAAATAAATGAACAGGAAAAATTGTTCAACCTCACTAATTTAAACAATGACAACAATAAACACTATTCCTACCTAACAAAACGAAATGGATTTCTTTTCAAACTGCACAAACTCAGGCCGGGCGCGGTGGCTCACGCCTGTAATCCCAGCACTTTGGGAGGCCGAGGCGGGCGGATCACAAGGTCAGGAGATCGAGACCACGGTGAAACCACGTCTCTACTAAAAATACAAAAAATTAGCCGGGCGCGGTGGCGGGCGCCTGTAGTCCCAGCTACTCGGGAGGCTGAGGCAGGAGAATGGCGTAAGCCCAGGAGGCGGAGCTTGCAGTGAGCCGAGATCGCGCCACTGCACTCCAGCCTGGGCGACAGAGCAAGACTCCGTCTCAAAAAAAAAAAAACAAAAAAAAACAAAAAAAAAAACAAACTGCACAAACTCAGAGCTGGCAAGGGTATGGAAATAGTTAGGATTTAATGCCTTCTTTTAAGATCAAAAGCTCTAGCCGGGCACAGTGGCTATGCCTGTAATCCCAACACTTTGGGAGGCCGAGGGAGGAGGATTGCTTGAGGCCAGGAGTTCAGCATCCGACTAGGCAACATAGCAACACTCTGTCTCTACAAAAAATTAAGAAATAATTAGCTGGGCGTGGTGCTGTGCACCAGTCATACAGGAAGCTGAGGTGGGTGGATCCCTTGAAAGCCTCCGGTTATGATCATGCCACTGCACTCCAGCCTGGGTGACAGAGCAAGACCCTGTCTCAAAGGAAAAAAAAGGAAACAAAAACCGCCAATAGCTCCTTGAAGGCAAGGAGTGTTAACTATCTTGTTTATTTTAATAAACTTTCTAAAGTCTAGCACGTGGTGCTTAATAAATATTTGTTTACTGGATCAGTGAGTGGAGAACAAATCAGTATCAATCTCCTGGAGGGTACTTTGGTTCTCTAGCTGTAAAAACATTCATACCTTTTGACCCAGTTATTTCATTTATAACAACATAGCCTTAGAAAGAAAATCAGGGGGCCAGGCGTGGTGGCTCACGCCTGTAATCCCAGCAATTTGGGAGGCTGAGGTGGGTGGATTACCTGAGGTCAGGAGTTCAAGACCAGCCTGGCCAACACGGTGAAACCCTGTGCCTACAAAAAATACAAAAATTAGCCGGGCATGATGGCAGGTGCCTGTAATCCCAGCTATTCTGGAGGCTTAGGCGGGAGAATCACTTGAACCCAGGAGGTGGTGGCTGCAGTGAGCCGAGATTGCACCATTACACTCCAGCATGGAAGACAGAGCAAGGGTCCTTCTCAAACAAAACAAAACAAAACAAAACAAAACAAAAACCAACATCAGGCCAGGCGCAGTGGCTCACACCTTTAAACCCAGCACTTTGGGAGGCTGATGCGGGTGGATTGCTTTGAGTTCAGGAGCTCAAGACCAGCCTGGGCAACATGGTGAAACCTTGTCTCTACAAAAATAAAAAAATTTAAAAAGCCAGGCATGGTGGTCTGAGAGGACTGCTTGAGCCCAGGAGGTTGAGGCTGCAATGAGCTGAGGTTGTGCCACTGCACTCCAGCCTGGGTGGTAGGTCAAGACCCTGTCTTAAAAAAAAAAAAAAGAAGAAGAAAGAAAATCAAAGAAGCATACAAGAGAATATTCATTCTAATCGTACATAAAAAGCAACATTTAAAAAAAAATTGACAGTAAAGCACTGATTATTAAGCAGCCACTAAAAGAATATTTTGGAGAATATACAATGAAATAGGAAACTATGAAATGAAAAAAAAATTAAATATACAATGTGATCTAATACAGTAAAAATGTACTTATATATGGAAAAACGCTAAAAGGAAATTGATCAAAATGTCAATAGCAGTTATCACTGAGTGGTAGAATTACAGCTGACTTTTATTTTCTTCTATCTACTTTCTTCAATGAGCACATAATTACTTTCTTAAAATTCAAAACCCAAATCAAGTGGAAAATAAGAAGACAAGGCTCAGTTTAAAAAAGAAAATTAGGCTGGGCATGGTGGCTCACACCTGTAATCCCAGCACTTTGGGAGGCTGAGGTGGGCAGATCACCTGAGGTTGGGAGTTCGAGACCAACCTGACCAACATGGAGAAACTCCGTCTCTACTAAAAATACAAAATTAGCCAGGCATGGTGGCGCACACCTGTAATCCCGGCTACTTAAGAAGGCTAAGGCAGGAGAATCACTTGAACCCGGGAGGCAGAAGTTGCGGTGAGCCAAGATCACGCCATTGCACTCCAGCCTGGGTAACAACAGCAAAACTCCATCTCAAAAAAATTAAAGGAAAATAAAAAGGAAAAAGAAAATAAAATTAAAAATTTAAATAAAAAGATCAAGAAACGTCTTTTTTTTTTTTTTTTTTTTTTTGAGACCGAGTCTTACTTGTCTCCCAGGATGGAATGCAGTGGTGCAATCTCGGCTCACTGCAACCTCCACCTCCTGGGTTAAAGTGATTCTCGTGCCTCAGCCTCCTGAGCTGCTATTACAGGTACATGCCACCATGCCCGGCTAATTTTTGTATTTTTAGTAGAGACGGGATTTCACCATCTTGGCCAGGCTGGTCTCGAAGTCCTGACCTCAGGTGATCCACCTGCCTTGGCCTCCCAAAGTGTTGGGATTACAGGCGTGAGCCAGCACACCCGGGCAAAAACTGTCATTTTTTTAAAAAGGACATGGTTCTTATAAGTTCGCGTCTGCTAAACAGTGGTTCTCAAACTTGAATGTGTGTTAGAATTACCTGAAAGGTTTGTGAACAGAAACTGCTGCCTCTGCCCTTCCCTCTTATTCAGTAGGTCTGGATGGGGCTCCAAAATTTGCATTTCTAACAAGTTCCACTTCGCTAAAAGACAGCAACACAGAAAGCCTATATGGTGTAATGAAAATGATGTGGGTTTTGAGGTCAGTCTTGGCTCTGCCCTTTTCAAGATGTTTTGTAGAAACAGTTGACAGACTCTAACCCTGCTCAACCTCTGTTTCCACACCAATAAAAGTAATGCACACCTCATAGATGTATTGTGTGGGTTAAATGGTATGATTAAATACCCAACATAGTGCTGGACTTAGTTAAGGATTTTAATTAATGGTGGTCTCCTTTCCTTTGATTTCCTCAAAGATACAGCACACTGGGTTTATGGTGACATGATTTAGGTGTACCACAGGTCAAATCATTTCCTTCAAACCTAACAAACCATACATGTTCATCTGCTAACAAAATCTTCATGTTCATCTATAAAATTGGGAATAATATTATAACAGTATTTTCTTTGATAAAATAGATAATACTGTCTACTTTGGAGGCAAACATGAAGATTAAATAAAATAATATTGGCCAGGCACGGTGGCTCCCATCTGTAATCTCAGCACTTTGGGAGGCCGAGGTGGGAGGATCACCTGAGTCCAGGAGTTTGAGGTCAGCCTGGGCAACAAAGCAAGACACCATCTCTATTTTTTATATAATTATTAAAAAAAAAAATAGGCCAGGCGTAGTGGCTCACGCCTGTAATCCCAACATTTTGGGAGGCCAAGGTGGGTGGATTGCCTGAGCTCAGGAGTTTGAGACCACCCTGGGCAACATAGTAAAACCCTGTTTCTACTAAAATACAAAAAATTAGCCAGGCACGGTGGCACACACCTGTAGTCCCAGCTACTCAGGAGGCTGAGGCATGAGAATCACTTGACCCTGGGAGGCAGAGGTTGCAGTGAGCCGAGATCGTGCCATTGCACTACAGCTTGAGCTACAGAGTGAGACTCTATTTCAAAAAAAATAAATAAATAAAAAATAAAATAAATAAAATTAAAATAAAACAATAAAACAATACATATATTTTTTAATTCTGTAACTAGCATATGGAAGATACATAGTGTTAAGTGAAATATCCCAAGGTTTATAAATTTCGAGAGGAGAGCTTTATTTCTTATAAAGAGTTGCAGCCTGCAGGTTGGTGATCCTGATGGGCTGGGAAGTGCAGACTCTGGCACTGAAAGCGGGTATTTAGAGGGAGGAAAGAGTGGAACACAAATTTACGCCCAATGAGTTGGCTAAGAATACACATTTAAGAACTTACAGGAGCTTTGATTATTCACAAAGCAGGGGCAGTACATGCATGCATAGTGAGTAAACATGCATGTTATATATGTCCTATGTTCTCTTTGGGGTGGAGATTTAACATTTAAATGCATTACAACTAGGTGAAGCAGAGGACATGAAGGTACTCAGTGCACGGCCTCTGAAAACCAGCCAGAACCAGTCTGTGGTTGGTAGTGTCTTACTAGGATGTCACTGAAATCTGTCTCTTGTCCAATCAAAGCCATACTTATGGTTTGTGGAACAGGGGTTGGGGGGATACAGTTAGTCAGCATCTGGTGGTCAGTGAGCTACAATTGTTTCAATATTGCTTATCTCCAGGCCAGTGTCTATTTAGCTACCAGAGAAAAAGAAAAGCCTTGTGGCAGTTAGAAGATGGTTTACTCTTCAAGTGTAGGGATGTGTGACTTAACCCTTGCCTGACATAGTCTTAGGTCTTGTTTATACTTTGGCATCTTATTGCCTCAAAGAGTCTGTTCCATCAGTTATAAGATCGCTATTGTAACAATAGTAAATGTCACTTTCTTTTCCCACTCCCTTTGAATATTTACCCATAGCATCTTCCACACCTAGTTCAAAACACATTAGGATACTTCAAATCAATTTTTCCACCTTAATCAGATAGCTCTGTTTTGTGTCACATTTAAAGTAAATTATTTACTTTATTTAAGTACTGCTAAGAACACACTCTATGTAAACTATTATACTGGATGCCCAAGGAGATAAGTGGAAGACGGTTCTCTGGCTTTGAGGTGTTTGGTTGAGGCAGCAATATACATTAAAAGTTGAATAGGAATGCAAAGCAGGGTGGGACAAATTCTACAGAAAGTGTGATAGTTTTGAGATTATAGTGGTTGATCTGTTCATTATTTTGTACTCAGGAACTAAAAAATTACTAAGAGTTGTAAGAGCTCTGGTTTTATAACTGAGATAATAAGCCCAGTGACACAAGTGGTCTAAGGTCCCAGCTATGACATGGCAGAGGTTTCCTGTCTCCTGGTCCTATGCTGCTTGTGCATAGGTTCCTAACTATTCACTAGTCTTTTAATCAGTTAATGTTTGCTCTAAGTAGACAGTTTAGTATAGCTAGGTAAGAACTGGGCTCTGAAGCTAAAATGTTTGGGTTTGAATCCTGGCTTTGCTATTTACTGTGTGACTTTGGGTAAGTCACTAATCTCTTTGCTTTACTTACCCACCTATAAAATGAGTATAATAGTGGTACTTTACTTCATAGGGTGCCTTTGAGCATTATATACTTAATATATGTAAAGCAAGAAAAACTGTGGATTTGTTATTATAATTGCTATTTGTCTGTGAGGGAATGGAGGACAAGCAATCTAGTCATCTGATTTTTGTTTTTTAAACCTCTTCCCTCAGCTTCTGATCAAAGCATTCATGTGGGTGTTCAATAAATGCATGTTAGCTACCTTAAGCGTATTGGGAGTTTTTGTATCACTGAAGTAAGACTTGAGATTTGTGTAAGCCTGGACTAGTCTGGTAACAAGAAAGTCTAGAAAGGTAAAAACTGAGCATCAGATTGATTTTAGGACCTAGCAGAGCTTCTTTAAAAAAAAGTCAAGACAAATAAGTGCTGAGAAAAATGGGGGTCAATGAGTCTAATTCAAAAAGAGCTTTCTCATCTATTTTAAGGTCTGTTTCAAACTTCCTTAGACAAAAATCTGGCCTTTTAAGGAAAGTGCAGAGAACATGCCTTCGTGGGCTTAGTTTGAGGGAATAGGTGCTGCATTTCACCCTGGAGGTGGCTTCGTGAATTTGTGAACTGAGGTGACAACACAGACTCTCTCCAGAAGAAAAGATGCTATCTCTACACGGAGTTTAATTACAATGGCACTACTTTAAACAAGGAGCAGCAGCAGCATCAGCAGCAGCAGCAGCAGCAGCAGCACCAAACGCCACTGTTAGCCCAGTCAGAGCTCAGCTCCGTATTCAGAATGGAGAAAGCAAGAACCATTTTTTTCCCTGGGGCACCCTTCTCTACTCAAATACCGCTGAAAAAAATTCTGAGACAAGCACTAGGGAGTGGGGAGAGCGGGCAGAAATGAACAATAACCCATATTCAGGCGTTAGAAAAATCATATCAGTAAATCATGGCAGGTTTTTTTGTTTGTTTTTGGCAGGAACTTGCCACTCTTCAGCATCATCCATCAGGAAATCTAGGGTCGGAAAAGTGTACCAACTGGCTTTCCAAATTTTCTGCATTTGGCAGATGCAAATCACAGAGTCCATCCCCACCCTCAGCACTTGGACGGTATCAGGGAAACATAAGTATCAGTGGAAGAATCTTGAAGTGAGAAATAAATAACTGGTCAGGTTAGGGTTAGTGTTCTTGTGTGCAAGGGGGCTAGTGAAGGTCAGGCTTTGGGACGCACCCACAGCGTCAGCAAAGGAGGAAAAATTAAGGGGCAGCATGGGCTGAAAAGCCCCCGAGTTTGAGGTCAAGCCAACGGGCTGGGCCTCTGGTATCCTAGGATCTGCCTTGCACACAACCTTTGGCCGTTTCTCGGTTTGAATCTCGCCTGTACACTTTCAGACGAGACACTGTCTTACTGAGCGTTCTCACAGCGCCTAGCTCAGAGCTGACCGCAGAGCCGGCTCTCAATAACCTCTAGACGCAAAAGCAGCTTTTGAGGTTAGGGGCGAAGGGCATCGGTTTTACTTATTTTAAGGCTGGCGCTCCGGTGCAGCCGGATCCAACTGCCAGCACAATGTTCCCGATCACTTCTCGCTTCCATTTCAGCCCAGGTGACGTGGGGAAACCCACAGGACCCACTAGGGTCTAAGCGGTTAAGCTGGCGTCCTTCGGATGTCAGTCTCGATCCGTTCGGAAACCACAAAATCCAGAATCCCTTGTGCCAGGAGGCCAGGCCGCAAATAAGATGGCTCCAGAAGAGTGGAACATACAGCGGCGGGGAACCTAGTCGTTGGCAGTTTCTTCACGGGATGTGTTTAAATTGCCGAGTCCCCATATACGCGCCACCCCACAAACCTCCTTCCAGGCCGTGGAGGCCACGGCTGCGCCTCGCCCGCTCCTCCAGGAGCATGCTGGGATTTGTAGTCCAGTCGCCGGACTGCGCCTAGCTACCTTTCCCAGCTTGCCCTGCGGCTCGGGTGATATCAACAGTCTTTTCCAGAACTCTGTCTGCACTGAGACCCCCTTCGCCCGGTCCTCTTCTCGCCGTCTACTCCTTCCCATCTGTGGCGACAGAGCGGCGGTTGCAGGAGAGGCCCCGGTCCCTTGCCGCGCCGCCCCAAGCGGCACTTCCGGCGGCGGTTCACTTCCTGGTTGGGTGGATGGAGCCGGGCGGGAGCGCGCGCGGGGGAGGGGCGGCGGGTCAGTCTCCGCCCGGCGCTCCCGGGATCAGCTGGCGGGCGGGCTGGAGCCGAGCGCGGCCCCGGCTCTCGCTGCAGCGCCGCCTCCTCTCTGCGTCGCAGGCCGGCCCGGCGGCCGTGACAATGTCGCGGGGCTGGTAGCTGGGCGCCGGCCGCCGAGCCGTCTCAAGTGGGTGCTGCCAGGATGCTGCCTCGAGGGGCGGCGGGGAGACCCGGGAGGAGCGGGAGGCAGTGCCCGGGAGGGTCGGCGCTGCCCCAGCAGCTCGGATCCCTCCTTTTTCCGAGCTCCCGGCTCGGGGATCCCGGGTTCTGGGGCCGGGGTCGCGTTTTCAGCCCCAGGGTTTTTCTCGCCAGGAAAATATATGAAGCGTTTCCCCAGGATGATGGCTTTTGCTCCCCCTAGGACTCAGCGGTTGAATTTTTAAGTGTGTTACTGATTCATCCTCTCTCTCTTCCTCTGTCATCACAGGTTTAAACTTACACGAATCGCTTTCTGGAGGAGGAGGGGACCCGCCGCGCGATTGACACGCATATTCCTATAGGCATCCTCCCTCAGCCCCCACCCCCACGGCCGGATTCGGGTGGCTCCTCTCCGAGCTGAAATCCGAGAAGAAATCCTTGGATCTCTTTTCTTAAAAAAAAAAAAAAAAAAATCTAGAAACCATCGGTATTTTGCTTTGCTGCTCCCTATTCGCAAGATGAAGAAGTTTTTCGACTCCCGGCGAGAGCAGGGCGGCTCTGGCCTGGGCTCCGGCTCTAGCGGAGGAGGGGGCAGCACCTCGGGCCTGGGCAGTGGCTACATCGGAAGAGTCTTTGGCATCGGGCGACAGCAGGTCACAGTGGACGAGGTGTTGGCGGAAGGTACGGTGTGGCTCAATGCGCCGTAAATTAAAATCTTGTGCTGATGCGGCAGTACTGTGGTTTCTAGTTGTTGCATGTATGAATGGGCTTTGACCAGTTGACCCTCCCTTCCCCCTTCACTTGCCCTGTGAGTCATTGTCCTTGAGAGATTTAAAATTGAGATTTGAAAGTGACTGGGCTTATGGGGGTGTGGGGAGGTTGCCGAAATTGTTTACGTTAGTGGCCTTTTATTTTTATTTTTTTAATATTGAGAAGCCAAATTTTGAGGATCACACAAGAAAATGTATGTGTGAAAGTGTAAAGCTTTATGCCAAAGGCAGGGTGATGGGCTTGTCATCCTCCTAAAACTTAAAATCTTGATGTGAAGGCTGAAGGGTGTGGATGGGGGGACTTTTAAGAAGAGAGGGGTTTCTCCGTCTCCTACCCAACTTTCCTACTTCCATGAGCAGGCATTGGAAGGAAGGGAGGATTTTCGGAGAATGTGAACGTGTTTTTCCAAGGGCCAAGGCTCTTGGTGGATTTCACTAGTAGGTTTGTTTCCTGACCCAACTGTAATCGGGTCCCCAGGATATAGCAAAGATAACAAAAATTATATAAAACAAATGTGGTTATTCTGAACTCAGTCTAGTAGGCCCCTCTTCCTCTCGCTTTAGTGTTGTTTTTTTTTTTTTAAACCAAAAGAAAAATTACTTGAGAGTGGCTCTGATTTTGTTTTTTCACTGTCAGAGAGCATGTTATTTAGATCTGCTGTGTAAATTCCTCTGTGTTTCATCTGTGTATCTATACTCACGTAGATATACATCTTTTTTCCTCCAGGCTTTCGGGAAATCTTTGCATGTCTCTTTTGGTAACCTTAACCTCGACCTTCATAATTATGCCAGACTCATACTTTTCACAGCCCATCGCCTGCCTAGTGTGCTTTTATTTTTAATAAAAGCAGCAATTTCCTTGGCATGAAGCAATTCAGACTAATTGGATGGGGCCGACCTGCTGTAGGTTGTGTTATAGACCGAGAGGGGTTGGAGGAAGGGAGAGGTCTCTATTACTGCAACATGGTGGTGGAAGGGAACAGTTTTATTACCGAGGGGAGAGAGAAAGCTAAGAGGCCTCTTTAAAAAGGGGCGTTTTGCAAACTAAAGTTGAAGCAAGGGTCCTGACCTGGGCCTGGGAAATGCTTACCATGGTGGGTGTTGCAGGCTGGTGGGTGGGTTTGGAAGAGGAGGAAACTGTGTTTGGCTCTCAGCTTGTGTAAGCACTGGATTCAGCAGGGCCCAGTTTTCTGGGAATAGAGTTGAAGCCTATACTTTAAAAACACGATTTTTTAAAAAGATGTCTGACAGTTAATGTCCGTGTGAAATTATTGCTCTTCCAATCTCAGTACTGCTCTAGCTGGGCTTTATCTGGGGCCTGAGTCACTGTCCCTTTGGATCTTTCCTGTGGACTTTGGTGCAGGTTGGGAGATGCTTCTGTGCCCGCTGCCAGATCCGCACCTTGAGTCTGATCTGTCTCTTTCATCCCTGTGCCAAAGCCCTTAACTGCAGTGGGGTGGAGAAATGGTGAAAAGGAGAGTGTGTCAGAGAGAAATCAGGAGAAATGAAGGGCCACAGAGCACTTTCCTCCCCTCTGAATGGCCTCTGCTGACCTTATAGCCCACGAGCATTTTGTTCAGCTAGGATGTTGTCTCATCAAGGATGATGCTGCCCTAAGCGGTGCATGTTCTCCAAGTGTGAGAAGAGTGATAGGGAAGAGAAAAGGCAAAATTGGTCTTTGTTACCTAGGCTGCCTTCCTCTTCTCTGGGATTCATCCTTGAGAACTGCGCATCATGTATTGTGATATTTTTGCATGGAATTTAGGACTTGCAGCTCTGCATTTATTCATTCAGCAGTTTATGGAGTTGCCTGTGAAGTGCCAGGTGCTGTGCTAGGTTCTGGGATATGCTGTTAAACCAGAGCTGGCCTTTACCAACTGCTTTAAAAGATGGAAAATAGCCAGTTATAGTGGATTGATAAATACCATCATAGAGATAAACTTAGGGTGCAGTGGCCCCCAGTTTTAGGGAGCCCAGGATCATTTTCTGAAGGAAGTGACTGAAGAGTGAGTAGGAGTTAGTGTGGTGGCACTGTGGGCAAAGACGGAGTAGCAAGAGAGAATGTCACGTAAAACTGGGTCTGGCTATGCTGCCCTTTTTGTGTTCTTTGGCTTAAGTTGAGTTTGAATTTGTGGTTCTTAGAAGTATGTAGAAATGTAGGAGCCAGTACACAAAGTATTTATGTAGCACCTACCAAGTCCAAAGACCGTATGAAGTTCTGAGATGAATAAGGGAGGTCTAAAGTGTGATTGAATCTGCCTTTAAGGTTCTGCCAATGAATTTGGGAAGATGAGGCATACATTCACACATACAGTAGCATGGTTACCGGCACTGTCTATAGAGTCAGACAGATCTAGGTTCAAATTCTGGATCTGTTCTTTACTAGCTGTGGAACTGTAGGCAAGACATTCCAAACCACTCTTGAATCTCTGTTTCCCTGTGGCAGTGGTTCTCAAAATGGGGCATCCTTATCACCTGCAAGCTTGTTGGAAATGGAGATTCTCAGGCCTCACTACATAGGCTGTGAGTGTGGGGCTTAATAAGTTCCTGGAGAGATTCTGATGCAAGGTCAACTTTGAGAACCACTGCCTAATGGGCTGGTCATGAAGATTAAATGAGGCAATATATATAATTCACGTTTTCAGGTGTTCAATAAATGGTAGCCATTACCTACCAGCAGCATTATACATCATATGTATATATGTGGAGAGAGAGAGTGTGTGTGTGTATGTGTGTGTGTGTGTTAAAGGGGAGTGGGAGCAATGTGAAAGCTAGTTGAGCTGCAGCAATCTGAAGCAGTTCCTTTCCCCCATTGTTAGGGGATAGAGCCAGATGTTCTTTGCAGAGTCCTCACCAGCTCCTTAAAGGCTTAACAGATGTTTTGGGTAGCCACGCTCCTTCCCTGCGCCCTCTTCCCTGTGAGTCCCCAAGTGCTGACCTGTCTACAGTCCCAGCCAGAGTGGTTTAAGGACCATGGGAGTTGTACCCTGGGTTCCCAGAGCAGTGGCCAGGCAGTTTAGGGAGGAGTGGTGTGAGAGGCTTCAAAACACAGACCAGATTACCGCCACATTCCACTGATGATCTCTTTTTCTCTAGTGCGGGTATTGGTGTGTGCTTTTTCGTGAGGAATTGCAAGAACCCCAAGGAGCAGGTGCTGGGCAAGACAAAAAGATGCCGCACTGCCATATCTCCCCTGGTATATCAGCCTTCCTGGCCTGGTTTCACTAACTAGTCCAGCAGGGGCTGTTTGGGGGAAGTGAAGGCTTTAAGTTATGAGTTTAGAGGAATATGGCTATTTCTAGGCTGGGTGCCAGGGAGAATATTTTCTTTCTAGCTTTCTCAGCGAAGATGCCATGATGAGATGCTAAATCATGTCTAAGTTAATAGGCATATGATGTCAAGGGAAGATTTGGTTTAAGCTTCCAGAATGAGCTCAATGGGAAAATTGGAGCAATGTTCAAGGAAGGCTTGAGAAGCTGTGCTTTTATCATACTTCCTTAGCTATACGAGGACTTATATCTAAGCTTTAAACAATAAATGTTTATTTATTTATTACTGTATTCAAGACAACATTCTGGAGCTATAAGGTGGACTAGATGGCTCCTCAGAGCAGTTTTCTAATTTATATTCAAGGAATCCAGGTCCAAGGCTGATGAGAAGTACCAAATGTCCACATCAATGAACTTTGATAATTTCTCCCGCCTACATAGCGAACTAGTAAGGCTTCAAAATGTGTGTGAAACCACCAAAAATTCCATTAAAGGCACCTAATTCTAATGTGTTGGTGGTATCAATATGAAACACATATGTGCCTCTTTGTGGCAGGCACTGTATTAGGTTCCAGAGATCCTGAGATGGATGGGACACAGGCCTGACTCTTAACAGAGCTCAACACCTGAGATAAGCGTCCAGCACTTAAGCGTGGCCTTTGACATACATACCTTAGGTGGCAAAGGATGTTATGATAAAGAGCCTGGGGGTGAGAGTTCGCAGGTGACATGAAGTTTGAACAGGAATAGAAATTGCTCAGCAGATGTTTCAGATGGGGGTTACCCAGGCCCTCTCAGGCTGAGAGAATCGCATAGGCAAAGTGGTGAAACAGCATGATACATTTTGAGAATACTGACTAGTTTAGTGTTACCATTTTCATCAGTACACATTTCCTCGCCAGAATCAAGAAAAGAAGGACAGAGGACACTGAGTGGTAGAATGAAATTCTTTAAGTTGCTCCCTGGAGGTGCTTGCTGCTTACTTTCTTCAGTGGCCCTGGACCTTTTGAATGACTGATGAATAGATACCAAGAATGCACGGCTTCCCTCCTGTGCCTCAGCCCTGTGCCAATTGTGGGGAAAGGGAGCAGCGAGTGTCTGGGGAAAGAGTGGTCCCAGAAGGTTTGATAAGAGGCTAGAAGCTTGAGCAGAAGCAGGCAGGGAAGGGAATTGACCAGTGTTACCGAAAGGTATGAACAGGGGAGATAATGAGGATGTTTGACCAGAGCAGAAGGTACATTGGAGAGAAAAAGAAGGACGAATTTTGTGGAGAACCTTGAGTGCCAGGCAGAGAGATTTAGTTATAAGCACCTGAGACCTTCTCTTGACGCAAACACCAATTTGATCCCTCCCACTTCAGATGTCTTTGCCTGCTGGGAAGTCTGGTTTTTTAGAGGCAACTGCAGATTTTCAGGGGGTGGTTTGTGAATGGTGTCTTCTTCCTGGCTTTGGGCATGATGACGGTTGTAGCTTTGCTAAATATAACCAAATCTAGAATTCAGAAATGAAGTCCAGAATAAGCAATTGCCATGGTCAAACTCTTTCTTTCAGTCTTTCTAACAAAGTCAAGCTCATTTAATAAGAAATAATAATGAAGAGAGAGCAGCAGTTTCACATGGCTTTTGAGTGGGAGGGTATGAGGGGTGACATACACTTGCACCTTGATAGCTGAAACGCCATGTAGAGTACACAAGAAAGGTTTGATAAATACTAACAAAACACACAAAAAGTACTACTGCATCAGAGCCGTCATTTTAACTTGCAATATTTGAATGTTGATGCTTCGGAAAGGATACTAGTACCACCTTCATCTTGCACCCTTTGAAGGATGCATGCCTTCTGAGCCTACTTAGGAGGTAACTGTGACATTTGCATCTGAAAGAGAAAAAAATGATAATAATAGAAACGTGTCGTCTATTAAAGTAGCATCTAGCACTGTGAGCTAGCAGAGACTCACCTCCGGTCTATTTTATGGAACCATATTTTGGTGTGGTGGAAAGAATACTGCATTATGAATTGGGAGATCAAGGTTTGTCAGTTAATTCACTGCCTTATTCAGTAAATGTTACTGAGCATTCACTATGTGCCAGGTATCATGCAGAGATAAATGAGACATGGCTGTGCCTTGAGGACCTCACAATCACAGGACTTCAGATATGTGAGCAAATAGCTGCAGGTGCTGTGCTGGAGTCATGTAAAAGGGCTGGGGAACAGACCCAAGGCAACAATTTTGTGAGTTGGGGAGTAGTCAGGGAAAGCTAAAGAAAGGTGACATTTGAGGTGTGTCTTCAAAAATGAGGACTTATTGCTAGATGGACAAGGTAGAAGAACATTCTAGGCAGACAGAATAACATGGCCAAAGACACAAAAGCAGCTTACTGGGGAGCTGTATGTTTTGAGATAGTGATAATCTATTAGTGGCCTAGGGCTGTGCTGTTCAATACAGTAGCCCACTAGCCACACATGGCTATTTGAATTATCTAAAATAGGCCAGGTGCAGTGGCTCACGCCTGTAATCCCAACACTTTGGGAGGCCAAGGTGGGTGGATCACCTGAGGTCAGGAGTTTGAGACCAGCCTGGCCAACATGGTGAAATCTTGTCTCCACTAAAAACACAAAAATTAGCCGTGCGTGGTGGCGTGTGCCTGTAATTCGAGCTACTCAGGAGCCTGAGGCCGGAGAATCGCTTGAATCCGGGAGGCAGAGGTTGCAGTGAGCCGCGATGCCGCCACTGTACTCCAGCCTGGGCAACAGAGTCAGTGTCTGTGTCAAAAAAAAAAAAAAAAAGAAGAAAATAATAAATTATCTAAAATAGCAGTTCATCAGATACACTAATGACATTTCAATTGCTTAATAGTCACATGTGGCTAGTGCTTACAGTTTTGGACAGCACAGGTAAGAATATTTCATCATCACAAGTTCTGTTGGGCAGTGTTGGTCTAGAGCAGTAGTCTCTAAACTTTTTGGATAGAATAGTGCTGTAGTTAAAAAACATGCCATATCTTCATGTATGTATGCTTGTTTATTTGTAAGTTATATTCATGTCCTGCTATCATTAGCTGATATCTGAAGTCACATTATATACTTAGGATGAAGTTCATCATAAATGATAATGGATGCAAATCTATATTTTAAATAATCTCAACAAGATTTTGGTTAACTTATTCAATTGTGATTGTGTCTACATTGCAGTGTGACTATGCATGAAGAGTATACTAGGAACAGATATGGCAGCTCTGCCATTCTCTTACTCATTTTTGATTGCATTATCTTTAATCCAAGTTTTTTTTAGTAGAAATCTTTTTAAGCCTCTAGTTTGTTTTGTGAAGATTAATTAATTTAAAACAATGTAATCAGCGAATCCATTTAACCAAGCACACATGAACTATACTATATCTCAGTGTGCTGTAAAGATGTCACTCCATCAGCCCTCAATAGTGGACATGTGAGTGAACATGAACTGAATGGGAGGGCTAGTGTTGGGCCATATGTTATATATTAACAAGAACAAAATTTTATTTTTTCTAAAGTTTTAAATGTAAGATACACATAACCTAAAATTTACTATCTTAATCATTTTTAAGTGTACATTTAGGTGATGTTAAATATATTCATAATGTGCAACCATCACCACCATCCATTCCCATAACTCTTTTCATCATGTGAAACTGAAATTGTACCTATTAAATGACGACTCTCATTCCCACCTCTCTCTAGCCTCTGGCAACCAGCACTCTACTTATTGTCTCTATGATTTTTACTACTTTGAGTACCTCATATAAGTGGAATATTACTGTATTTGGCCTTTTGTCACTGGTGTATTTCACTTAGCATAGTGTCCTCAAGGTTCATTTGTTTTGTACCGTGTGTCAGAATTTCCTTCCTGTTTAAGGTTCAGGAATATGCCATTGTATATATATATATGCCACATTCATCATTCATCAGTGGACACTGGGTTGCTTCTACCTTTTAGCTATTGTGGATAATGCTGCTACAGTTATGAACATGGGTGTACAAATATCTCCTCAAGACCCCGCATTCAATTCTTTTGGGTATATACTCAGAAATGCAATTGCTAGATCATACGATAATCCTGTTTTTAATTTTTTGAGGAATTGCCGTATTGTTTTCCACAGCAGCTGTACCCTTTTTTCTTTCCCATCAACAGTGCACAGGGTTCCAGTTATTCCTCATTCTCACTGACACTTGTTTTCTGTTTTGTGACAGTAGCTATCCTAATAGATGTGAAGTGGTATCTTCTTACACTTTTGATTTGTATTTCCCTAGTAATTCGTGATGTCAAGCATCTTGTTATGTGTTTATTAGCCATTTGTATATCTTCTTTGGAAAATGTCTATTTAAGTCCTTTGCCCATTTTTGAATTGGGTTGTTTGTCATTTTAGGAGTTCTCTGTATATTCTGGGCATTAATTCCTTATCAGATACATGATTTGCAGATATTTTCTCACATTCTGTGGGTTGCCTTTTTACTTGGAAAATCTTACTTTTTAAAATGAAAATAAATAAAAATAGAAGATCCTTTATTTTCTTTGTCTACCCCAGTGCGTTATCATCTCGTGCACTACTGTTTTGAGACCATTGTGGTCTAGAGCAGTGGTTCTCTACCTTTTTCTGTTCCTCAAAAAAAGACCAAAAATATTGTAATACTTACATTACTAAGAGAAGACTAGAACACAGGTAAAGATGGTGAACTAGATGCAGCAAGGTTCCATGAAGGTGCGGTTACAGAGAAAGACTCAGTTAAGAATAGTCTGTCTTCACGAAATCTTTCATAACCATTGCAGTCCTCTCTGACCTCCTTTCCTCAAACCCAGAGTTTAGAGACTGCACCACAGACCCCAGCACTGCAAGAAATATGGAATTGCCTTGTGGGGTTCACTTGTTTCTTGTGTGTTGGTCATACCATGCCAACTAGCAGGGCAGGAGCCAAGTCTTCCATTACTTCTCTATTTGCTATAGCATCTCAGACAGAGAACGTTTGAGATGCGTAGTAAAACCTTGCTGCCTCTTTGACTGGCAGGACAAGCTGCTCTTATGCGAAATAGCCTTATATCTACATCCTCTCATTTCGTGATTGCATCATCCCTGCAGAGGTAGAAGGCATGGTTATTACTCCAGCTGTACAGATGAGGAAACAGTGGCTGACATTGGTTGGATGACTTCTTCAAAGTTATATTGGCAAGAAGTAGTATTGAATGAACTTGAACCCAAGGCTCCTAGCTACAAGTGTAGGATTCTTCCTTAAAATTCTTCCTTGTACAAAGGATCTTTTCTCATAATATTTTATATATATATATATGTGTGTGTGTGTGTGTGTGTGTGTGTGTGTGTATGTGTGTGTGTGTGTATATATATATATATATATATATATTTTTTTTTTTTTTCCCCCCAGACAGAGTCTTGCTGTCACCCAGGCTAGAGTACAGTGGCACAATCTTGGCTCACTGAAACCTCTGCCTCCCAGGCTTAAGCAATTATCCTGCCTCAGCCTCTCGGGTAGCTGGGACTACAGGCATGTGCCATCACACCCAGCTAATTTTTGTATTTTTAGTAGAGGTGGAGTTTCACCATGTAAGCCAGGCTGGTCTTGAACTCCTGACCTCAAGTGATCCACCTGCCTCAGCCTCCCCAAGTAGTGGGATTACAGGCGGGAGCCACCGTGCCCGGCCCTCTCATAACATTGTTGACCTTTAATAACCAACCCTTTCCAGCTGAATCTCCTTATGAGCTTTTCAAGTCAGATAATGCTTCCGTAGCATTTGGAGGTTGCTCACTGGCTTAGTTCCTCTGGGCTGCTGTAACAAAATATCAGAAACTAGGTAGCCTATAAACAATAGAAATGTGTTTCCCACAGTTCTGGAGGCTGTAAAGTCCAAGATCAGAGTACCAGGATGGTCAGGTTCTAGTCAGGGCCCTCTTCTGGGTTACAGACTACTGACTTCTTCTTCTTCCTTTTTTTTTTTTTTTTTTTTTTTTGAGACAGAGTCTTGCTCTGTCACCATGCTGGAGTGCAGTGGCGCCATCTTGGCTCACTCAACCTTTGCCTCCCGGGTTCAAGAGATTCTCCTGCCTCAGCCTCCTGAGTAGCTGGTACTACAGGCGCGCACCATCATGCCCAGCTAATTTTTTGTGTTTTTAGTAGAGACGGGGTTTCACCATGTTGACCAGGATGGTCTTGATCTCCTGACCTCATGATCCACCCGCCTTGGCCTCCCAAAGTGCTGGGATTATAGGTGTGAGCCACAGCACCCAGCACTGCTGACTTCTTGATGTGTCCTCATATAGTGGAAGGGACAGGGCTGCTTTCTGGGACCTGTTTTTGCCCTTTTTCTTTCTCTTTTTTCTTGGGGCCTCTTGTATAAGGGCATTGATCTCATTCATGAGGGTTCCCCTCTCAAGACTTAATCACCTCCCAAAGGCTCCACCTTCTAATAACTTGAATCCTAGTACCTTGGTGATTAGGATTCATACATTCAAACCAGAAGCACTCAGATAGGGGAATATGGGGGGAATTTTTTTAAAGCTCAAAGTCCATATTCAGTAAATGATAGAGTACTATTACAGCTCCCCTCAACCAGGGCCTACAAAGACTTGCCATTCTACCTTACTTTTAGTGGTTTATTTCTTCTTCTTCTTCTTCTTCTTTTTTTTTTTGAGATGGAGTTTTGCTCTTATGGCCCAGGCTGGAGTGCATTGGTGCGATCTTGGCTCACTGCAACCTCCGCCTCCCAGGTTCAAGTGACTCTCCTGTCTCAGCCTCCTGAGTAGCTGGGATTACAGGAGCCAGCCACCATACCCAGCTAATTTTTGTATTTTTAGTAGAAACAGGGTTTCACCATGTTGGCCAGGGAACTCCTGACCTCAGGCAATCCGCCCGCCTCGGCCTCCCAAAGTGTTGGAATTACAGACGTGAGCCACCATGCCTGGCTAGAGGTTTATTTCTATAAGTAGCTAGTTTGTGCAGAAAATTATGCAAAGATTTTTAACCATAATAGGTTGAGAAAGATTGCTATTTCATTGAAATTTTTTTTGTTTTGTTTTGTTTTTGAGATGGAGTCCCGCTCTGTTGCCCAGGCTGGAGTGCAATGGCGCAATCTCGGCTTACTGCAAGCTCCTGGGTTCACGCCATTCTCCTGCCTCAGTCTGCCGAGTAGCTGGGACTACAGGTGCCTGCCACCACGCCTGGCTAATTTTTTGTATTTTTAGTAGAGATGGGGTTTCACTGTATTGGCCAGGGTGGTCTCAGTCTCCTGACTTCGTGATCCACCCACTTCGGCCTCCCAAAGTGCTGGGGTTACAGGCGTGAGCCATTGCGCCTGGCGCTAGTTCATTGATTCTAAGAAAGCAAATTTGAAAATTAGGTGATTTGCCTAAAGTCACACCGCCAATTAGGCCCTTCTGAGCAACTCCGAACTCCTGTCTCTTCCCACATTAGTCAACAGTCATTTGTGCTACCTTGGCACTACTAACATTTCGGTCTGGGTAACTCTTTGTTGTGGAGGGCTGTCTTGTGTACTATGGGATCTTTAGCAGTATCCTTGGCCTCTACCCACTAGATGCCGGAATTATATAATACATACACAACCTACTGTGGCAATGAAAAAATGTCTCGACATTGCTAAATGTCACCTGGGGGGCAAAATTGCCTGTTTTAGGGAACATGTGTAGTTCAGCATGTTTGTATATGTTCTGGTCTTCTGTTGGTAAAGTTGAAGTAAGTATTGCAATGTTTTTGGTCTTTTTTGAGGAAAAAAATGGCCTACATAAATAATTCAGATGTTCTGTGTTTATACCCAAAGCAAAAAAGCCTTTTCATTTGCTGTGAATTTAATCACTCAAGAATAATAAACTATTAGCTTGTAAGGTGATACTGGCTGTAGCATTTTATACCTGCTTTCTCCCTCCTTTATTATTTTTATTATTATTGATCTATTATCTTTATTATTTAGCCTATTATGTATACTTTATTTATTTATTTATTTTTGAGACAGGGTCTCACTTTTCACCCAGGCTGGAGTACAGTGGGGTGATGTCAGCTCCCTGCAACCTCCGCCTCCCGGGCTCAAGCAGTCCTCCCACCTCAGCCTCCTGAATATCTGGGACCACAGGTGCGAACACCACTCCGGCTAATCTTTGTATTTTTTCTAGAGGTGGAGTTTTGCCATGTTGCCCAGGCTGGTCTTGAAGCCCTGGGCTCAAGCAATCCACCTGCCTCAGCCTCCCAAAGTGCTGGAATTACAGGTGTTAGCCACTGCACCCTTAAAACAATCCCACTTCTGTTGAGTCACAAGTAATTGTTAGGAAAGAGGATTCCTTTTAAATGAGACTTCCACCTTGGCAGAGGACAAGTTCCTGAAATTCGAAGTTTCATTTGAGGTCTGCTGTGGGTGAATCAGCTTGAGCTGGTCAGTTTTCTCCTTGGGCTCTGTGTTAACCTTGGCAGACAAGGAATGGCAGTGCCAATTGAAGCTTTGTTATTTTTGTCTGAAAAGCGGAGAGATTATTGGACCAAAGAGCTCATGGTATCTATCTATTATTATTCCAGAAGGCTAAACATATGCTAGATTATCATTTGTCATTATAATGATCTTAAATAATGATACCTGTCATCTAGGACTTGAATCCTGTAGAAAGCAACATAATGCCACATAATTTGTTTGCTGCATGTGTTTAAGGACACTGACAGCGATTGTACTGGAACCTTTAGGGTAAGAGAAAGATTATTGTCCTTTTGGTTCTGAGCATGAATTTGAGAACAAAATGATGACTTTATTACCTATGGGGACAGGAAGAAGGAATGGAACTAAGGCATTGTAGTTTGGGTCCTTCCTGGAGGACTGGGGCCTGAGCAGCATTTCCTGAGATGGCAAGTCTCCTGCTAGTACCTTTGTTTATTTTCTCTGGTCAGTGAATCTGATTGATTCAGGAAGTGCTAGTTATTTTACAGGTGTGTTAGACTTGTTTAATCTCCCCTGGGGTAACCCAACCCTGTTCCACAGACCTTGGTCCTCTGCTCTTTTTAGAAGCCTTGGAATCTTGGTGTTGGAGTAGAAGGGGACAGCATTGGAAGAAATAATTTCATTGGGCTTTTTGGCTGTAGAGAAAAATCTTAGCTTGACCAGGTGTAACTCAGTAATGATTTTGGAAAACCTGATATCCAATACTGTCTTTCCTCCCCTTCGCCCGGAATAAAGGGAGTGCTATGATGTTCTCCTTAGGAGAAGACTTTCAAGGTTAGTACTGTGCGTGATGGTTTAAAAGCATGAGAATTGAAGGTAAATAGCCCTTGGCTGGAATCCTGGACATGTCCCTGTGATGTTAGGAAAAGTTGACTAAGATCTAGTCTTCTCATCTGTAAAATGTAGATTTGTAAAATGCAAAAGCATGGGTTGTTGTAAGAATTAAATGATGTATGCAAAGCACGTCACACAGTGCCTGGTGTATGTTAGTTAGCCGTCTGTAAATGGTGACTCTTAGTATTGAGGTGCATGAATTTTGTTTTTATCAGGCCATATTTGTATCGCTCTGTGTATAACCTGGTGGAGCTAGAGTTTTAGAAATACACACAGGCGTCTCTCTCTCTCTCTCCACCCCCGCTCTCTCTCACCTCTCCCCTGCTCTCCCCCTACAAACCCCCAGATGAAGAATAGGGAAAAGAGAAAGAGAAATATTGTAGTTTGATTTTTTTCTTTATTTTTGAACTCTCACCTCTTGAAAGCTACCTGTGTTTTAGGGAGTTTTTCTTAACCTATCAAGTTGTTGTTAGTACGATGGGCCTCTCTACCCACCAGGAATGCCTGGCGCCTGCTGCCTATCCAATTTAAATGCTTGTGTGCTAATGCCGCAGGTCTGCTGCTTCTGCCAGGCCTGCACCCTCCTCATCATCCTTGTACCAAGGATTTAGTTCTTTCCAGTTCTTTACTCATGGTGTTCCCCGCAGCTGGGATATCTCCTCCTTCCCCACCCACGTACCTTATTCCTACCGAAGATTTATTTTACCTAGCCTAGGGTTTTCACCACAGCTGCCTCTGGATGCCTGTCTTTTTTGCTGGCTGTGTTAACTTTTTTGGGCCCATAACCTCAAAGTTTTATTTTACTATTTATTTCATTTGTATCTACTTTCTAGTGTTAGATAATTAGTTATTGCCTTAGGTTTATTTTGTATCCAGTTGAGTACTCTTAAATTTGAACCTGGCAACAGTGGGTACTGGAGAATGAATTCACTGGATGAATATTACAGTAAATCAGCACTAATTAAAACTCACTGGGCAGGCAGGAGAGACCAGACAGATTTGAGATATACAAACCTCCCTTATTTTTCCCCATTCCAGTAGTATAATAGATCTGTGTTTGAGGACTTCACCTAGCTTATTACAATGAGAACTATTGAATCTTATAGAGTTTCAGTAAAGTTGAGAAATAACAAAATCCAAAGCAAAGTGGAACATCTTTCAGAAAGCTATGTGAAGCTCTATTGGTTGGATTACATTTTCGGCGTCTGGTACCATTGATCTCAAATGTAGAGATATAAGGTGTATCTTAACCATATAAAGGAACTCTAAACCATTTAAATGCTATACTGTAAAGATGGAGATTAGATCATGTGTCAAAAACTCAGATATTACTGAAATTCATCTTTAAGGAAAGCATACATTCATTTTCTAGTTTCTGATTGGCATTGGCCTGCAGTAAATTAGGACAGTGATTTTCAGCTTGTATTTGGAGTAGTGAGCATGGGGACAGGTCACAAATAGGAAGGGAATATATAATTTGAAAATGTATAGATTGACTCCAGGTCCAGCCAGAAAAGGAGAGAACCTCAAAGAGGATGTGGATTGGCTGTATACCCTCCAAAGAGGCACATTGTAGACTTAAGAGGTCGGAGTATGGAGAAGACGTGAGATTTTCGTTTTTATGAAAGAGGATATGGTTTTTAAAAGACTGATAAGTATGGCACTAAGCAGCTGAGTTATAAAATGAGTCTAGAGAGGTGGTGCCTGTAGTTGAGCACTGTGTGTACCTCTGGGAACAAACATATTTCTTCTTGTTCATGCTAGTTTCAGAGAGGAGGAGTGAAAAGAGGGATCAACAGCAAATTCTATGTGGTGGTTTGCTGTGAGCTGCACAACATTTTTGAAAGGTCAGCTCCAGGTGGCTCTCTCACCAATGATGAGAATTTCCTTGAAAAAAAGTTAATTTTAGATAATAGAGACTTCCTCAGAAGATGAAGTATTTCTTTGTCTTTTAAAATCATAGTGTTAGAATCAGTATAACATCAAATGGGTTAGTTAAGTGGCTGTCTACTCACCCAGCAATTATGGGGTGATCTTTAAGGTGGTATGACAGAGTGTTGTTCAAGTCTACCATCACATCCTGCTTCTAGGGTTAGCTCATAGAACACAGATGAACAACTGGATGAGGTAAGGGAAGTAGGTTATCTGGTCTCCTTCTCAGTGATCTTGGACACATCACTTCCCGTCTCTGAGCTTGTCTTATATGAATAAGGAGATCACTGGGTGATCTTGAAGGTGTCTTCTAGTGCAAACATGGTTTTTAAGTTCTATGGTTTTTGTTGTCACTGTTTGGGAGGGAGAATGAGATAGGGTTGATGAGACTGAAGTGTTAGACCTATGTAGCTGGGATAAGAAAACATTAAAAAAAAAAAAAAAGAAATTGGGTCTTGCTGTGTTGCCCAGGCTGGTCTCAAACTTCTGGGTTTAAGCAGTCCTCCCACCTCGGCCTCCCAAAGTGCTGGGATTACAGGCGTGAGCCACCACGCCCAGCCAAGACAACAGTTTTGAGGTGGATTGTTAACCTTGGCCTATGTATGGTCCTCACGGGGAGGTATTACTGGAGGTGGAAGATTCCATTCCTTTCTTTCTACTTTCCTTCTTTTAATAACTTTCCTTTAAACTTAGAAAAATCAGTGTTAATAATTAGATGTTGCAGATGAGAGAAAGCTAATTGGATTTTGGGCTATTGGCTTAAGTGACTGGGTAGATAATGGTGTCAATAAAAAGAAGAAAGAGTAGTGTTTGAGGAAAAGAGATGGGCTTCAGTTAGGGACTTTTTAATGAGGCACCAGTGGAAATCCAAGTACGGATGTAGTTCAGGATGCTGTTGGATAGAAGTGGCCTGCATTGTAGAGAAAAGTTTGAGTGGGAGTTGTCATAAAACCACAAGATAGGAATGAAAACTGAAATAGAGTGAGATCTCATAAGGAGACTGTGTGGAGGAAGAGGAGTCCATCTGGAATAAAATCCAAACTCCTCACACTGACCTGCAAACCCCTGCAATAGCTTGTGTCTCTCTTCCCCTCAACCACTTGCTTTTTAGTCACAGTGATTCTTCTTCATCTTTTTTGAGCATAGAACATAGTTTCTTCTTTAGTGTCTAAGGATTGGCTGGTGCCTTTTCCTGGAATGTTCTTCCTTCTTATCTTCCCTTGGTTGGCTTCTTGTCATTCAGAGTTCACTTAAATCCCACTGCATAGAGGCCATCCTTTACCGCCCTCATGTAAGGAACCAATCCTGTTTTATTTCACCGTGTAGCATGTATCAGCAGATTTTCTTGCTTATTATTTATTTATCACTCCCACTCCCCCCTCTAGAATTTCAGCTCCTTGAGCATCTTTTTTTTTTCTTTTTGAGACAGAGTCTCACTCTCACCCAGGCTGGAGTGCAATGGAGTAATCTCGGCTCACTGCAACCTCCGTCTCCTGGGTTCAAGCAATTCTCCTGCCTCAGCCTTCCTAGTAGCTGGGACTACGGGCACCTGCCACCATGCACAGCTAATTTTTGTACTTTTAGTAGAGACGGGATTTCACCATGTTGGCCAGGCTGGTCTCGAACTCCTGACCTCAGGTGATCCACCTCGGCCTCCCAAAGTGCTGGTATTACAAGTGTGAGCCACCGTGCTTGGCCTCCATGAGAATCTTGTCTGATTTGTTCATGGCTGGATCCCCAGTGTCTAGAATAGTGCCTGGCACATCTGCAGAGCTCAGTGGAAACCAGTTGAATGAAAGAGTAGGCCCATGAAGGAGGCAGAAAGAATGATTGACGGTAGAATCAGGAGGATGTGAAGTGACAAAAATAAATCCTAAGTAAAATGAAAAGAAGAAGGGGCTGGGTGCCCTGGTGTCCTATGCCTATAATCCCAGCACTTTGAGAGGCCAAGGCAGGGGGGGATCGCTTGAGCCCAGGAGTTCAAGACCAGTCTGGGCAAGATGGCAAAACTCTGTCTCTACAAAAAAAAAAAGAAAAGCCAGGCATGGTGGAATGCACCTATAGTCCCCCTACTTAGGAGGCTGAGGTGGGAAGATTGCTTGAGCCCGGGAGGTCAAAGCTACAGTGAGCCGTGATTGTGCCACCTCACTCCAGGCTGGGAGGCAGAGTGAGACCCTGTCTCCAAAAAAAAAAAAAAATTTTTAATTAATTTAATTTTAAAATGGAGGGAATGGATACTTTGGAGTGTTAACTCATTACAGACATCAAGATAAGGGTTCATTGGATTTGGAAATATGGAGGTAATTTGTGAGCTTCACTGGCAGTTTCTGTGGAGCAGTGACTGAAGTCCAGGTGGCAGTGAAATTGATGATCCACTGGGAAGGGAGGTGGATGCTGAATCAGGGCAGAATTTATTATTATTTGTTAATAATTGTATTATTTTTAATAATGATATAATTTTTGTAATAATGGACAAGTCTTGAGTATATTAGGCAGAGAAGAAGCAACCAAAGAGAGGAAGAGGTTGAAAATACAGTACTGGGGGATCGTTGATATAGTAACCCAAAGAAGGAATGGGAGGTCACGGGCAAGGTCATGAACTCAACTAACAGAGATGACCTTGGACAGCAGAAAGGGTACGTCATTCACTGACCTGGAAGGAAGGAGAGAAGGAGTAGATACAGAGGAAGAGAAATTGGTGAGGTTTGGTAAGTTGAGGGAGTTCTTGCTTCTGTTTTCTATTGAATGCTGTGAATGGAGTTGAATCGGATTTAAGAAGAGTGGGGAAAGGATATGGAGGAGTTCCTTAGGTTTGTGGAGAGAAGAAATGACAAAGAATAGGTAGAAGAATGGCCTGGTCTTATGAAGAGTCCATTTGAGACAACTCATTGTTGGAAAAGAGATTTTCCTGACCCATGAAACTGTATCAATTTTTAAAGTTTTACTATTTTGAAATATACATATATTTCCTGTCTTCCGGTTTTGAAATATGTTATACATATATTTCCTGTCTTCTGGAATGTATACCACAGAGGCAGCGTGACATAAGTGGAAAGTACTCCTGAACTGAACCTGTTTAGTGACCTCACCACATACTGTACTCTGACACATTGCTTCCCAGTTCTGTCCACCAGGTTCCCTATGTGTCAAATGAGGACTAGATAGTGAAGTTACTTTCCAGCTCTAACATCTTATGGTTCTTTAATTTTTACGAATGCATTTTATTAGAGTGTTACTGTTTTGTTATAGATCTGTTAGGGTGTTTGCTTGATACAGATGAGACAGAGAGCTTGGTCTTCAATGAAATGGCCCTGGATTGCTATCTTTTTGAATTTCATGTTTGTGTTTTATGGTGGTTTCTGCTTCCTTATGAGACTGTTAGCTGTCCTTCTTGCTGCTATCCATGTGCCTTCCTGAATTAGCACTACTCCTCTAATTTGCTGCTTTTAATCTGCTGTGGACTGGACACCGGATGACTAAGCTTGTTAGAACTATGTGTGACAATAAAGAGGCTCTTAGTGAGAGTTCGAGGGTCTTGTCTGTGATCAAGATACATGTGTTTTATGTCTCTTGTTGGCACAGAAACCATTTTTTTATGTCTCACATTCTAGAAAGGTTGAGTTTGGAAGAGATAATGGCTTACCATTTGACACTTACTGTTAATGAAATGTGTTTATAACAATTTTTCTGGAGAGTCTCAACTTATTTCTGTTTTCTTTTTTCTTGCAATCCCTTCCCTTACTCTTCCAACCCTCCCTCTTCAATCTCTGCCCCACACATTCAATGTAAGGCATTGTTCTAGGCACTGTTATAATATTGTTTCGGTTATTCCATTTCTATTTATGGAAGCCACAGAGAGGGTTCCAGGATTGTAATTTACTGTTCAGTGCTGGATGTGCTTATGTCTCAATAGGGCCCTTCTAGAGACTCTCAGATGAGGTTAAAGTTGGGAACTAGAAAACTTGAAGCAATGAAATGAATGCTCGTTCCATATACTGTATAATCTTTGATTGATATAGAAGAAAGCAATCAAGAAGTCTTAAAATTATTTTGGACATGCAAATTAATCTATTATGATAGTGGAAAGATTAGAAGATAAAGCCAGACAAAAAGAGAAAGTGTTACCCATAGTCCCATAGATTGTCATTGTAAATATTTTGATATTATATTATTATTCAAGACTTTACAAAAAGAATATACTCCACATCATCCCCTATAATCTGCTTTCTCACTTAGCAATAGATTGCAGCTCTCTTTCTGTGTTAAAGGTCTGCATCATCAATTTTAGTCCATTGTTTGGAGGTGTTGCAATTTACTTAGCCAATTTCCTATTTTTAGACATTTATGTTACTTTATAGATATTACAAAACAGCTGTAACGAATATTTTTTAAGCCTTTGAGTACTCGTTCCATTATTTCTTTAGAATAAATTTCTGGATGCGAAATGGCTGGATCAAAAGATATGCTTATTTTACCTTTTGATGCAAATTACAAACTGGCCTCCAGAAAAATTAAACTTGTATATACTTCCATCTTGTTTATGTGGTTAAACGTGTTCCCTCCCTCTCTCCCTTTCTCCTCTTGCTCCCTCCTTTCCTTCATTCTCTTTTCTTTCTTTTTCTCCCTGCCTTCTTCCTTCCCTCCCTCTCTGTTTTTTGTATTTATTTTATGGTGAATTTTTGTTTACGTTCTGTTACTTATATTCCTGTTAGGGCACTTGTCTCTTAATGATTTAATAGGAGTTCTTTACATATTTAAGACATTAATCCTTTGTTATATACATTGCAGGGTTTTTTTTTTCTATTTTGTCATTTACCTTGTTAATGGTGGGCTTTTTGTCGATATTTTAAATTTTTGTGCTATCAAGTATGTCAGTCTTTTCCTTTATGATTTTTGTTGGCCGCCATCCTTGGAAAGGCCTGAGGAGAAAGGCATGTCCTCGATCACAGACAGCCTGAGTCTGAAGTTTATCTTTGAGTAGTATAGGAGCCATTCAGAGTTGTGGGGTTTAAAAAATATATTTTTTTCTTGTGGAGACAGGGTTTTGCTATGTTGCCCATGCTGGTCTCAAACTCCTGACCTCAAGCAGTCCTCCCACCTGGGCCTCCCAAAGTGCTTGCAGTCATGAGCCATAGCACGCAGCCCTCCATTCAGAGTCTGTCAGAGGGGCTGGCACGTTCAGAAAAGCAGTTGAGTTAGATTTCTGGAGGGTGCCAGAGGGAGCCAAGTCTGGAAGCTGTTGACGTGATCCAGGTTCAAGACTGTGAGGGTCTGAGTGGCAGAGTGGTGATAGCAACAGAAAGAAGTGCAGACGAGGAATATTTTGGCGGTCATAACATCAGGCCTTGGTGCCTGGTTGGATTCAGAGTGGAGGGGATGTGTGGAATCAAGAGTGATTCCAGGCTTTCGGTTTGAGTGCCTAACTAAGGGTGAGATGGAAGTGGCACCCACTGAGCTGCGTTACACAGCAGAGGGGGAAGGTTGAAAGAGGGAAAATACAGGTTTAATGAGGGGAGGCAACATGTTCATAGTTGGCCATGATCAGTTTGTAGTGTGCTTGGATTGTGTTTTAGTCATCTGTTGCTGTGTAACAAACCACCAGAAAACCTTGTGGCCTAAACCAACAGCAGCGTATAATTGCTCATGATTCTGTGGGTTGACTGAGGGCTCAGCTGGACTTCTACTAGGGCTTCTGTTCATCTCATGTGAGGTCTGTCAAAATTGCCTGTGCTGTTTTTTTTTTTTTTTTTTTTGGTGGAGTTTTGCTCTGTCACCCAGGCTGGAGTGATGTAGTCGCATAATCTCAGCTCACTGCAACCTCCATTGCTTTTTTTGGTTCAAGCGATTCTCTTGCCTCTCCCTCCTGAGTAGCTGGGACTACAGGTGTGTGCCACCGTGCCCAGCTAATTTTTTTTGTATTTTTGGTAGAGACAGGGTTTCACCATGTTGACCATGCTGGTCTCGAACTCCCAACCTCAGGTGATGCCTTAGCTTCCCAAAGTGCTGGGATTACAGGCACTAGCTACCACGCCCAACCAAAATTGCCTTTACTCCTACCACTCGACTCTACTATATACTTGAATTCAGAACATCCCAGCATGGACCAGTATATCACCTAACACCGTGCTTCCTCCTTAAAAGAAATACACATGTCAGAGAAAGACAGGAAGTACTATGAGTGTATATACAGGGCTGTGGTGTTTTTTACACCCTGGTGGATACACCACAGTGAGAGTTGGGCAAAGGGTATGCTTTTTAAACATTTTACTTCATTAAAGTTGGCTAAGGGCTTTGGGAAACTTGGGCAGATCATTTTAAGGAAAGATACCTAGGAAAGTTAAGTATCATGACATTAATTTGTTTGAAGCTGTCCATGCGGGGATACTTGTATTCAAGTTTGAAAATCACTAGTCAAGAGTCAGGAAAGTAGTGGGCTGAGCATGGAATTTAGGCTTAGCAACATTTAAGGGGTAGCTTAGTAAGGAGAGCCCTTAAAGGTGACAGAGAAGGAATGTCCAGCGAGGTGGGAGGAGAATCAGTAGACTGCAGTGTCTCGCAGACATGGGATCCAACACAGTTAAAAAGTTGGAAGTAAAGAGGATCAAATATCCCAGAGAGGTCAAGTAGGATAAAGACTGGAAAGTGTCCTCTGGATTGGCCAGTGGAGTGGCATTGACCTCTGCAAGAGCATTCAGAAGAGTGATGGAAACGGAATTATAGAGTTCAGTGAGTTGGTGAGTGGGAGCACCAAGTCTAGACTATTTCTTTGAGAAATTTTCATAAGAAAAGAAAGGGAGAGATTGTAGCTTGGGAGATGCTTGAGCATATCAGTAGGCTGATGGGAAGGCACCAGCATAGAGAGAGGAGGTCAGGGGAGAGATTGAGGTTAAAACAGAAGTGAGGGTAGTTCCTCATGGAGCAAGGTCCCAGAGGAGACAGGAGGAAATGGAGTAGTCTTCATTTTTAAACATTGCAATTCCATTCTTTTAGATACTCAGGCCAAAAACCTCTTGTCATTCCGTTTATCAGAAAATCCTGTTTGCTCTATGTTCACAATACAGCCAAGGTCCAGCCACTTCTTACTGCCTTTGCTGCTGTCTCTCTGGGCCAGCCTGTCATTGGCCTGGATGATGGCAGCTGTTTCTTCACTGGTCTCTCCACTGCTGCCTGAGCCTCCTCAGTCTACTCAGCACAGTAGCCAGAGTGATCCTTTAAAGTGCAAATCATTTCATGTTAGTTACTCCTCTGCTCAGAACCGTCCAGTGATTCCCCATCTCACTCAGAGTAAAACTGCAAATCCTGCTGTGGCCTAGAAAGTGCTATGCTCTGCCCCACCCTTTCCTCTCTGCGTTCTTATTTTACCCTTCTCCTCTGGTTATTGCTCTCTATCCATTCTGGCTTCCTTCTTATGACGTGATCTTAAAGCAGGGCAGATTCGCACCTCCCTGTTCAGGCCTCTTCTGCTTGCTGCTCCCCTTGCCTGTGGAATGTGTCCTCTAGGTAGCCCCAAAGCTTGCTCTCCCTCACCTATTTTGCTTAAATGTCACCTTCTGAGAGAGTCCTTCCCTGACTATTCTATTAAAATGTGCAGCTCCTCCCTCCCCGCAGCGCTCCCTGCCCCTTCCCTGCTTTGGCTCTGCTATATAACTTGCTTGTTTGTGTGTTGTCTCTCCTCTTTGGAACTTAAGCTTTATGAGCTTGTCTGTTTTATTCACAGGCCTAGAACCATGGCTGTCATAGAATAGGCACACAGTAAATATTTGTTGATTAAATGGGTGGATGGATGAATAAGATCAAGGCTGAACCTTGGAAAAGAAGAAGGAAATTTCACACTCTGAGACAGGAGGAGATGAGTGAATCTGTAGGGATATAGATAAGTTTGTAGTGGGAAGCCTTGGGGGTGGGGTGGGAATTGAAGGCAATCATAACAGATACCCTCAATTTTCTGGAATAAGGAGGCAAAGTTGTCTGCCGAGGATAATGGTAAGTATGGGGCTGAGGATACTCCTGAGGGTTGGGTTAGTCATCGAGGAGAATGGGAGAGGGAACTAACCAAGGACAAGCAAAGGACCCAGGCCAGGATGGACACCATGAGGCAGTCTTACAAGGCTGTGTGATTTGAGGTTAGGAACGGAGCAGGTGGATTTAGCATTGATTCAAGGTTGGGGAGGTGTGAGGGGATGCTAGGGGTGCACAGAAATCAAAGGAGCGGTGTAGATGGTCAACCATAGGGCCAGAATAGGGAGACAAGCCTGTCCAAGCAGGGGGTTGATTGGTTGATTGAAGAAAATGGAAGAGTCAGAGCATGGAGGACTGGATGGTCAGGCCAGAATGAAAGCCTAAGAGAATGGAAGGCTTGGAGGGTGTGTCAGAATGGGGGAGATTGACGTTTGACATTTGTGTTGACAAGGTCAAGGGGGTGGCCATGGATGTAGGTCATTGAGAGGACCAGAGGTCAGTGTTGTGAAGAAATCTGGAGGCTGCAGTTTAGGAATAAGTGGATTTTGAGACCACCCGGAAAGATGGTAGGAGTTGCAGTGGAGAGAAGCCAGGATGCTGTAGGCATCAGTGAATGTTAGAGACTGAGCCAGAGGGGGAAGTACAAAGGCAAGGCAGGGTGGAAGCCAGTGTAGCCACGTGGCATGAGCTCAAAGGAGCAGGAATTTTTACATGAGGGTGGAGGAGTGATGGTTTGGAGTCAACTCAGGAGAGCAAGGAAAGTTCTGACCTCCTGCCCTGAGCCACTGGGGTGTAGGAAAATATGGCATCGGAGGGCTAGTGATGCAAGTGATATTGGCTGGTGCAGGAGCAGGACGGAGCAAGTTGGATGATTTATCCTTTGGCTTGATTGTGGAGCTAAGTTGTTTTTATTGTTAGGTATTTATAATTTGTGGCATTTATTTGGCAACTTAATTTCCTCTTATTAAAAGGAGCCAATTTTTCTTTTGCATGTATTTTACTTATATATTAATATATTGAGTATTATGTATTCATTTATATATCTACTTATTTTTAATTTTAAGTATATATGAATTCTTTTTTCTCCTTTCGGTCTTGGCTTTGTGACAAAAAGACCTGAGTGGTCGCTGTAGAGGCATCTTTAGGAGCTGGTTTTGAATTTGCTTTTTGTATTTTATTGCTGGGAGCTCCTGCTCACCTTTCACTTTTACGCCCTCCTGGTCAAGTGGGTTGCCTCGTGGTTCTTTTTTATCGCTAGACTAATGATTAATTCTTAGTGAAGCCCTTCACCTCAGAGGTTGCTGAATGATGAAGGACTACTTCCCTGAATCTTTGCTCTGCCGCCTTGAGATAAAGGAGGAGGTATGACTCTGTCAGCCAAGAAGCCTAATCTTTGAGTTGGAAATGGTTTATTCCTTGTGTATTCTTTCTAGGTGTTCACAAACCAGAATAGCAGAGGCATCTCCATTAAATGTTGCCTCCTCTATACCCATAATGCTTCCAGCGCTTCACTGTATCCCTTCACAGGCGAAGGCACAGCATGCTGCTGGGAATGTCTGTGGACTTCTTTTCCATGTGATTAGTTGTTCCTGATGTTTGCACTCTCATACACTCGAGCATGCGGCACATACCTCTTTAGGATTTGTTCCATTTTACTGTAATGATTTATTTATCTGTCTTCTAAGCCGTTCTCCCTTCATCCCTGACCCAACTTGGACTCCTTAAGGGTATGGTTAGGGTTAGGTTCTCACTCATCTATTTATATGCTTTTAATAAGTAGGTATTTAGGAAGTAGGTATTAAATTAATGCATTAAAGTTAGAATTCAAACAGCCTAACTCACAGATCTTGCAAAGGAGAAAACTATGCCCAGAGGATTAAATGGCCTGTCCAAAGCTACACAACTTGGTTCAGTTGGGATTAGAATCCGTTTCTCCTCCCAAGCTTGTGGGGTTTTCTGAAAGATTAATGTCAAAGCAACTCGATGTGAATTGATTGCGTTCCTCCAAGTTAGATATAATTGAATTCCTTGGATATTCACCTATATCTTCTAGGGACAGGGGTTTTCAACCTTTTCATTTCACCTGTTACCCTGTTTGGGGGTGATGTGATGGTTTGGAATTTTGTTGTTCTTGATTGAGAATGGAGAATGAGGGCCTGGGCACAGGAAGTCTCTGTTCTACTTGTCAAACCAGTAGGTTTGCGTTTTCCTTGACCTATACCTTAAGGACATCCTTCTGTCTTGTGGGCGCTAGTGGAGCTATGTTACTATGCACTGGGGATAGGATGAGGGCCCCTGGATAATCTGTGGCCTGGCAAGTGGCACAGGCAGAAAGCAGCATGTGGGTCCCTCCTGGGTGGCTTGGGGGAACTTGGGGTTAGAAAAAGGGAATTATAACCATGTGCCAGAAGTTCACAGATAGGTCATTTGTGGCTGGTAGGATTGGCAGGAAACAGTGAGTCACACTGGCAGATATACAAGGGATAGAAAAAGAACAAATTCTTGGTAATTGCTAGAGAGGCTTTTTCCATTTAGACCAGTAGTTCTCAATTGTGGCTATTTTGCCCCCTCAGGAGACACTTGGCAATATCTAGAGACATTTTTGATTGTCACGCCTCGGGGAGGGCTATTACAGGCATCAAATGAATGGAGGTCAGGGATGCTGCTGAACATCCTGTAGTGCATGGGATGGGGATGGCCCCACAACAGGGACTTACACAGTTCGACATCATGAGTGTCCAGGTTGAGAATCCCTGATTTACACCCTGGGCCCCACCAGCAGTACTCTGGTGATTAAGTCATAAAAAACAGTTTTTTATGTATACTTTACTTTGAACTCTATTGTTAATGGCAAAATCAAGTTTATTTCACCATTTTCTTTTCATTCTTTTTTAAAAATGGAGGGAAAATTCACATAACATAATCAACCATTTTAAAGTGAACAGTTCGGTGGCATTTAGTACATTAACAATGTTGTGCAGCTGGGCATGGTGGCTGGTGGCTGTGATCCCTGCTACTCAAGTGGCTGAGGCAGGAGGATCACTTGAGCCCAGAAGTTTGAGACCAGCCTGGACAACAGCAAGACTTCATTTCTAAAACAAAACCAAAAACCAAAACCAAACAATGTTATGCAACCACTACCTCTGTCTAGTTCCAAAACATTTTCATCACCCGAAAAGGAAAGTGGTACCCACTAGTGAGTTTTTAGTACACACAGGGTTTTGCCATGTTGCCCAGGCTGGTCTCGAACTCCTGAGCTCAGGTGATTTGCCTGCCTTGACCTCTCAAAGTGCTGGGATTACAAGCATGAGCCACCACGCCCAGTCACTATGTTTAGCTTTAACATAAAATTTACCATTTTAATATTTAACCTTTGATATAGACTGGTAATTCCACAAACACATTTTAAACCCCTGGTCATAATGGCAGTGTTGCAAGCACTGCATAAATTACGATGAACAAAATAGGTATAGGCCTTTTTCTGCTAGAGCTTACAGTCTAGTGGGGAAGGCAGACACTGAACTCCCACCAGTAAGTTTTCAAGTCCCGGAAGTGAATTTAGCTGTAAAAGTATAGGAGTTGAAGCCAGTGCAGTAGGGTTGACTGTCACAATTTCTTGGTTTCCACTTTCTTTGTGTGTGAGTATAGTTTCTTTCATATAGGAGCAAATTCATAGCCAAAAAGAAACAGGAAAGAAAGAAATGAAGAAAATAAATGAGAGAAAGCAAGACCCAGGAGTGAGGAGGAGGGAGGATTGGGGAGGTTCCTCTAGAAACTCCCCAGGCCCGTTCTTAAAACGTCTTCCACTGTGGTCTGTCTTTATCTTTTGAGTCATGTAGATGGGAATTGTATTTCCATTTGGTTAAATGGTATTGGGTTAAAAAGCAAAATAACATACCCTGCCTCCCATCCTCTGTGTCTCTCATAAGGATCAGAGCCCAAGTGACACGAGGTCAGCTGAGTGCCCAGCAGGACTGAACTGTTCTGGCCTGCGGGGCTTCTCTGCGAAGTTCTGAGAAGTGGCTAAGCTGAGGTCGAAGTCCACATGGAAAGCACAACACCAATGGGCATGCGGTTTCCTTGGTAGACTATGTAAGTGAAGACCCTAGAAGGAAGAAGGTTTTTGGTGGTGTCCATGAGGAAAGGGGACAGCAACATGTTTTGTTTTTTCCCTCGTGGTTGGGGTCATATTAATTTCTTAGGGCCACAGTAACAAATGACCACAAACTGGGTGGCTTACAACAGTAGAAATTTATTAACCTTCTCACAGTTCTGGAGGCCAGAAGTGGGAAATCAGAGTGTTGACAGGGCTGTGCTCCCTCAAAAGCTCCAGGGCAGAAACATTTGTTGCCTCTTCTGGCTTCTGGTGGCTCCAGGCATTCCTTGGTTTGTGGCTCCATCACTCCAGGCCCTGTCTCAGTTTTTGCATGACCTTCTCCTCTTCTGCGTATCTCTCCTCTGAGTGTCTCTTCTAAGGACATTAGATTCAGGGCCTGCTGGGATGATCCAGGATGACCCCCATCTTGAGATCTTTCAATTAATTACAGCCTACAAAGATTCTTTTTCTATATAAGGTCACATTTACAGGTTTCTGGGCTTAGGACATGGACCTTTCTTTTGGGGAACCATTATTCAACCTACCAGAGTGGTGAAGGAGACAGGGTGTTGGGAGCAAAGGTTTTTGTTCTTGTTTTTGTTTTCCTGGTTGGGAGAGAAGGAAACAAAATGCCATGGAGAATGGCATGACTCAGTCCCTCACCTGGGCCCCTGCACTGTTGCTGCCACCCTCGGGAAGCTCTCAGCTTGAAATGCCAGCTCCACGGGGCAGGACTGGAATGGCCTGACCAGGTCTGGCTTCATGAGAGATAGTTTACTAGACTCCTCCTTCCAGCTGTTACACCTGTCCCTGTGTGACTCCATGTCTGCCTTCCTTCTAAGAGCCCTTCCTCTTCCCTTTCTCCTTCCTTGCCTTTGTTTTCAGCCTGTTTTCTCACCAGTATTTTGTGTTTCTTTGGTATTTCTCTCTCCTCTTCATGGACAATAAGTGAAACAGAAGTAGGCATTTTAGTAATTTTAACCTTTGTTAACGAATTCTTTGTTGCTTGTCTTCTGAGCTGACTCACCTGATCATGGTGCTCAGAAGGAAAACCATTTCCTCTACTCACATTTCTGACACCAAATCTAAGTTTTTTCCACACTAATAATCCATTCTTTAACTTCCTAGACACCGTCTGGGTGTCCTACTATTCAAATTAATTCTGACACTATCTATTTGGAGTTAGCATCAGATTTTACAGATTAAGGGCTCAAGACTGCCCCCATTTCAGATGCCAGTTGCAAGCCTCTGGTACCAGGTTAGCTACAAATTGGGGGTTTCCATTACCCCTTCCTCCTGTTGGATCATTTGCAACAGTGGCTCACACCACTCAGGGAAATACTTTACGTTTATCAGTTTATTATAAAGGATACAAATGAACAACCAGGTAAGAGCTACATAGGACAAGGGATAGGGGAAGGGGCATGGAGCTTGCATGCCTTCTCTGGGCATGCCACCTTCCAGGTACCTCCACATAGGGAGCTGTCTAGAAGTTCTTTAAACCCCTTTGTTTAGGGTTTTTATGGAGGCTTTATAACATAGATATGATTGATTAAATCATTGGCCCGTGTTGATTAACTCCATCTCTAGCTCTTGCCCCTCCTCAGAGGCTAGGGGTAAGACTTAAGGTTCTAACCTTCTAATCACATGGTTGAGTTCCCTGCCAACCAGCCCCCATCCAGAAGCTACCTAGGAAGCCCAGCCACTAGCCATTTCATTCACTTAACAAAAAGATACTCTTCGCATTCTAGAGATTTCAAGGGTTTTAGAAGCTTTTGTGTTAGGAAACAGGGACTAAGACCAAATATTAACAAAAGATGCTCCTATCACCCCTGCCACTCAGGAAATTACTACAAGGGTTTTAGGTGCTCTGTGTCAGGAATCGGGGCAAAGACCAAATATATATTTCTTACTGTGTCATGGTGCTGTAGCTTGGAAGTGATTTCGCCTCTTCCTGGGGTCTTGATCATTGGCCCCATGATTTGGGGTGTGATTCTAGGAGCTGTTGGGATTGCACAAAGTCTGTGCTTTCAGATGCTTGCATCTCATCTTCCTTGACAAGATGCCTGTCTTAAAGTGAGCCATTGGACTGAGGGAGGTGATGGGCCTTATGAGACCTTGAATTACCCACTTACACTGAGTTTTCCTGGTCTCCAGATCTAGAGCTCAGGCCATTTCACATGGCTAACCTGCTTTGTTAAAATGCTGCTTTCCCTTAAGGACACTGATACTTCTAAAGGTCCAGAAGCCTAGTCAGCAGTTCTCCAGATAATACTTTAACCTTGACCAAAACATAAAGTTGATGTCGTAGTCAAGTGGAGGACACAGAGCCTTTGAAGGCTTTGACTAACTGGGAGATGGTCATTGACTTGCTTTCTATAAACGGGCTCATGTCTTCCATCTTGGTATGAATGTACCAGTTTTTCATTTTCCAAGGATTGGCCTGCCTCCTCAGACAACATTGAGACTTCCTTGCTAAAACTTACACAGCACATGGTTTAGAGTTGAATGGTGAAGGGGGCAAGGGCCATAGAGAAGATACTAGAAAGAACCTTTATCATAAAATATCAAACAATGTGAAAACATTCTTCCCTAGATAATGATTCAGAAATACAACTGTTGTCGTTTTCTGGTGAAACGTCTAGAGCCAGCTGTGCCGTTCTCATAGTCCTCTTCATAATAATAAGAGCTGACTTTTAGTGCTTATGTAGTAAGTGCCTATTGGAATTATCTCATTTATCTCCACAGCCCTATTGTTACCTCATTTTACTTCTGAGAAAGTTTTAGCAACTTGCCACAAAGTTGTCTACTAACAGGTAGAAGGACTGCTGACTCTAAACCCAAGACCTTTTTTAAAAGTTGTGGTAAAATACATAATATAACATTTACCATTTTAATCCTTTTTTAGTGTACGGTTCTATGGCATTAAGTACATTCACATTTTTTTTTCTCTATAACAGATGAAAGACTTTATATATTAATAAATCCCCAGTTGAATAACATTTTTTATTATACTTTAAGTTCTAGGGTACATGTGCACAACGTGCAGTATATTCACATTATTGTGCACTCATGACCACCATCCATCTCCAGAACTTTTTCATCATCCCAACTGAAAGTCTATGCCCATTAAACACTAACTCCCAATTCCTCTTCTCCCCCCAGCCCCTGGCAGCCACCATTCTACTTTCTGTCCCTATGAGTTTGCCTACATAGATACCTCATCTAAAATGGAATCATAGAGTATTTTGCCTTTTGTGAGTGGCTTATTTCACTTAGTATAATGTCTTCAAATTTCATCTATGTTATAGTATATGTCAAAATGTTCTTCCCTTTTAAGGCTGAATAATATTCCATTGTGTGTCTATATCACAGTTTCCTTATCCATTCATCTGTTGATGGATGGCTGGATTGCTTCTACCTTCTGGCTGTTGTGAGAAATCTTGCTGTGAACATGGGTATACGTATCTATCTCCAAGACCCTGCATTCAGTTCTTTTGGGTATTGTATTTGGGTTCTCCAGAGGGACAGAACCAATAAGGTATATGTATATATAAAGGGAGTTTATTAGGGAGAATTGGCTTATACAATTACAAGGCAAAGTCCCATGATAGGCCATCTGCAAGCTCGGGGAGAGAGAAGCCAATATTGGCTCAGTCCAAACCTGAAAGCCTCACAACCAACTCTAAACCATGTGCTGTATAAGTTTTACCAAGGAAGTCTCAATGTTGTCTGACAGTGCAGCCCCCAGTCTGAGGCCGAAGGCCCAAAAGCCCCCAGGAAGCTACTGGTACAAGTCCCAAAGTCCAAAAGCAGAAGAATCTGGAAGTCTGATGCCCAAGGGCAGGAGGAGAGGAAGCAAAGAGTCCTGCATGGGAAGAGAGAGACAGCGAGAAGACTCTGCGGGCTATTTATCCCCCTTCTGCCTACTTTGTTCTAGCCATGTTGGCAGCCAGTTGGATGGTGCACACCCACATTGAGGGTGGGTCTAACTCTTGTAGTCCACCAACTCAAATGTCATTCTCCTCTGGCAACACCCTCATAGATACTCCCAGAAACTGCCTCACCAGTCATCTAGGCATCCCTCAATCCAGTCAAGTTGATACCTAATATTAGCCATAACAGGTATATACCCAGAAATTGAATTGCTGGATCATAAGGTAATTCAGTGCTCAATTTTTTTAGGAATTGGCATACCGTTTTCCACAGCAGCTGCACCATGTTACATTCCCATCAGCAATGCATAAGGGTTCCAATTATTCCACATCCTTACCAAAACTTGTTATTTTCTGCTGTTTTTTCTTAATAATAGCTATCCTAGTGGGTGTGAAGTGATAATCTCATTGTTGTTTGATTTAAATTTCCCTAATGACTAATAATGTTGAGCATCTTCTCCTGTGCTTATTATTAGCTATTTGTATATGTTCTTTGGAGAAATGTCTATTTATAGTCCATTGTTCATTTTTCTAATAGGGCTGTTATTGAATTTTAGGAATTTTTAATATTTTCTGGATGTTAACTCCTTATCAGATGTATGATTTGTAAATACAGTATTTTCTTCCATTCCATGGATTGCCTTTCTACTCTTTTGCTAGTTGTCCTTTGATAAGTCAAAAGTGTTTAATTTTTGCTATAGTTCCATTTGCATATTTTTGCATTTGTTGCCTGTGCCTTTGGTATCATATCCAAGAAGTCATTGCTAAATTCAATGTCATGAAGATTTTCCCATATGTTTTCTTCTGAGGGTTTTGTAGTTTTAACTTTTTAGATATTTGATCCAATTTGAGTTAATTTTTATGTAGTCATAAGGTAAGAATGGGTGGTCCTTTTTTTGCATGTGGGTATCCAGTTTTCCCAGCTCCATTTGTTGAAGAAGTTATCCTTTCCCCCTTGAATGGTCTTGGCACCCTTGCTGAAAAATCGTTTGACCATGTATGTGAGGGTTTATTTCTGGGATCTCTATTATATTCTATTGGTCTCTATATCTGTCTTTATGCCAGTACCACACTGTTTTGATGACTGTAGTTTTTTAGTAAGTTTTAAAATCAGAAGTTATGTGACCTCCAGTTTTGTTATTTTTCTGATTTGTTTTGGTTATTCAGAGTCCCTTGAGGTTTCATGTGGGTTTTAGGTTGGATTTTTTTTATTTTTTATTTTTATTATTATTTTTTAGACGGAGTTTCACTCTGTCACCCAGGCTGGGGTGCAGTGGCACAATCTCGGCTCACTGCAACCTCTGCCTCCCAGGTTCAAATGATTCTTCTGCCTCAGCCTCCCGGGTTCAAATGATTTACCTGCCACCGTGCCTGGCTAATTTTTGTATTTTTAGTAGAGATGGAGTTTTGCCATGTTGGCCAGGCTAGTCTCAAACTCCTGACCTCAGGTGATCCACCTGCCTCAGCCTCCCAAAGTGCTGGGATTACAGGCCTGAATCACCGTGCCCGGCCTATTTTATTGGGATGGCATTGAGCCTGTAGATTGCTTTGGATAATATTGACATCCTAACAACAAGTCTTCCAATCCACATACACACAAGATATCTCCTTTTATATGTGTCTTCTCTAATTTCTTTCAGCATTGTTTTGTCATTTTCAGTGTACAAGTCTTTCATCTCCTTAGGTAAGTTTATTCTTGATTATTTTATTGTTTTTGATGTTATTGTAAATGAAATGGATTTATTTCCCTTTCATATTATTCATTGTTAGTATATAGAAATGTAACTGATTTTGTATCCTGCAACTTTGCTGAATTTATTATTTCTAAGAAGTTTTTTTGTTAAGCCCAAGCTTTTAATTTGCCATGTTCTTTCTATGTCCTGTGTTAAAATTAATCTCTATCTCATTTTTGTCTTCTGACATTTTTCTGAGTTCTTGGGGAATTTGTTTTGCTTTTCCAATTTGATTGTATAGTCTTCAATTTGCTGTTCCTTTCCTCCATTACTATTTAAACCAGTATTCAAAGTTTTAATTTCCATTCAGTCTTTCCTATTTCAGAAATCCCTTTTTAAAAACCACTTACTTAAGTATCATAGTTACACTGACTCCTTAAATCTTATTCTGAACATAGTTTTACAGTCATCACCATAATCTCATGGGAGATGAATTCTTAGAGAGATAATTGTGAGTTTCTGTCTTCTTCATATTCAAATGAAGGAACAAGGGGAAATTTTAGGTTGACTGAGTTTACACTGGCTGCCCATGCCAGACCCAGCCCTTGAGTGCCACTCTCTCTGCCAAGCTGTTGGCCTGGGCAAGGAGCTGGGTGGGTGAATATCTGCTCAAGGCTCTGAGGAAGGCTGTTGGTGTGGGCCTTGGGTTGTGTTATAGCAGTTCTGTGTCTGCTGACCTAGCCTTCTTTTGTGTCCTGCAGGTGCTGCCTGCATTTATTGCCAGGACACATTGCTTCTTAGAAAGCTAGCTGGGCTTTCTTTGGTCCTGCTCCATCTTGACTAAATCTAGCAGATATTCTTCAAAGTTCTAGGCAGGTGGGATGGCATCCTTCCTGGTTTCCAACCCAAATGCATATTTTTCTCTATTTTTATGTGCCTTTAGTTTATTTTAAAAGGACCTGGGGGCAGGAAACATGTGTTCCCCTGTTGCCATTGTACCCAGAGGTCCCATAAGACAGTTCTTTTGACCAACTCCACCTGATGAGATTATCAGGCTCTTCCCCCTCCCTGCTGTAGAACATATATCTGCTCACAGCAAGCTGAGTGGTCATGGCTAATCTCTGCCCACATGCTGGATGATCCAACCACTGGCCTGATTGATTGAGTTGTAGAGGAGAGAGTTTCTCTTGTATCACTACTCTTACAATTCAAGGAAAAATCAATTTAAAAAAATTACTGAGTTAGAAATAGGTTGACTTATGATAAGTGTAATCTAGAAGGCTTTAATGATACTGTCCCACCTCTTGATGACCATGTTTAATCGATTTTGTATCCGGTAGCTGGCAGTAGTCGTTATCTGTGTTTGATAAATTATTTTATTCCTGAGTACCATTTTGGGGGCTTGTGGGGGTCATAGAGAATAACCAAATACTCATGGGAAAGAAAAGTAGAAGAGAGAAAGCATTAAAGCATCATCAGAAATCAAGGCAAAGTCTTTCCTGTTTCTTACAAGGCCATACAATGACTCCTCCTTCTACCTTTACCTTACTGAGCTCATTTTCTGATATTCACCTGCTCCACCCTTCTTTTTAGTCCTTGAGTATGCCAGGTGTGCTCCTGCCTGTCCTTCCCTCTCCCTGGGGTTCTCTTCCTCCAAATAGCCCCATGCTATGCCCACTCGCCCCTTCACAGTTTTGCTTATGTATCACCTTCTTGGGGAACCCTTCTCTGACCCTTAATTTGAAATTCTTCACCCTCTTCCCCCACATAACACTCCCTGTTAAACCTTCTTGCTTTATTTTTCTCCACAGCATTTATCACAATCTAACCCACTTTTTTTTTTTTTTTCTTTTTTTGAGAAAAGACTGGAGTGCAGTTGTGCAATCTCGGCTCACTGCAACCTCTGCCTCTTGGGCTCAAGCCATCCTTCCACCTCAGCCTCCCAAGTAGCTGGGACTACAGGCATGCACCACCACGCCCGGCTAATTTCTGTATTTTTTGTAAAGATGGGGTTTCACCTGGTTACCTAGGCTAGTCTTGAACTTGTGAGCTCAAGCAGTTCTCCCACTTAGGTCTCCCAAAGTATTGGGATTATAGGTGTGAGCTACCACACTTAGCCTCTAACCTACTTCTTAATGTATGTATTTATTTTATGGCCTGTCTCCCTGCTTGAGTGAGAGCTCCATGAGGGCAGAGATTTGTGTCAGTTTTGTTTATTGCTGTATCTCCAACACGTAGAGAGGTGCTTGTCATGCAGTAGTCACTTTGTAAGCATTTATTGAGTGATCAATGATTGGTGGCTTCTAGTGTCATTCAGCGGCAGCAGGTTGATGTATGTCTGTTCTAGATCACTGAGCCTTATGTTTTCAAGTGACCTCCAGATTTCTATCATTCATTCATTCATTCAAGAAGTTGCTGTGTGTATCCTCAGTGAGTCAGACATTGAGGTACTAGCCCCTAGTAAGTCTCATCAGGGGATATTTATCTTTATCTCCAGCACTAAGTGCAGCGAGTGACAGGTAGTACAAGGGAAGGATTTGTGAAAGTCTGTGGAGTCAAACTGCTGAGGTCTTGTGAAGACAAAAGTGAATAATACACATCCCTGTGTTCAGTTGGTTCGTGGTCAAGTGGGGAAGACATGGACACACAATAATCTTGTGACTTGAGTGCTATAAGAGAGGGATTACAGAGATGAGAAAAAACAGTTGCTTGGGGATGGTAGAAATCAGGAAGCAGCTTTTTGTAAATATGATATTTATGCTGAACCTTAAAGATGGCTCTTCTGAGTGAATAAGCAGGGAGAGAAGGTTAGACATAGAAACAACATGAGCAAAGATACAAAGGGAGGAAAGTGCAAAGCATGTTCCTAGGACCGTGAATTGTCCTGCGTAGCTGGAATAGTGAGTTTATGGGGGTGGAGGGGAGGAATGGGCTGAACAGTAGCTCTAGATCACATCCTAAAGGCCTTGAATGCCACAGATGAGGTCTATGAACCTTCTTATCTAGGCAATGGGACACTGTTGAAAGTGTCCGTAGAAGAGATGGAAAACATATTAGTGGTTGCCAGGAATTAGGGGCAGTGTAGGGGCCGGGGGAAGATAGGGGAGGAGGATGACTATAAAGAGGCAGCACAAGGGATCTTTGTGGTGATGGAACAGTTTCTATATCTTGACTGTGGTTGTGGTTACACAAATCTGCACATTATAAATTTACATACAACTACACATACATATGAGTGCATGTAAAACTGGTGTAAAACATCCTCAGCCTGCTTTTAAAGTCTCTGCCTCAGCCTGGAGTGAATAAGTTCTGTAGATTGTGCCAGTGGTAGTTTCCTGGTTTTGATGTTGTAAATGTCACCATTGGGGGAAACTGGATGAAGGGTTCATGGATCTTCTCTGCACTATTTTCACAACTTCCTGTGAATCTGTACTTAATTCAAAATAAAAAGTTAGAAAAAAATGCATAAGAAGGAAAAGGCAGAGCAGGGAGAATAGTTAGGGTTTCCACTAGTTTACCATGATTTCATTGTGAAATGCTATGTTCAGATACCATGTAAGATGCTTGGGAGGCATCTTTTTCAGAAGTTACAAAACACAGTGTCTACCCTTGAGAAATTTGCTGTTGAATGGAGGAAACAGACATGTTTTAAGTAGTGATCATTCTGTGTGCTGGCTTTTAGTAGTAAAGGTAGGTACGCAGCAATGTGAGAGCAAGGAAAAAGGGGACAAACTGCTGGGGTAGGGAGGGCTTCATAGTGACACAAGGACTGGACTGACTCCAGGGAAGAGTGCGAGTTTGTGTGGCACATGCTGGGGCTCTGTAAAAGCCCAGGTGAGACATAAGGCTGAAATTAGTGGTAGGAAGAATTGAGAGTAGGGAATGGATTCAAGAGCATTTTGGAGAAGCATTGATGCAAATTGTTGAAGTACTGTGTGTTGAGACAGAGAGGGAAGAGTCTGAGGTGACTTAAGTTTTCAGCTTGACTGACCGAAAGCATGGTGGCTCCATTAGCCAAAATTTAGAGTCAAGAAGGAGAAAGGTTTTGGCTAGGGTATGTTTAGTGTGAGGTATCTGAGGGACTCCATGCAGAGAGGCTGGGGTGCAGTTGGGATGTGGCACCCGGGAGAAGCAGCGCCAGAGCTAGAGCTGTATTGGATCCTAAGGTGCAGCCCCACTGGACCGCTTGCCACTTCCCCAGTCATCCTCCGCATGTTTTTAAAGTCTCTGCCTCAGCCTGGTGTGTCCCTCTCTTCTTTTTCCATCCTGTGAAATCCCACCCCTGTGTCAGCTCGCATGTTCCTTCAGTGTCTACTTCAGAATAGAGGTGATGGCTTTGAACCTTACGAGCTTGTGGATTTTGTCCACTGATACTATGGTGAGGCAAGAAGATAAGAGGATGAGTTAGCAATGAGCATTTGGAGGTGTCGTGACCTAGAGGAGGAGAGGAACAGTTGGAGAGGAGAAGCATGAAAGCAATGAGGCCACATGGAAGCTTGGCTGCTCAGCCTTTGCAGAGCTGCCCACCCAGAATTAGACATGACCAGGAGAAGAAATAGGCCGTGAGCTAAATCGTACGAGTTCATGACAACATGAAAGATAAGCATTCACTCTGCGTCACCCCAGAGCTCCATCTCCTTTGTAAAGCTGCCTGACATTGAATGGTGTCTGACCAGCCTGATTAATTTTTAATATTTGATTCTCTGGTGAGTTGACTAGGCATTGAGGTGCATCAAAGGTAGCTTTTGTTTTTATGAAGTTGGTCAAAATAACACTGGAGAGTCAGATTACTGCAACCTTGAGCTCTGGTTGTTCTGAAGGGATGAGATCAGACTCTCTAACCTAGTTTCAGAAGGATCTTTGCCTTTTGCAAGGGAAGTTATTTGAAACTGGAAGTGGGTATGCTTCCTCTTGGATTCTGTATCTCTTATTATCGGAAAATGCCTCATTTTTCAGCCACAGATAGAAAACAGCATCAGTGCATCAGTCTTCCAATTCTGTCCATGACTCAAATGATGTCTGAGTTCTGAAAACCTGCTGCCAACTCCTGAAACACCGGAGAGTTTAAACACAAATGTTCTCTAAATAATATGCTTCTTACACTGTGTAGTCTGCAAAGCAGATGATGATGATGATGATTTTAATTCTGCACAGTATCTCCTTAATTCTCTAATTTCCCCATCTTTCAAATTGTATTCCTAAATGTTCTCTCTTAAAATCTTATATTTTGTACCCTGTTATCTTTCTACACAGAGCCCTTCATAGCTGAGGATGGATAGTATCTGAGTGGTGAAAACCTACATGTGAGGAGAGCTGCTCTGAAGTGACTCACATGTGGATTTGCGACCTTCTGGAGTGATGGCTGGTTAGGCAGGAGGGGGACGATCATGGAAAGGGAGGTGATAGTGTGGACTCCATTTTATCAGTGGTATGCTTTGTGAGAGCCTGCAAACTAACAGAGGACAAATTGCCTTTTGTTCTCAGAATAGGGTTCTCTCTCTCTCTCCTCTGTGTCTTGCTTGCTGGCTCAAGATCTACCTACTTGTAAAGATGCTTTCACAAGCTGGAAAGACTCCACAGTGTTATGGACTGTGAGGAAACTCTATTCTACCCACTTCTGCCTTACTTGAAAATTTTTACAATAATCATGATTACTTTTGTAATCAGAAAAGTTACAAACAGTCCCACTGGAAAAATAAACATTTAAAAGTAAGGAAAAGATGTTCAAATATTGAAAATGCCTCTTTATTGAATTTCTAAGTCTTTGTCTTTTTTGACTTCCATAACTGATAAATTATTTTAATGAATTTCTTGATATTTGTCCATCCCTCCATCCATTCATCCTTACTTTTCTGAACCAACTTGATTTTGCCATGGTGTCCTATTCTTTTAATGTACTGCCTGATTCAGTGTACTAGTAATTTGTAAATGGGATAATATACAGTTTTCTTTTCTCCTGTACTGAATGCCAGAGTTTTGGTATTAGGGCTATACTTAACTTGCTCCATAAAATAAATGAGGAAGCCTTTCATATTTTTCTGTTGCTTTTTAAAAATTTGAAATAATAAATACCATCTTTTTTTAGTGAGCTTAGTTTTTGTGAGGCACAATGATTGGAACCCAGATCTGCACAGCTCCCAGGTCTTTGCTCATCCTGTTTGTCACTGCAGTATCAAAGGAGGAAGGCCAGCCTCGGAACCCTGAGTCTCTGTGGCCAGGAACGCCTCAGGGGGCTGGACTTTTCACTCCTCTTGTCCTTTTCTTTTCTTAATTAAACATTTCATTTTGAAAGAATTTCAGTTACATAAACAGTAGAAAAATGATATAAAAGATTCCCATATACTCTTCACCCAGATTCACCAATGATTAATATTTTGCTACATTTGTTTTATCATTCCATCTTTATTCACATATTTTTCTGAGTTACTTAAAAGTCAGCCACATAATATATAATATCCCTTTACAATTATTTACAGTATATAATATAAACATTTTAGTGTATATTTCCTTTAAAAAAATCTAAATAAAAAACAAAGTATAGATGTCACAATCAGGATATTAACTTTGATATAAACTGTTATCTGCTTATTCAAATTTTACTAATTGTCCCAGTCATGTCCATTGTAGCAAAAGAAAAACATTTTCCCTCAGTTCAGGATTTAATCTAGGATCAAACATTGTATTTAGTTGTCATGTCTTTTAAATCTCTTTTAATCTGGAACAGCTCCTTAATCTTACGTTGTCTTTCATGACCTTGACATTTTTAGTGTACAGGCCAATTCTACTTTATAGGATGTTCCTTAATTTGAGTGATTTTGCTGTTCCCTGTGCTTAGATTTAAGGTATGTGTTTTTGACTGGGATACTGCAATGATGTGTCTTTCTAGGTGCATCATAACAAGAGGTCCTGATGCCTACTTGTCCCATCACTGATAACCAACCTAAATCATCTAGTTAACTGGTATCTGCCAGCCTTCTCCACTGTTAAGTTACTATTTTTCACTTTGTAATCAGTAAGTAATTTTTAGGGTGATACTTTGTATATAAATCCTGTTCCTTACCAAACTTTCATGTCCTAATGTTAATGTCCATCCATTTGAAGCAACAAACTGAGACGTGCAAAGTGAATAGACTCTACCCCTTGGAGCTAGAATGAAGCCAAGAGAAAGTGAACCATTCGGTCCATTTAGGCAGATAAGCCAATTTTTTTTTTTTTTTTAACTCACTACTTACGGTCTTTGGGTTTTGTCTTTGCAAAGGTTAACTGAAATCTAGTCATACTCTTGAGAATAGTGATTGGCTGTAGCTTGTAACCCTTGGGCTCCTATTTTGGTCACCCAGGGCTCAAGATGGGTCCACCCAGTTTATTCTGGTCATAAGTGCCCCTTGGGGCTTTGGCCGATGGCTCTGTTCTATCTTTGGCTCTTTCATCCTTTGTCTTTGCCTCTAAGATGCTGTCAGTTAGAGTCCCAATAAACTGCCTGTGTGCTGAATCACCTATAAACAAGCATTGCTTCTGGCTACAGACTCATCTTATCAGACAACTCTCTACTGAGCCCAGTTACACAGCTTATGCTATCAATGCTAAGGCTGCAGTTGTATGAGTCACACAAGCAGTTTTTAATATGTCAGAGAGTCCAGAACTGTGTATAATATGAAGAAATGTTAAAAACACCCAGTGGTATACTTGGGCACACTTTAGCTATTGCAGGGTTCCAGACCCCTGCAATAAAGCAAATGTCACAGTAAAGCGAGTCACACACATTTTTTGGTTTCCCAGTGCATATAAAAGTTATATTTACACTGTACTATAGTCTACTAAGTGTTTTAAGCCTACTAAGTGTTAAGTCTAAAAAATGTACATGCCTGAATTTAAACATACTTTATTGCTAAATAGGCTAACAATCATCTGAGCCTTCAGTGAGTCGTAATCTTTTTGCTGGTGGAGGGTCTTGCCTTGATGTTGATAACTGCTGACTGACCAAGGTGGTGGTTGCTGAAAGTTGGCGTGACTGTGACAGTTTCTTAAAATAGGACAACAATGAAGTTTTCCACATCCATTAACTCCTCCTTTCATGAAGAAGAGGAAGAGTTGTCTGGAGTTTTTGATGCTGTTTGATAGCATTTTACCCACAGTAGCTTCTTTAAAATTGGAGTCATCCCTCCCAAACTCTGCTGCTGCTTTATCAGCTAAGTTGATGTAATTCTAAATCCTTTGTTGCCATTTCAACAATGTTCACAGCATCACAATGAGGAGTAGATTCACCCCAAGAAACCACTTTTTTTGCCATCCATAAGAAGCCACTTCCATCCGTTCAAGTTTGATCATGAGATTGCGACAATTCAGTCACATCTTCAGGCTCCACGTCTAATTCTAGTTCTCTTGCTATTTTCACCACATCTGTAGTTGTTGTTACTTCCTCTGCTGAAGTCCTGAACCCCTCAAAGTCATCCATGAGAGTTGGAATCAGCTTCTTCCAAACTCCTATTAATGTTGGTATTTTGACTTCTCATGAATCATGAATTTTTTTTCCTTTTTCCTTTTTTCCTCTTTATTCACAAACTGATTGTTAGTATGAAAAAACTGAGACAGGTTAAGAATGCAACTTTGATCTTCAGTCTTCTCTTTCCAACTCAATCCTGGAATATTCATAATATTCTAGCCATCGGAGTCTCTCCTTTCTTTTTTGTCTTCAAAGTGCTTTCCAAAAGGAAACATACTGCCTGGTGTTCTATATTATTCCTAATTTCCAGGTGGAAAAATGAGACAGTGACATCTAAAAACATTGGGGAGGCTGGACCCAGTGGCTCATGCCTGTAATCCTAGCACTTTGGGAGGCCAAGGAGGGAGGATCCCTTGAGCCCAGGAGTTCAAGACCAGCCTGGGCAACATAGTGAGACTCTGTCTCTACAAAAAAAAAATTAGCTGGATGTGGTGGCATACACTTGTAGTTCCAACTATTCAGGAGGCTGAGGTGGGAGGACCGATTGCACCTGGGAGGTCAAGGCTGCAGTGAGCCGTAATCATACCACTGCACTCCAGCCTTGGTGACAGAGTGAGACCCCGTTTCAAAACAACAACAACAAACACACACACACACGCTGCAGACTATATTTTAAAAAACAAGGCAATAATTAAGGCTTTTCTTGCTTTAATTCTCTATTACCACAGTAAAATATTTAACAAAGTCCAAGAGATTACTGACACACAATAACAACCTAAGACTTTACATTAATGGAACTATCAATAATAATCAGTGAAATACTGGAAAAGCATCAGATGTAAAGAGTGATTTGCTATTCTATTTATATGGTATTGAAACTGTCATAACATTTACAGACCCAGAAAGTTTGAGGTAATATTGAATAATAGTTGATAACTCTGAAATACTGCAACATCGTGAAGGACCTTCTAAATGACCAAAAACAGATGAAATTTTGTTTGATATAATTTCAGTGAAGTTTTTTTTTCTTACACAGAACTATATATATTTTTTAATTAGTAATCCACATAAGTTATACACAAGATTAAGTGACTAGATTGTTCAATAAAACTCTACATTGCTTTCTTATTATGGACTAATGAGCTTATAATTCACTGTCACTTTTAAGAAATTCTAGTCTATGGACATGTTCAAATTGTTTGGTCTTATTAGTTTCATTAGTAAAACCCACCAATTACTTTATATTTAATTCTTTTGAATATCATCTTTAAAGAGCCTGACTTGAATTTTGTCAAAATAAATCCTACCTTAATCCTCCAGTTTCTAGTTTATGGGTTCTTCATGAGTTTCAGTTCAGTGTAAGCTAGCACATGGACCTCTCCATGAATTTTCCACAACTTTAACACTTTCCACAAAGTGTCATGTCCTTCTCCAGGCTTTTGGTAGAATGTGAAGTTAATAATGGCATGTGATGTTCCTTAGCATAATCTACCAAAAAGTGATGATCTCCTTGAAAGAAAAGTCATGGGCTGCAATCACACATCTGAGTTGACAGACATCCACATCAACTATACATAAAAAGAAAAGGGGTGGGACGTAGCGGCTCACACCTATAATCCCAGCACTTTGGGAGGCTGAGGCAAGTGGATCGCTTGAGCTCAGGAGTTTGAGACCAGCCTGGGCAACATAGCAGGACCCCAGTCTCAACAAAAAATACAAAAATTATCTGGGTATGGTGGTGTGCACCTGCAGTCCCAGCTACTCGGGAGGCTGAGGTGGGAGGATCACTTGAACCCAGGAGGCAGACGTTGCGGTGAGCTGAAATCACACCACTGCACTCCAGCCTGGGCACTAGAGTGAGAACCTGGAGTATAAATACCCACTTTTAAGAAATTCAAACAGATCCCAACATAAACGTCTTCAAACTTAATGGGTTTTACGTGATTCATCATTTATAGATCCTTGGCACCAAACCTCTGGACATTATATAACCCGACATACTGCAGTATGGAGGGACACCATGAAAGGATACTTCTGGTATAAAATATGGGGTTTTTGGTGAAATCATCTGTAGGAATAATGGTTACTTAGAGGATAACCTGTGAAAAAGTTCTCTGGTTTCAGTTTACAGGATACTTTACTAAATTTCAAATATTGATGGAAACATCAGTGTCTGTATTCAGGATGTACTTGGCATTGGGGCAAAACTCAGTTACCCACCTGAATACCATAATGATTTTCAAGGTCATGTTATTATATGTATCCAAAACATCTGGTTGCATTATGTCACCATAAAGAAGGTGTTCACCCTCTAAGCACAGTGCTAACATTTTGTTTTCCCTTTCAGATATAACGTAAGACTCTCTTATCTCCACCAACACTTTTTTTTTTCATCTCAAGTAACTCCAGTGGCCTGCGTGGCTTTCATATTTGAGGGATGGGAGGTTACTGGGATGACGAGAAATGGTTGGTTGGTTGGTTGGTTGATTTTGAGACAGGATCTCACTCTGTCGCCCAGGCTGGAGTACAGTGTGGCATGATCATGGCTCACTGCAGCCTTGACCTTCTGGGCCCAAGCGATCCTCCCAGCGAGTAGCTGGGACTAGTGGCGCATGCCACCATGCCTGGCTGTTTTAAAAAAAAAAAAAAAATTTTTTTTTTTTTTGGTAGAGATGGGATCTCCCTCTGTTGCCCAGACTGGTCTCGAACTCCTGAGTTCAAGTGATCCTCCTGCCTTAGCCTCCCAAAGTGTTGGGATTACAGGCATGAGCCATTGCACTGGGTACAGAAATGGGTTTTGATGAGAGCAGTTTGAATGCTCTCAAAATGCAAAGCGAAGGTATTGTCTGTAAATTGTCTCATACTCCAGAAGCACATCCAGTTTACATGTTCTGTCACATTGTAGTGGGGGAAGGCTGAGGTAACACATCACAAGGAAACTCAGAAGCAATAGCAACAGGAGACCCCATGTGAGGGATCCTTGTGACATCCTATTTGGAAGGGCTGTCCAGGGAGCTGGGGCTGTCCAGAGAGCCGGAGCCATCCACAGCAGCTCAGAAGCGTGCGAGCTGCAGGTTCTTCCTCTTGATTAATTTCCTGTCAATGAAATACTTTCAGTTTCACCAGTTGAACATTTAGCAGTATGTAGTTTTCAAAAATAATGCTACCAAAAAACAGAGAATCTCAGATTGGCTTAAAATTCTGCCATATACTCCTTATAAAACACACACCTGTAGAATTTCAGATGAGATTAAAGCACTAGCTGAAGTTTTTTGTTGTTTTCTGTATTCCACGCTTTAAGTAAAACACTCAGATTTGCTGTGAACACAGTGAAAACAGAAAAAAAAAAAAAGACACAATTTGGTAATATTTCCCTTTGTAGTAGCTTTTCCTAACAAAACAGCCACCTCCTAAACACAGGCACTGGTAACACCCTCACCTTCTACTCCCCCGCCACCATGGCAAAAGCCCCCAGCCACTCCTGTGGGCAATGGAAGGCAGAGAGTGCACCCTGGGACAAGACAAGGTGGCCAACAAGCAGCTTCAGCCTGGACTCACCACCACATACCCCAGCATTCTTCCGCATCGCCCACGGCCCCACCAGGCTCCTCCAGCATTCACCTGAGCAGGGAACTGCTAGTCACAGAGGCCCACTCCCTGAGGTTTGGTGGCTCAGCTCCTGCCATGCTCCAGAAAAGCATGAATGGTCCTAGTGATATCTAAGATGGTGAGTCCTTTCCAGAAGGTTTTAAATTTACTTTGCCCAGATCCATCAGAGGAATCTCTTGTCTGTGGCAGCTATTGCCTTATGAAATGTATTTCTTAAATAATAATACTTGAAAGTCAAAATTCCCTAGGCATGGTGGCCCACGCCTGTAATTCCAGCACTTTGGGAGGCTAAGGTGGGCGGATCACCTGAGGTCAGGAGTTCAAGACCAGCCTGGCCAACATAGCGAAATCCTGTCTGTAGTAAAAATACAAAAATTAGCTGGGCGTGGTGGCAGCTGCCTGTAATCCCAGCTACTGGGGAGGCTGAGGTGGGGAGAATTGCTTGCAGCCGGGAGGCCGAGGTCTCAGTGAGCCAAGACTATGCCACTGTACTCCAGCCTGTACAACAGAGTGAGATTTTGTCTCAAAAAAAAAAAAAAGAAAGTCAAAATTACTCCTTGATCCGTGAGCTACAGAATGTATGTTGTGTTAGCAGGTATGAAAACGTTAATCTCCTTGTGCATCTCCATCAGAGCTCTTGGATGACTAGGTGCATTGTCAAGGAGCAGTAATGTTTTGCAAGGAATTTTTTTTTTTCCTGAGTAGTAAGTCTACAGTGGGCTTAAATTATTCAGTTAACCATTCTGTAAACAGATGTGCTGTCATCCAGGCCTTGTTGTTCCATTTATAGAGCACAGGCAGAATAGATTTAACATAACTCTTAAGTGTCCTAGGATTTTCAGACTGGCCAATGAGCACTGGCTTTAACCTAAAGTCACCAGGTGCATTAGTTCCTAACAAGAGCATCAGCCTGACCTTCTCAGGTTTGAAGCCAGGCACTGACTTCTCCTCTCTAGCTATGAAAGTCTTAGACGGCATCTTCTTTCAATATAAGGCTTTTCATCTCTGTTGAGAATCTGTTGTTTAGTGAAGCCACCTTCATCAATGGTCTTATCTAGATCTTATGGATAACTTGCTACAACTACATCAGCATTTGCTGCCTCACCTTGCACTTTTATGTAATAGAGATGACTTCTTGCCTTAAACCTCATTAACCAACCTCTGCTGGCTTCAGACTTCTTCTGGAGCTTCCTTACCTCCTCAGCCTTATAGAATTGAAGAGAGTTAGTAGTGCCTAGCTCTAGATTAGACTTTGGCTTAAGAGAATGTTTTGGCTGGTTTGATCTTATATCCAGCACACTAAAACTTTATCCATATCATTCATGTAGCTCTTCAAATTTCCTTCAAGAGGCTGGGTATGGTGGCTCATGCCTGTAATCCCAACACTTTGGGAGGCCGTGGTGGATGGTTCATTTGAGGTCAGGAGTTCGAGACTAGCCTAGCCAACTTGGTGAAACCCCGTCTCTACTAAAAATACAAAAACAACTAGCCAGGTGTGGTGGTGCGTGCCTGTAATCCCAGCTACTCAGGAGGCTGAGGCAGGAGAATCGCTTGAACCCAGGAAGCAGAGGTTGCAGTGAGCCACGGTCACACCACTGCACTCCAGCCTGGGCAACAGAGTGAAACTCTATCTCAAAAACAAACAAAACAAAAAGAAACAAAATCCTAACTTTTTCCATGCTGATAATGCTCACGCAAACGTGGTGAACGTTCCTAAAACCCGCTGGACTTTTGTAAGAAGTGTGGCAAGCACTAACCCCACAAAGTGACATAGTAAAGAAGGGCAAGGATTCTCTGTATGCCCAGGGAAAGCAGCATTATTACAGGAAGCACAGTGCTATGGTGGGCAAACTAAGCTGATTTTCTGGAAAAAGGCTAAAACTACAAAGAAGATTGTGCTAAGGCTTGAGTGTGTTGAGCCCAACTGCAGATCTGAGAGAATGCTGGCTATTAAAAGAGGCAAACATTCTGAACTGGGAGGAGATAAGAAGAGAAAGGGCTAAGCGGTCCAGTTCTAAGTGTTACCTTTTCTTTTATTATGAAGACAATAAAATCTTGAGTTTATATTCACTTAGAAAAAATTCCTTCAAGAACATTTTCTTTGCATTCACAACCTGGCTTACTGTTTGGTACAAGAGGCCTCACTTTCGGCCTGTGGAAATTAGACATAGTAGTGTTCTATTTCTTCAATAGCCACATTCCTGGCAGTAGTAACCATGAAAACATGGCTCTCTGCTATGTGTTACCACACACCTCTGTCATGTGGTTAAGTATAAAGCACTGAATTGCAAATCATTTATTTTGAAATTCATTCATATAAATAAAAAAGTAAGTTCAAAGTTATCCTCATGATAACATGACTGTCCTTCAAATTTCAGTAAGTTTTCTTGAGTTACAAAGAATTATGTGGAGGTACAGCTCTTGCCCTAAGGGGCTACACACAGTCCACAGGATCCTCCTGCTTGAACTAAAGACCTTACGTGGGCGCCAGATGTCCATGGGCATATGTCTTATTTTTGAATGTCTTTGGATGTATGTGTTACGGTGGAGACAGTTGAACAATTGTGCTAAAACCTCGCTTTGAATTTAGAGATATACCACTACGTCCCCTCCCCTTCCCAAAGAAAAATTTGGGGGCGGTAGAAAGTGCTCACAAAAGCCGATTCCAACTTGTACCTTAGGAGAGACCCTGTCCCCTCCCTCAGTCTTTTTTTCTTTCTCATTTTTATTAATGAGTTCTTATACTTTTGATTTACTGTTGAATTAAAAGCAATACATTAAAATGGAGAAGGACACCAACCTGACAGTAGTGAACAATGGCAAGAGCCACTAAGGTCAAAGACAGAAATATTAAAGCTGGCGGAGGAGTTAAAAGAATTACAGTCTGGAGCTACCTAATGAGTGAGGGAAGCAGCATTGTATACCCTGGTAGCCTCTGAGGCATCCCAGCATTGAGTGAAAAACGGGTAATAAATGTTTGCAACGATTTCTCCAGTTAACTAGAAAAGGTGGAATTTTATCCAGTATGCAGTTTGGAGCATTGAGATGTAAATAGTAGCTTATCTTGAAAACTTTTACTGCAACTAATTCACATTAATTGTAAATATTTAGAAACATGAAAGAAAAAATATGTAAAACTGCTCATATCACCCATAGATTTAATTACTTGTGGCACGTTGGTATGGTATTTAGCTCTTCAGCCCTTTTCTATGTATAAAGATAGTATATAATAAGATATATTTGCATATTATATAAAATACATGTTATATAACATATATACCAAATTTATGTGTGAGAACATGAAGCCTGCTTTTTTATTTAAAAAAAAATTTACTTGGGTAAAAATACACAATAAAAAGTATACCCTCTTAACTATTTTGTAAAGCCTGTTTTTTAAAACTCAATAATATGTTGTGAACATTTTTCCGTATCACTGAGTATACATGTTTATTTTAAGGCTGCATGGATATACCATAATCTAGTTAGTCAATTTCCTAGTGCTAAATATTTAGGTTTCCAACTTTGGTTATTAACACTGCATAAAGCATCTTTAAATATACATACTTCTATATTTCATCAGAGTCCCAAAATAATTGTTGGATCAATGGATGTCTACTTTCTGAATGCTTCCAATGTATATTATCAAAGCACACTTCTATTTCACTATACTCTTGCCAGTATTTGATGTTATAATTCTTTTAAATTAATGTTTATGTAATTTAGTCTTTAATACTAAAAATGCAAACCGCAGTAGAAACTAAAGTCAATGAGAAAATTCATTTTAGGGAATGTGATGCATAAAGTTATTCAGGCTTATAAACTAGCAAACCACTGGTTCTGTAAGAGAAGAACTTAACACAGTAACTGTTCAGTACACAGGCATGATGAGCCTTAAGATGCTCACTTGTTCATGGAGTGTACAAAATTCATTAAGTCTTCATGAATGTGAAGAAATGCCTCATAATTTGAAGAAGAGATGTTAAATGAATCCAATTATCATAAGCCAAATCTGTGATTCTCAGGGTAGAACTGTGAATCTCAGGGTAGAACTTTATTGAATTTTGTGTAACATTTTTGATGTTGAAACTTTTTTTCAGTTGCCGCTAACTTTGTGGGTTTTGTTTTATTTGCCACAGAGAAGTTTCACATTTTAATGAGGAAGAAATGAATCAAATTTTTGGTTACTCTTTTCATGTTATGTTTATAGAAAACCGTCTCTACCTCCAAAGTTATAGTACAGTTGTAATTTTCTTTTAATAGTTTTACAGTTTTATTTTCGACACTTAAATCAGAAGTTGCAAACATTTTTATTAAATAGACCGCTGTTGTGAGGCACTGTCCTGTGCATTATTAGGTTATGGGCATCCCTTGACCTCTGCCCACTTGATGCCAGCAGCACCCCTTGTCTCCCCAGTTGTGACAACCAAAAATGTCTCCACATATTGCCCCTTGCCCTCTTTGGGCCAAAACTAGCCTCTCTTGAGAAGCAGTGGTATGATAAACCTTAAAGTGGGTTGAGGCAATACCCAATAAGAAACACTGGCAGGACAAGAGATCAGTCGTTGGCTGAGTGGAATACTCAAGTAGACCATTTCTTGAAGATTGTATTCTAGTCTAGACATTGGAGAAACTGGGAATTTGGAGCAGTCTTCCTTTTGTTGCAGTTTTGGATTCCAAACTGCAACAAAAGATCTTGGTTCTTCTTCTTCACTTCCTCATTTGCTCTTATTGACCTCTCTGTGGACTAGAAGAACCAGGAGAGGGTAACTGGGAGTTACTAATAAAAATGTTAGGAAAATTGTCAGCAGATGCCTTGGTGACATCTTGTTCCAACTTTGCAATTTAAGCTCCATTAAACTGGCTGTGGTCTTTGTGGTTTGAAATAGAGAACAGGCTGGGCTCAGTGGCTCATGCATGTAGTCCCAGCACTTTGGGAGGCTGAAGCAGGTGGATCACGAGGTCAGGAGATCGAGACCAGCCTGACCAAAATGGTGAAACCCCGTCTCTACTAAAAAATACAAAAAACTAGCCGGGCGTGGTAGCGGGCGCCTGTAGTCCCAGCTACTCGGGAGGCTGAGGCAGGAGAATGGCGGGAACCCGGGAGGCAGAGCTTGCAGTGAGCTGAGATCCGGTCACAGCACTCCAGCCTGGGCGAGAGACTCCGTCTCAAAAAAAAAAAAAAAAAAAATACGAAAATTAGCCAGGCCTTAGTGGTGTGCGCCTGTAATCCCAGCTACTCAGGAGGCTGAGGCAGGAGAATCGCTTGAACCCAGGAGGCAGAGGTTGCAGTGAGCCGAGATCACACCATTGCACTCCAGCCTGGGTGACAGAGCAAGACTCCGTCTCAAACAAACAAACAAAATATATATATATATATGTATATATATAGAACCAACTTTAACCCCTTTGGCTCCAGAATAAAGTGATTTATGAGTCTTTTATGAAGACTTCATCCTGCAACATAGTCTGATTTCTCTTTCCCTGGTTTACCATGGTTTGTAGGAATGATACTTCCATGCCTTGGTGGCATATGGTAAATCTCTTGGGTAGGGTCACAGTGGTGTTGATCAGTAGACCTTACTGGTTTTGACTGATCACCAGTTATTTCATGCTCCTGTTGAGCTTGGGTGCTGAACTGGGCTTCATTTTCTTCTTTGCTGTTGTGACCTTTTGAATTGAGTTCTTTCTCCATTTTGTGCCTAAATCTCTGTATTTCTAAAAGTCATAGAGAGTGACTGTGGTGATATTTATAATGTTAACTCCTTAACTGTAGATATTCTAACTACAGTTTAAATAAATGCTCCATACAATATGGACCTAGAAAAGAGATTTGCCTTTTCCAATCTTACCAGTCTTTCAGAAATCATCTGAAATCTATTCCCAAAAACACCTTTCCCTACCAATCCAGCTAACATTAATCTTTCCATAGTAGGTGCTTAATGTAGGCTTATATTTTTTCACAATGTCTCATGTCTTATCACTCCAATAAAGTTTGTGTTTTGGGGAAGTGGGAATGGAGATTGGAAGAGACAGTACATTTTATTGCCATATTAAATCTCTCATGATTTCTTTCATTTGATTTTCCTACTAATTTTAAGATTGTTAGGATATACTTATTCCCATTTTACAACTGTGAAAATGAAGCTCTAGAGAAGTTGAGACTTTTCCAGTTAGTAGATGGTTAAGCCAAAGATAGTATGTATTGATATTGGGAATCCTAACTAGAAAAATTGTGCAAATCTAAAAATGGTTTTTGATTTGCTCCTATATCTGCAATATGCAGAATCTCAGTGTTGCCAGTTAAAGTATTGAGACATCTAAACCTGCTATATTAAGTAGGCTGTGTACAAGGTTAGTGGGGATGGCTTATGCTGAATCACTCCTGCCCTGGCTCTGTCCTCCAGGAAGGACAGGCACTGCGGAATGGCAGTCTGGGGGTGGGTGTACAGACTGATCAAAACAGTTTCTCTGTGTAGCTTTCTTGGAATGTGTGCTGTCTTCTGTTCTCAGGCATCTTTGCTAACCAAAGCCCCCAACGTCCTCAGCATTTCTGCTGCTACGGAGAGGGCTTTGTCATAATACCAATGAAAACTGGGTGGTTTAGGGGCAGGCTCCAGTTGGCCTCTTTTTTCACGTTTCTGATATGTACCGAAGTGACTAGGACGTTAATGCGCCTTGTCTAGTGTGTGGAGACTGTAGAGAATGACATGATGTGCTCTGCTGGAGGAAGAGGATTGAGTCTTGTTTTTACCTGAGCTCATACAGTGACAGCGAAGCTCCCAGCTTATCTTCCCGTCTGGCTTCCATTGCTGGTTGTCCCTAGTGAGCAGAGCCATTCAGAGGTTTTTTGACTTATTCCCTGGCCTGGCAGAGCTAGCTTCTATGATTTTTTTTTTTTTTTTTAATCAGAACCAGTTGGACCGTGTTCTCTTTTTTATTATCTTGCTTGACTTTCTTCTGTGGAGATAAAATGGAGCTACCTTAAAACAAAGTAGGAGCTGCTCACTTCCCTGTGCCCGACCCCTACTCCAGGTGCTCTGTTATCTATACCTGAACGCTCAAGGAATATCATTCCTAGGGATTGCTCCCTGCTTTCAGGATACTTCCATCAGCTTTTCGGACCCAATACCCCTTTACTTTCTTTTTCTTTTACTTTTTTTTTGAGACGGAGTCTTGCTTTGTTGCCAAGGCTGGAGTGCAGTGGCACTATCTCGGCTCACTGCAACCTCCTCCTCCCGGGTTCAAGAGATTCTCCTGTCTCAGCCTCCCGAGTAGCTGGGATTACACGCATGCGCCACCACGCTCAGCTAATTTTTGTATTTTTAATAGAGACGGGGGCTTCCTCATATTGGTCAGGCTGGTGTCGAACTCCTGACCTCCGGTGATTTGCCCACCTTGGCCTCTCAAAGTGCTGGGATTACAGGCTTGAGCCACTGCGCCTGGCCCCAATACTCTTTTACTTTCTTTGAGTTGCAGTGTTGCATCTATTCTGTTCACAGCCCCTAGGACTCCTTTTCCTGCTGATCTTTCTAGGTCTTGACTCTCTGCCTCGTTGCTTGACTGCTACCTGATTTCAGAGTCCAATCATTATATTTTCAGCTTTGTCCTGTATATGCTCCACTGCTTTTCTGGAACTCTGTTCAGTTTATTTCCTGACTTTGACCCATCTCCACCTAGTGCCACCTTGTTTCCTGGTCTAAGGACTGTGCAACTCCTCTCCAGTCAGCCACGTCTCTGACCAAGGGATTCAGTGAAAACTCTGGTTTCTCACCTGAACTTTGATCTTTAACCCCAGCTGACACTAGTCATGGCCTTGTGATCAGGCTCTGAAAGAAGACTGACTTCCTGTGAACCATGTGAGCATATTGTTTATATATCTCTCAAGATGGATTCCTTCTTTTCTAAAAGGCATCTAAAAAGCAACGGAAGTTCTTTTGAAAATCAGAGGCTGCCTTTTTGGTAGCAGTTCTTTCATTTATTCTGTAGAGGATCCAGATTGAGCTCTTTATAAAATATTCTCCTACATAATGTACTGGGATAGTCCTAACAATAGTAAACCTTGATCCACAGATCACGTGTGCCATTGGATAAAAATAAATAATGCAGAGGAACTCAATAACACTAGCCTGTTTAAAGCAGACATCTTAAAAACCTCCATTAAAAAAAGCAAAAAAAAAAAAAATCATGTAGCTGTGGTAGCAAGTATAAAACAAATGTAAGAACTGAGGAGTAACAAAATGATGCAATTGGCTCAGCACCCACAGATGGTTTCAGAAACACTCAGAAGTCACAGGCATCCAGGACTAGGCCTGCTTTGATCATTTGGAGGGTAGGATTTCTGGATACCTGCATCACCTGAAGCCACCTATTGCTGAAACAAATGGTTATAACAGAGAGGGAGTTCTTAGTTAAAAGAATGGGTTTTCTCTTCTTTCTTACTATAAGGGATGGGGAAACTGATGTCCATGACAAATACTGAAAGTGGAGCGTGTCCTATATCAGCAAAAGTTCCCATAACTAGAGTTTTTCTGAAGGTGCAGGTGATGTCAGGTACCCACCTGATGGGCCTCACTTAGGAAAGGGCCTTACTTAGGGAGTGGAGGAGATAGCGATGAACATTTGTTAAGAGCCTCTGTGTTTGGATGTGTGCCGGATGCTTTATGATGCTGTCTCACATAATCTTGACTCTGTGGAACAGGGGATGGTTGTTCATTTTATATGTGAACTCAGGTCACGTTACTATGGAGTGTTGGCTTTGGGATTTGAACCCTTATCTAACTCCAAAGTCTTGCTCCTTAGAAATAAGGCAGGTTTGACTGGGCATGGTAGCACATGCCTGTAATCCCAGCACTTTGGGGAGGCTGAGGTAGGAGGATCGCTTGAGGCCAGGGGTTCAAGACCAGCCTGGACAACATAGTGAGACCTTGTCTCTACAGAAACTTTTAAAAAAAGAAAAAAGAAATGAGGCCAGGCACGGTGGCTCATGCTTGTAACTCCAACATTTTGGGAGGCCAAGGCAGGAAGATCACTTGAGCCCAGGAATTCAAGACCAGCCTGAGCAACACAGTAAAACTCTGTCTCTACAAAAAATTTTAAAAATATTAGCTGGGCGACTGGGCATGGTGGCTCACACCTGTAATCCCAGCACTTTGGGAGGCCGAGGCAGGTCAATCACCTGAGGTCAAGGAGTTCAAGACCAGTCTGGCTAACATGGTGAAACCCCGTCTCTACTAAAAATACAAAAATTAGCTGGGCCTGGTGGTGTGCCCCTGTAATCCCAGCTACTTGGGAGGCTGAGGCAGGAGAATCACTTGAATCCAACAGGCAGAGGTTGCAGTGAGCCGAGATCCCGCCACTGCACTCCAGCCTGGGCAACAAGAGTGAAACAACATCTCAAAAAAAAATATATATATATATAACATAAATATATACTTATATATGTAATATATATAATATATATATTATGTATAATATATTATACATATTATATATATATTAGCCGAGCATGGTGGCAAGCCCCTGTAGTCCCAGCTATTCGGGAGGCTGAGATGGAAGGATTGCTTGAGCCCAGGAGGTTGAGGCTGCAGCGAGCTGTCATCATACCACTGTACTTCATTCACCCTGGGCAACAGAACAAGACCGTCTCTTTAAGTCTTTTTTTTTTTTTTTTTTTTAAGGAAAAGAAATGAGGCAGGTTTACTTTAGAAAATGAAGGCTGCTGGCCGGGTGTGGTGGCTCACACCTGTAATCCCAGCACTTTGGGAGGCTGAGGCGGGTGGATCACGAGGTCAGGAGATCGAGAGCACAGTGAAACCCCACCTCTACTAAAAGTACAAAAAATTAGCCAGCGCGGTGGCGGGTGCCTGTAGTCCCAGCTATTGGGAGACTGAGGCAGGAGAATGGCGTGAACCTGGGAGGCAAAGCTTGCAGTGAGCCGAGGTCGTGCCACTGCACTCCAGCCTGGGCGACAGAGCGAGACTGTGTCTCAAAAAAAAAAAAAAAAAAGAAAAGAAAAAGAAAATGAAGACTGCTGATTTGGGCAGAAAGGCAGGAGATATGGAAGAAGGACCCAGCCTCAAGTCCTTTGTTCCTTGAAGCATTTGAAAGCATGGTGCATTGGTTCTCACAGCTAGCTGCCTATTAGGCTCACCTGTGCAGATTTTAAACCACCCCCCCCCCCAACAAATCCACCACCCTCAGGATTTTGAATCTCAGTAGGTTCCAGCTGGGAAACTGGAGAATTATCTTTTTAAAAACTTCCAAGGTGATTCTGATGTGCTGTTAGGATTGAGAAACTTGTCTGTGTTTCTCAATGGAATGAGAACAATGGAATGAACATGAGCCTGGGAGTGGCCCTGGAGATAATCTTTCCAACTCTTTTGTGATATAGGAGAGGAAACTAAGGCCCAGAGATCTCAGAAGCCAGACACTCCTTCATTCAGTAGTTACCCAGCATTGACTTTGTTATTCTAGGTGATTCAGAAAATGCAAAGAAAAATACTTTCCTTGTCTTTGAAGAGTTTTTAGCCTTAGATCACAGAGCTGGTTAATGAAGAGCCACAATTGGAACCCAGGTTTCCTGATGTCTTTTGTGTTTTTAAGCCTTTTGAATATTATCATTGCCAGGCCCTCTTTGAGATCCTGAAGCTCTGTAAATGGTTCCTCTTAACACTGTGGTAAGTTGTCTCCAAAGCCCATGGTTCCCTTGTGCCAAAAGTCCCCTGCCTGCCTTTCTGCCTCATTACCAGCCTGGTATTCAACTACCCACTTTGCCTTAGGTTCATAGGCCCACAACTTTTCAGTTGAGTGCTTTGTTCTCAGTTCATTTTTAAGCATCTCACCTGGAAAAGGCCTGAAAAAGCTGCATAATGATTATTTTAGAAATGTAGTGCTTGGACAAAACCTGCCCCACTGGTGGTCACCCTGATCTCTTTGGTTTTCTTTTTAATGAGTTCATAATCCTCTGGTTCATCTCACAGTGTTCTTGTAGACTGCATATTTTTCGGAGTTTTTCCCAATCAGGCAGAGGGTGGTGCCAGAGGGAAGGTGGAGGGAAGTGGTGTTTGCCCAGCACTGTGCTAGGCCCACTTTTGTATATTTTTTTCTTTGGTGCTTTTCAATAGCTTTGGGGGAGAAAGTTTGTACATCTGTAAACTATGGATAATAACTGAGGCTTCTAGATGTTAAGTGGCTTTCTCAAGCTTATGTAAACAAACATCATTGCTAGAAATCAAACCCTGGAACCTACCTTCTGAAAGGTCATCCTCTTTTCCTAGTACCATATGCCACATTGTATGTAAAACTTTTGATCTAGTCCAAACATATTTTTTGGGTAAGTGATTCATAAATTTGGTTTCTGGTATTTTTCAGTAGTTTTAGAACTCAAGGCTTGCCTCTAACGATGCAGGAGAGATACAGGACTCTAGAGAGGAGGGTAGTGTTAGGTATTGGAGTCTGAGAATTGCAGTGATGGCAGGCACCAAGCTCCTAGGCCAGCCCATTGGAACCACGGGCCGACCTAACCACTATCCCAGTCCAGTGTCAGAACTTGGAAAACTCAGTGACCAAACATAAATGTTAACCAGAGGTCCTTGGGGAGTCAGAGGTGGTGTGGGGACATGGACCTCTAGCTTAAGAATACCTCCAGGCTGGGCGCAGTGGCTCACACCTGTAGTCCCAGTACTTTGGGAGGCCGGGCTAGGAGGATTGCTTGAAGCCAGGGATTTGAAACCAGCCTGGGCAACAAAGTGAGACCCCATCTCTACAAAAAATAATTTAAAAAAGAATATCTCTCATTATATGTTATGCCAGTTGGAGATCATGGATCTCTCCTTTTCATAGAATAGTCTCTTTTTATAATCCTCAGTTAAAGCTTGAGTTTTTAATGTCGTTTTTTTGGATAACACTTACCTGGATCTCAGTTTTTGAATCTACAAAATGATAACTTGGGTTTATTGTGATCAGGAAATGGGAACATGTATGTAGATGACTTTTGTTCACTGTAGACTATTCGTACAGATATGAGACAGGTATGAGACCCAGGATCCCTAAAAACAGATTGGTAAGAATGGCAGTGTAGTAGTTGGGCAAAGGAAACAGTGATTTTTAGAGTGTGGATAGCTCCAGGAGAAGGAGGGAGACCAGAATGGGGATGCTGCATTGGAAGTGAGGTGGAAGGCTTTAGATTTCTTGGTGAGTCATCGAGGTCTCTGAGTGCCTGGGGTTGAAGGTTGAGGGAGTTCAAAGACTTGATGCTGACCTGGGATCTTACTGAGACCAGCCGCTGCCTGTGTGCGTGAGGACACCACCTTGTGCAATCTAGTTCAATGGTGAGTCACCAAGAGCCTGACCTGACACCTAAATGTGATGTAGTGTCCCTTAGAAATCATGTCATGTGATCTAACATTTACACTTGAGTCCTGTATTAGAACCAGTGCAACTGGGGATGGGCTTGAGTCAAGTTCCCAACTTGAAACAAGTTGGGAAACCGAGGCACCAAGAGAAAAAGTTACCTGTACAAGTCTGGACTCTTCAAAACTGAAGCTGAAAGCAACCTTCTGACTCTGACTTTCGTATAGTCTTACCCTGTTTCTTTTCTTTTATCAAAACATGGTATTACCGAGTTCCCAAGAGCGAATTATAATTAAAGTAACCACAGTGTAAAGCTCATCAACCCAGAGTCTTGGAATGAGGTGGAAAGAAGCTAGTTAGAGAAGAGGTATTATGTAATGACCTAATTATGAGGCCTGCCATCTGCTTAGGAGTCACGCCTGCCTGGTTAGGATTCCCTGATTGTGTTTTTTAAGGAAGATGCTAGATTGTTAAAGAGGGTAGGGAGAGAAGGTAGCTATACCAGAATCATTAGGGCCTTTCTTGAAGGAGGCAGGTGGGTTTTTTGGGAAGGGAGATGAAGCAGCCATGGAGGGCTCCAAGCAGACGTTCCCCATTAGCTTGGAGAGCAGTGTAGAAGGTTAATTAGTCTGTAGAAGAGGTTCCTTACTAGGGAAGGGTGGTCAGGTGAAGCTGGCTGTCAGAACATGGCTAAGACCCCAGGTTTACCTGGAGAGACAACTAAGACATTTTTTTTTTCCATTCAGGAGAAAGAGTAAGAAATTGCTTTATTTTTTTAAGTGGACGTTTTGTGCAGTGGATGAAGATCTGTATCTTGAAAAAATATCCAGAAACTTGAAAAAGTGGAACGAAGTCAACTTAGAATAGAAACACAAACTGCAATGCTCTGGGCACCTAATGAGTTGCCTCTTGACTCAGGGTCAAGAATCAGATGGAAAAATTGTACACGTGTCAAGAAAGTGGCAGCTGAAAAGAGTGAGTCTTTGGTCCCACTAAGGGTATAGCTCTAATGCTGAACGGGCTCTTTGGACTGTCAGCCATGAGGCTGAGACCCAGGAGGATGTGGACACACTGCTTGCACTGCTTGTACAGTAGACATACAAGGAGTGACTTTCAAGGAAATTATTAAACTTCCTGAACACTCAGAGAATCTTTAACAGAAAATCTCTTTGCCTTCAGGTTTCAAAAATGTGCCTATATTAGGGAGATCAGAGTGATTGGAGCATAAAGAGTGAATATCCTCAAGGAAGTAATGCTTTGCTAATTCCTGCCTCTACTTCCCACCTGTCAGGGAGCTTCTTTTAATTTACTTCCGTCCTCTGCTCACCACCACCCTCCAGTATGACAGCAATGTTGTCTTTTAAAGAATTCGTAATTCAAATCCCTGTATAGAATTTCGGAGGTTGTTTGGTATATTTTGTATCCCTGAAGAATCACCAAAATGTGGGAAATATCCAGCTCCAAAGGTGAGATATTTATGTCCCTCACTTTTACTTTATAAATAAGGAAACTGAGGGCCAGTGAAGTGTAGTGACTTGCTCAAGGTCATAGCTTGTTATTTGTGGAACTCGGACTACAACTAGGCCTCCTGACTCCTGATGGTTCTTTCTGTTGCCTTTTGGTATCTCTCACGTGGAATTTTATTTGAATTGCTGCCAGGAGTTCTGTGGCTGTGGCAGTTACACATGATCACGGTGGGTGTAACTGTACCGTCTACAGATATAACCCTGTAGGGGTAATATGGGGCTCTCACTGGTGTCTTAACTTCCAGCAACAGAGTCCTCAGAGCTCCAGGGAAGAGTTTTGAGATGCTAGACATCAGCATTCTTTCTGTAAGTTTGCAATGACTTTGGAACAGAAAATTTTATTTCCACATCTGAGTCTGTCTCTTCTCTTCCCTTTGACCAACACTTCTTGTTGGACACCATTTGTGGAGCCTGGACTAACCTTGTGTCTTTCACTTGATTTTTTTTAACGTTCAAACTTTAGCTTGAGCAGAGAGCTAGCAAGAGGTTTCTCTGTAGGATCTTGAATAGCCGTTTACAATGTGGGTTATGATATTCCACCCCCACCCCCCAGTGGCAGGTCTTTTTAGAGGAATAGGAATTTGCAAAGTCATTGGCTTCCTTCCCTAGACCAAAAGAGCCAGCATGGGTGAACTTCCTCACCACCTCTCCCACCCCCAAACCACTGGTAGGGTTTATTTAATTTAGTCTTGTGCATGCGTGCGTGCGTGCACACACACACGCGTGTGCACAAATACGCACACACGGAGGTTCTTCATGTATGGAGATACTCTGATTCTATTCTAAGTGTTCTCAGTATACTGCAGTTTCTACTTCTTATTTCAAAGAGATCTGAAATATTTCCCCATCCTGGGACAGTGGTTCCTCAAACTGGCAGATGATCTCTGTTGTCTGTGAGGCTTTTGTAAAAAATAGATCCAGGGCCCCACTCGGGCTTGCTGAATCAGACTCTATCAGCATTTAGCTATTTATTTACTAAGTACTTTATCAGTGATGTAATACGTACTTTGTAAATTAGATACTTAATATAAGTAGCTTATGAATTTTACAAAATGCAAAAGCCAAAATTTATCTTTAAAAAAGTGTTTTTTCACACAACACTGATTTATCTTCAAAAATGCACTTTTTTTTTTAAGACAGGGCACTCTGTCACCCAGTCTGGAATGCAGTGGCGCAATCATGGCTCACTGCAGCTTCAACCACCTGGGCTCAAGCGATCCTCCCACCACAGCCTTCTGAGTAGCTAGGACCACAGATGCACACCACCATGCCTGGCTACGTTTTTAAAAAATTATTTTGTAGAGACTGGGTCTCGCTGTGTTGCCCAGGCTAGTCTCAAATTCCTGGGCTCAAGTGATCTTCCCACTTCGACCTCCCAAAGTGCTGGAATTATAGGCATGACCCACCATGCCCAGCCCAGGAAAGATCTGTTTTTAACATAAAGAAAGTGTTTTGTGTCAGTTTTCAACCTGTTATCATAAATGTACATTTTTAAATTACTCCCTTTTTTGAAGCTCTGAATTAAAACATTGCTCTGCAATTTAGCAATCTCATTTGACACTCTGCAGGTGGGCCAGTCCATTTTCAAATGAGCCATTTTCAGACATTTAGAGAATACTTTTCACTATTCATCCTTATTGCAAAAAAAAAAAAAAAAAATACATTCACTCTACAATGCCACACTGATTGTAGTGCACAGTTAAAAAAAAAAAAAAAAACTGGCTGGACACGGTGGCTCACTCCTGTAATCCCAGCACTTTGGGAGGCTGAGGTGGGTGGATCATGAGGTCAGAAGCCAACATGGTGAAACCCCGTCTCTACTAAAAATACAAAAATTAGCGAGGCCGGGCGCGGTGGCTCAAGCCTGTAATCCCAGCACTTTGGGAGGCCGAGACGGGCGGATCACGAGGTCAGGAGATCGAGACCATCCTGGCTAACACAGTGAAACCCCGTCTCTACTAAAAATACAAAAAATTAGCCGGGCGTGGTGGCGGCGCCTGTAGTCCCAGCTACACGGGAGGCTGAGGCAGGAGAATGGCGGGAACCCGGGAGGCGGAGCTTGCAGTGAGCTGAGATCCGGCCACTGCACTCCAGCCTGGGCGACAGAGCAAGACTCCGCCTCAAAAAAAAAAAAAAAAAAAAAAAAAAAAAAAAAAAAAAAAAAAAATTAGCTGGGTGTGGTGGCATGTGCCTGTAATCCCAGCTACTCAGGAAGCTGAGGCAGGAGAATTGCTTGAACCCAGGAGGTGAAGGTTGCAGTGAGCTGAGATCGTGCCACTGCACTCCAGCCTGGGAGACAGAGTGAGACTCCGTCTCAATAAATAAATAAATAAATAAATAAAATTTAAAAACAAAACCTTTTGTCCTCTCAACAGGCTCTAGATAAATTCATAAGTTACTTATTAAGTAATATATAAAGCATGTATTATATGTACTTCTGTAAAAAAAAAATCATGTTTATTAATTTGCTTGTAAACTTGCATAGTTTAAAAACTTGTAAAAAAAAACGCAACCCTAAATATGCATCTGACTGTCCTTGGCCTGGTGGTGACCATCATTTTGCATATTAGACTGAATATAGAAAAAGCACACAAACTCTGCTTAAAGAATGTAATGCATTAAAGCCTTCATAGAGTTCATGTAATTCAGTCTTCTGGTTTTATAGATGGGAGGATTGAGATCAAGTGAGAAGAAGTGAGTGGATTCAAATGTATTAACCAAGACACTCTGTGGGCACGTAACAGTTACCTACTTAAACGAGCTGAAATAAAAAGGGAAATGTGAAAAAGACAAGTTGGTGGATGTCTCTAATGGAACCTGAAGAAAAAGTGCTACCAACCCTTGCCAAGGGTCTGAAATTAGGAAGAAAAAGGCCATCAGGAATGTTTCTCTCTGTCTCATCTCTGGTTTTTTTTTCTGCTTCTGCTTTGGTCTTCTTTTTTCTGCAGATAGGCTTTCTCTGTTCAATATTCCTATGGCTCTGTTTGGTTTCCATACAGCTCCCACTTTTCACTTGCTGTAGTTTAAGTTGTCTGCACATACTTATACCAAATTCCACTTTTCCAGGAGAGAATCTGAGTTTCCCAGTGTGGATCAGATGTCCATGATGGTCCCATGAAGTCTGGCAAGGATGGGGAAAGGGTATTCTTTAGTACAAACATAACTGGTGGAGGAGAGGGGATGTCCAGAGAAAGGTGGATCATTGAGTTGCACAGATCCCCACCAAAGGTTTCTGTTCTGAAAGTACACTAAGAAATTCTAGTAGTCTAGGAGAAAAATGAGGAGGATCTGAAATAAGCCAATGGCTATGAGTATGGGCAGAAGTTAGCAGACTTGAGAGAGATGGAGACAAATCATCAAGGTTTGGTTGTTAGTTGGATATTGGGGAGATGGAGTTGCTGAAGACAGGAAATGGGGTAGATGGTAGTCACAGCACTGGGGAGCCCAGAAAGGGAGGTTTGGGAGTTATGTGTAGAGGGGACACATGGGGTTTGATTTCAGTTTTAAACATGTTGAGTTTGGGGTGCCTGTGAAAATTACAAGTGGAAATGTTTATCAACTTAATTGAGAAAGTCAAATATATGGGTCTGGACCTCTGGAGATAGTTGTCAATATTATGAATGTAATTAAAGGATATTTAAATGCCTAATGGGTGAAATCAGCCAGGGCGCATTTATAGAGTGAACAGAGATGACTCAGGACTGAACACTGAGGAAACACTGGCAATTAAGGAACAGGAAGAAGACGAACAATTCTAAAGGAGATCAAGAAGTAGACAGAGATGTAGGGAAATACTGAGCATGTCATGTCCTTTTCTTTGGAAGCCCAAAGGAAAGAGTGGTTTTTAAAATTCTTTATTTTAGACATGGTCTGGCTCTGTCATCCAGGCTGGAGTGCAGTGGCACAGTCTCAGCTCACTTCAACCTCCACCTCCCGGGCTCAAGCAATCCTCCCATCTCAGTCTCCTAAGTAGCTGGGTCTCTAGGCATGCACCATCACACCCAGCTAATTTTTGTATTGTTTGTAGAGATGGGGTCTTTCCATGTTGCCCAGGCTAGTCTCAACCTCTGGGCTCAAGCAGTTCTCCCACCTCGGCCTCCCAAAGTACTGGGATTATAGGCATGAGCCACCAGGCCTGGCTAGAAAGAGTGATTCAAGAATGTCACTAGTGAAAAGTGCTCAGTAGCTGTCACACAAGGTACTGTCTGAAAACCATCCACTTGATTGAGCCACATGGAGGTCCTGGGCCTTGGAGAGGGCAGAATCTACTTCATGAGAGGTTTCTGAATGTGGAGAGAGTGAGAGAATAGACAGGTTGAAATGTCTGTTTGTGAAAGAGAGGAAAGGGGTGGTAGCTAGTTGGATCAAGAAAGAGGTGAAGATATTTTTGTTTCTTTTTATGATCAGAGAGACTTGAAGCTTGTTTAAACACTAGTGGGAGAAAGGCAGTAGAGAGGGAACAGTTTCTTCAGGGAGTGAAGTCCCTAAACGGGGAGTGATGGGCCCTAGAGACAGGAGGGGAAGCCATGCTGGGCTTCAGATACAGGAGACTCAGAAGCGGGGAATGTAAACATTGAGGGATTTGGGACGTTTTAGGACCTGAGAGTGTTGGTAGATTGGGGTGGTGGAAAGAGAGGAATGGTGGCTCCTCTCAGTGTTCAGAGATTTTTAAATGGCATTTTTGACCCTGAAAATAGCTTCAGATAAAAAAGTGGATAGCTGTGCTGTATAGATCAGTGGGAGTTGGGGAGGAGGTGGTGCACCTGCAAGCGAGATCTCATTGCATTTGAACTCTAGTCTGAGCCAGGTTGTTGATGTGCTCAGCATCGGACTCTCAGGTTTCCTTAGGATTGAATCACTAATTGCCATGAAGCAGGGTCTGACCACAGTCAGCATCTCTTACTATTCAGCATTCAGAGAAAAGCCTAAAGGCATCTTTCTATTCTATATTTCACTGAAAACATTTTCCGCACCCCCATCACGTCTTCTTACTAATATAACCCTATCGGGATGTGTGCAAGATCTGATTTTGTCTAATGCTAACCATTTTTCACTTCATCTAAAGCCCTGGACTTGTAGTAATTAATTACTGCTTGAAAGCTGAGAGGTGAGGTGGCCCTGTTTCCTTTTACAGCCTGAGGGAGGGAAGAGGGTGGAGAATGCAATGAATTCTTCCTCTTCTCCACCTCTGGCCCTTCCTTCCACCTCAGACCACATTGTCTTGGGAGACTGAATTTCTTAGAGTGCCTTAGTGAAGATGAAGGTGAAAGGAATACCCAGGAATGGTGAAAATAAATAGAATTTAAGAATAAGTCCACCATCTCCACCATCCCTGCTCCCTCCCCAACCTACAGTGCTAGCCCCCATGGGAATGTGCTGGCTCTTGGTCTGAGTCCCTCCTGCCTTCTGTGGGACAGTTGTGGTGAGTGAGGATTAAAAGAGATCTTGCCCTGGTCTCCTGTTTTGGCACAGTGTAGGCTGCACCCTGCTTCCAGCTGTTGAGACAAGTACAAAGGACAAGAGTAGGGGTTAGGGCCAGGAGGGAAAGAATGTAACTCAATCTTTGTAGCCGAAATCCCTACCACAGCCTGGTCTGGGAAATGATCTCCACTGTGTACCAGTAGTTCTTGGCACTCTCCCATATTGCCACTCAGCTCTGCCTGTCATGGAGGGTAGAGGGGAGGTTTCACCTGGAATGAGTGTTAGGGCACCATTTCTCCCTCACAGTGGGGGAGTAAATTCTACAGAGTAGTCTAGTTCCTCAGGATGGCACAGTGCCGCCTCTTAAGTACGTGGCGTCAGAGATCAGACAGTGGAAAGTCAGGTGAATTTCTTGCCATGTGGTGTCTCATTTTCCTTATTGGTAAACTGGGCCTTGAGTCTCTGATGAGTGATGGGTAGAACATGCTGGAGGATCCTTTTGTCGGTGGGCTTTAAGAAATGAGCCGGCTAGGCACAGGCCAAGAGCACTGGGCAAACAACCAGATTTTGGGCAGAAGACGGAGGTTCTGCTGCTCAGAGTGAACCTGCAGTTGGTTCCCCCTCGGCAGGACTGGTGTAATAATACTCGCCTCACAGGCTTGTCATGAGGATGCAATTAGATAATGCATGTGAAAGTACTTGGCGCAGAGCTGAATCTCAATAGTGCTATTTTTGGATGTGTCCTAAACAGATGTGCTGTAAAGTAGCTGGAAGATGTGAAGGTCTGGTAGGCACTAGGCCATGTGGTCTTAATGCCATGGAGAATTATATTGCCTGTATGTTTCTTCCTCTTTATATTTGGATTATATTTGTGTTGTTACCAGAGCAGTTTTTCAGACCACTGTCTAAGGTGGAGACACTTCCATGGTCATTTATTTGATCTTGTAGAAATGAGGCTCTAGAGGCCATTTTTTTCTAGGCATGTACGGAAATGCCACCAGGTGGACCTAGACTTTGGTAAACCTCTCATAAGCATGGTTAATTGAGCTAATCATTTTAATTTACTCTGATTCACTTGTTTTTGGAATGCTTATATGTTTATACCTCCATTGAAACTCAAGCATAAAGCTAATGCAGGAACAGAAAATCAAATACTGCATGTTCTCACTTATAAGTGGGAGCTAAATGATGAGGACTTAGGAACACCAAGAAGGAAACAGCAGACACTGGGGTCTACTTGAGGGTGGAGGATGGGAGGAGGGAGAGGAACAGAAAAGATAACTATTGGGTACTGGGCTTAGTACCTGGGTGATGAAATAATCTGTAGAACAAACCCTTGTGACATGAGTTTACCTACATAATTAATAAACCTTCACATGTACCCCCAAACCTAAAATAAAAGTTAAAAAAAAAAACCTTAAGCATAATTGTTAACATATATGTATCTTAAAATAGTATTCTGTTAAAGACTATCACTCCCCTTGTGGTTAGGGAGGGGTTGTCAATCATTATATATTGTATATTTTCTTAATGGATTTTTCTATTTTAATCCCAGAAAGTCACTGGGGGAGAGCGCTTGGGCTAGTGGAGATTGAGGAGGGTTTTGTAGGAGTTGTGGTCTGGCAGGGCCTGAGAGAGTGTGTGGGTTTCTCTAGACCAGGCTATTCCCCTCTCCGGGCTACTTTCATTCTTCTTTTGTTCCTGTTTAGGGCTGGCATTAGAGCAGACAGGCATTGGTGCGCCCCACTGCGCTCACCATGATGGAGGGGTAGAAACATTTTCTAGGAAATCAGCCCATCAGGATTACAGTAAGCAAGAAACAGATTAATGCAAAAAGTCTTCCATGAACAAAGTATCAGAATTTAAAACAAAGACAGGATCAGTAACTGTGCTGAGCCCAGCCATATTGGAGCCTGAGGCAAAAAGAAAAATCAATACTGAAATACTGATCCTGTCTTTATTTAAAAATTTGAAATTTGTGGCTGGGCACGGTGGCTCATGCCTATAATCCTAGCACTTTGAGAGGCTGAGGTGGGTGGATCACCTGAGGTCAAGAGTTCGAGACCAGCCTGGCCAATGTAGCAAAACCCCGTCTCTACTAAAATTACAAAAATTAACCTGACGTGTTGGCGCGTGCCTGTAATCCCAGCTACTTGGGAGGCTGAGGCAGGAGAATCGCCTGAATCCGTGGGCGGAGGTTGCAGTGAGCTGAGATCACGCCACTGTACTCCAACCTGGGCAACAAGAGTGAAACTCTGTCTCAAAAAAAAAAAAAAAAAAATTGAAATTTGTTTATTTTGGATTTTATTTGCCCTAATTTCAATTTTTTAAAAATATTGCAGTAAAATAGTATTTTTCTGGACTACTAAGTTTTTTCATCACCTTTCTAAATTTTGTGCCCCTAGCAAGTGCCTCATTCCTCTTACCCTAGTCCTGGCCCTGGTTTTACACCAGAGACAAAGGAAGTTTTCCCCTCACATAATTCGGTTCATTGATTGGTGCTAGTGTGCTTCGGGTCCTTCTTGGAGGGTCGCCTTCTTAACAAGCCTCAAGTTTAGAGGACAGCTTTTTCTAAAAACAACCAACCAAAAATGTATTTTTATAGAAAAAAAAGATAATACATGGTCATTATAGGAAATACATCATCATCCTCAGGTAACTCAGTCTTAGAAGTTGTTTGTTTTGTTTCAGTCACAGGATTTTGTTGTGTGTGGTTTTTTTTTTTTAGTCTTCTTGCTATATATATATATATATATTTTTTTTTTTTTTCTTTTTTGTAAAGACAGAATTTTGCCCTGTCACCCAGGCTGGAGTGCACTGGCACAATGATAGTTCAATGTATAAACTATGTATGTATCATAGTTTAGTGTATGATCACTGGGCTCAAGTGATCCTCCTGTTTCAGCCTCCCAAGTAGCTGGGACCAGAAGTATGCACCACCAGCTATTTTGTTTGTTTTTGTAGAGATGAGGTCTTGCTATGTTGCCCAGCTGGTCTTTAACTCCAGGCCTCAGGAAATCCTCTCGCCTCAGCCTCCAGAAGGGCTGGGATTATGGGCATAAGCCACCATGCCCGTTGTGTACGTTTAATATTCAATATTTTACTAGCTATAGAATGTTCTTTTGTATCAACAGACTTTTTTTTTTAAACCAAATCTCTCTCTCTCGTTATTATTATTATTATTGTTATTATTTTAAATGATGGACTCTTGCTTTGTTGCCCAGGCTGGAGTGCAGTGGCTATTCGCAGGCAGGATCATTGTGCACTGTAGCCTTGAACTCCCTGACTCCAGTGATCCTCCTGCCTCAGCCTCCCAAGTAGCTGGGACTACAGGCACACACCACCATGCCCAGCCCCAATCTCTCTCTCTCTCTCTCTTTTGTTTTTTTTTTGAGAGGGAGTCTCACTCTGTCACCTAGTCTGAAGTGCAGTGGTATGATCTTGGCTCACTGCAGCTTCCGCCTCCCAGATTAAAGCAATTCTCCTGCCTCAGCCTCCCAAGTAGCTGGGATTACAGGTGTGCACCCCTACACCCAGCTAATTTTTGTATTTTTAGTAGAAATGGGGTTTTACCATGTTGGCCAGGCTTGTCTCCAACTCCTACTCCTGACCTCAAGTGATCTACCCACCTCAGCCTCCCAAAGTGCTTGGGATTACAGGCCTGAACTACCATGCCTGGCTCTGATCTCTTTTCATTGGGCATTTAAGTGACTTCTATTTTTTATGTTTATAGTTTTTTTGTTTTGACTTTTTTTTTTTTTTTGAGATGGAGTCTTGCTCTGTCGCCCCGGCTGGAGTGCAGTGGCATGATCTCAGCTCACTGCTCTACCCTCCAGGTTCAGGTAATTCTCCTGCCTCAGCCTCCCAAGCAGCTGAGATTACAGGCACCAGCAACCATACCCAGCTAATTTTTGTATTGTTAGTAGAGACGGGGTTTCACCATGTTGGCCAGGCTGGTCTCGAACTCCTGACCTCAAGTGATCTGCCTGCCTCGGCTTCCCAAAGTGCTGGGATTATAGGTGTGAGCCACTGCGCCCGGCCTGTCTTAACTATTTTTGTACATACTTTGTGGATATTTCACGTTATTTCCTTAAGATGGATTCCTAGAAGTGGACTTTGGGGGTTGAAAGATCTTTTGGGCTTTTATACATATTGCCACATTGCTTTCCAGGCAGATACCAGCCAACATTCTGCCAGAGGTCTTTCTGCCTCACTGAGACTGCTTGCTTATGGATTACTCAGCTCTCATTCCTTTCCCTCTTCTCAACATTTTTTGACATGTAGCCTTACCAGTAGCGTTAGATACTTGGGTGGAATGGTCCTTGTCTTCCTTCCAGGTCAGGTGGGATCCCCTGTTCTTCTTCAGAGCTACTTCTCCTCCTTGTTTTGGCATAAATCTGGTCTAAACCCTGTGACATTTTGGTTTGTCCTGGTGCCCTGTCGTGGCTTCTGAGTGAATGAGCCCTTTCCTAATTAAGCTTCAGATATTTTTTCCTTAGGCTTCTGACTGCTCTGCACTGACCTTGTGGCCTCTCTCTTCAACCCTTTGTTGAGGCCCCCGAGACTCTGGTTATTGGAAGACCAACCAACCTTCCTCCCCAACCCACATTCTGTCTCTGTTCTGTTTTGCCTGGTACTCATTTGTTATCAATCTAGTTGATGAGTTTATACTCATTTGGTTTTTAGGTTGTTAATGCTAGGTCTCTGCTTCAGGGAAGCTGGGTTTCTTTCTGTTTTATTTGGAGCCTGAGTCAAGTCTGATCTCAGCTTTGCCCAAGAGGGCTGAGTTGGCCGTCCCTGGAACTTACTGCATCACTGGAGCTTCCACTGAGAGCCAGAAACTGACTCCTCAGTTTTGTTTCTCTTCCTATTACCCAGCTTTCACTTCCTTGGAGTCACTAGGTTCACTAGATTTCTGTTTACCTGGGGGAATGTCTCGACCTCTCAGGTCTTTTGGAAGCACAGTGAGAGGACGACACAGAGACCAACGCCTGGGCAGATTCTCTCCTGTGCAGACAGCATTTTCACACAGCTAGGACTGGGGTGAGCCACTCGCCTCAAGTGCAGAATTTAAGGGGGCACTCAAAACTCAGTAATCAAGATAAAAAGTATTTGTATGCTTTTTTTTTAAAGACAGAGTTTCATTCTTGTTGCCCAGGCTGGAGTGCAATGGCACAATCTCGGCTCACTGCAACCTCTGCCACCCGGGTTCAAGTGATTCTTCTGCCTCAGCCTCACAAGTAGCTGGGATTACAGTTGTGTGCCACACCTGGCTGATTTTTGTATTTTTAGTAGAGACGGGTTTCTCCATGTTGGCCAGGCTGGTCTTGAACTCCTGACCTCAGGTGATCTGCCCACCTCAGCCTCCTAAAGTGCTGGCATTGCAGGTGTGAGCCACCATGCCTGGCCTCAGTTTTTTAAAAATAAAAATTAATGCAAACAACCATGGTGAACAAAATGTTAGAATTTAAAATAAAGACAGGATCAGTAACAGTGCTGTGCCCAGCCACCCCGCAGCCCAAGACCAAGAAAAAAATCAATAATTCTGAGTCTGTCCTTTTGTGCTCAGGGCAAGTGCCTCACTCCCCTCACCCTAGTCCTGACCCTGGTTTCACACCAAAGGCGGAGTAAGTTTTCCCCGATGTAATTCGGTTTATCAGTTGGTGCTGGCATGCTCCTGGTCCTTATTGGAAACTTACCTTCTTCACAGGCCTTGCCAGGTTTGTCTGTGGCTGGGCTTTTATTTCATCTGATACGAAAGACTCCAGCCTATGTGTTTCCTCCCAGTTGAGGGCTTAGTCCTTTTCTCTCTGATTGCTGTCTGATAATCCCAGGTGAAAACCATCTTCGCAGATGAGTGCTGTGAGTGGTGGAGATCTTGGCTCCTGTCCTCCCTAACACTGATCCGTCAACTCAAGAAAGGTAACAATGCAAGCCGTGTACCCCTGTCCACTTCTCTGTGTCTGTCCTTTCCCAAACAGGTATTTGACCATTTTTCCTCCTTGGTCTTTGTACACTAATGCAAGTACCGTTTTAATGTAAATCTAGTCCTTATCTTAAAAATTCTAACTCATCAAGTGTAATTTTTTGTGTTATATTTTAATACTCTGTTCTGGGTAGTTTCTATTAAAGCCTGTAATTGTTCAAATTATTGAAACTCGCATTATTGAGCTCATACGTTCTACAGACATATTAGTGCAAGGTGACGTAGAGTCATTGGGTGTAAGGAACAGAAATTTAATTCAAATTTTAAAATTAAGTAAGAAGGAATGTATTGGATAAATACAAGGGAACCTCCCAGAACCCAACAGCAGGAAGTGAAGCTAGATTTTGTGGGTATTGGAAGTTACCAGGTGGCTCTTCTGTCCGCCTCTCTGTCTCTCTCTCTGGAACACACATGGCTGACATTAGCAGCCATCATCCTAGTCTACATGCTTGTGTAGCACCATTTGATTACGGTTCCTGGGTCATCACTTCGGATTCTCAAGGGAGAATGCACTCCAGGTGTCCACTCCTGGTCCAGTTAGCTGTGAGAGGGAAAGGGGGTCACTTGATATAATGCATCTCTAATCATTATTTTAGCATAGGGTGAAGAGTATGGTAAACTAGGCTTGTTTTTCCTATAGTAAATAAAAATAAAATCCTTGCCCTGTGAGAGAATATAGTCCTAGCGAGAAAGACTGGAATGCATATAAGTGGGATATAATCAGAGTAAAAGAAATCAGGGTGGGCATGGGGGTGGGCATTCTGTTGGGTGAAAGTTCACGGAGAAGTCCTGGTTTGATCTACACCTAGACTTAGAGCTATGAGTTTACCAGTTAAAGAGGGGATGGGCATTCCAATACAGAGTACATACAGAAAAGCACAGAGGCATCAGAGAACACTGGCCAGGCACTCTCAGGAGTTCACTGTGGGTTCCAGACTATGATGGGCCTTATACATCATATTAAGAGACTTAATCTTGTAGATGATCAAGAGCTAGAGGAGAGTTATAAGTAGCGAAACAACATGATTGGATGTGCTATTAATTTACCAAACATCTATTAATCATCTACCATGGGCTAAGCACTGTATTAGCCCTGAGGATTCCAAGATAAACAAGAAGCTCTCCTTGCCAGTTTTATTTCTTCGGTGACTCGTTTTTCAGGTGCCCTACCTAGAGAACAGTCTAGAATGTTGTTTTTATGGGTTCACAGTATTCAAAATCCTTACACTGGTAGAAATAACAAGTATCATTTCTAAGGCAGAAAAGAGAATGGTTCCCTCTTTGCCTTGTCTGTCTAATGGAGAGATTAACACATCCAAGGTAATCACAATACGTTTTGAATACATTATGATAAGTGCAACGAAATAGAGCTTCAGGCCACATGTATGGTAATCTGAAAATTCGGGTGACTGGCAGGGACAGGGAGGACTTTGCAAAAGAGGTATTATTTTAACAATTGTAAACTCATTTTATCAAGCAGAAGACTGAGACAGGATATTCCAGGCAGAGGGAACAGCATGTGTGAACCTCCTGAGAATAAAGCAGCAGAAAGGTTAAAGTTCTGAAAGTTTGTTGGGTTGGGAGGAGCAGAGGTGGGGAAGAGGGAGTATTGAAAGATGAGGCTGAGTGAGGAGAGGGCAGTATTCAAATTATAAAGGGACTGGGACTGTTTTACATTTTTGGTGGGAGTATACAACGGTACAGTCACATTGGGAAAAGGTCTGTCACTTTCTTATAAAATTAAATATATACCTATCCAGTGGCCCAGCACTTCTCCTCTTAGGTATTTACCCCAGAGAAATAAAAACATGGCACAAAAAGACTTGTACAAGAGTGCTCTTAGAGCTCTCTTTATAAGAGCCCCAGTCTGAAATAGCCCATGTGTCCATCTGTAAGGGAGAGGACAGACAGATTTATTCAACCAGTGAAATACTAGTCAGCCATGAAAATTAACAAACTACGAATACATTCAACAATATAAACGTTTATGATGAGTAAAATATCCTTATACAAAAAAGTACATACCATATAAGTCTATTTTTATGAAGTTCTAAAGTAGGCTAAACTAATAATACATGAAAACAGTCAGAACAGTGGTTGCCTGTGGGAGGATTTGGGTGGAATGGTCTGGAAAGGGGCCTGAGGGACTTTCTGTGAGATGGAAAGGTTTTATATTTTGATGGGGATTAGGGTTACATGAGTGTATTCACTTACCAGAACTCATCCAATAACACACTGAAGATTTGTACATTTCACTGTAAATAAATTTTATTTACCCTTATCCCCAAAAAGAACTATGAGCCCTGAACACTAAAGATATGTATGCTGAAGTATTTAGGGTGAAGTGCACTAAGGTTTGCAACTGACTTGGAAATGCATCAAAAATGAGATGAGTTGATGTTTGGATAGATGGATGATAAACAGTTGATAAAAGAAGTGTAGCAAAATGTTAACACTTGTAGATTCTACAAGTTGTGGGTGTATGGATGTTTGCAGTTTGATCTTTTCAACTTTACTGTATGTTTGAAATGTTTCATAATGAAATGGGGAAACATATAAAGGCTCTTATATTCTGCTGCATTAAGGAATTTGGGCTTTTCTCTGGCTCAAAGGGACTAATGAACGCTTTTAAGAGGAGTTATTCCATAGGAGTTTTACAAAGAGACTGGAGGCACGGAAACTTATGACTCTATTTTAGTTTTCCAGTAAGAAAACAGGAAGGCCTGAGCTAAGGGGCATCAGGGGCACAGTAGAAGGGATGGATTCTGGGTTTGGGGATAGAGTTCTTAAGACTCAGTGAAATCAACTTGGCAATGGTGGGAGTTGGGGTGGGGAGGATATTGTGAGGTGGTGCCCAGTCCTGATTGAAGGACCACAACCTAGGGGCTGATGGATGACAGTAGTGTGGTCAGATAGCCTGAATGTCAGAGGAAAGTCTTTAACACGAAGTTAAGTCAGAATGCTCTGTAACTAATGACTGGGAGCTAAGAAAATGACAGCCTGCTTTCCAGCATGAGAGCCCATCTTTCAGAACATGGGAGAGTCAGGGCAAAATAGGATGACCTAGAAAAAGTGGTTGTGTCTGGAGACCAGTTGATGAAACCTAAAGAGTTGAAAACAAACCCGGGCAACATAGTAGGATCCTGTCTCTACAAAAAATTTAAAAATTAGTTGGATGTGGTGGCATGCACCTGTAGTCTCAGCTACTTGGGAGGCTGAGCTGAGAGGATCACTTAAGCCTGAGAGTTCAAGGCTTCAGTGAGCCATGATTGCACCACTGCACTCCAGCCTGGGTAACAGAGCGAGACCCTGTCTCAAAAAAAAAAAAAAAAAAGGTTGAAAACATTTATGTACCTTTGATGCCAGTGCGCATTCCATAACTTGGCTACTAAACTCACATCATTACACTAGAAAGTGCTCAGGATTCACAGTTACTTAACCCGATCTTTCTACAAAAGCAGTAAGTGTGGAAAACTATGTAAGCTTTGAAGCATGAAGTTGAACTGGAATGTTCTCGAATTAACATTTGGGAACTGAGAGAATGTCAGCCAGAACTTCAGCTTTGCTGAATCTCCCATTCTCTTTTGGAGAATGTAGTCCACTAACATATGGTGTCCTGGTTGAAATGATCAGAGCCACAGCTTGAAGGTCTGTAGCATGGGTGGGGACTGACACATCTGAGCACTGATGCTGCTCCCTCCGGCTGACCTCTGCTGCTCTGTTTGCTCATCACTTACTAGAGATTGTGGCCCTGGTGGATTAGAGGGATGAGCACAATTTATGCCAAGAGGCTCTCCACTCCTTTAGGCAACGGATGCTTCAGGATTGAGCATGGGGGTGTTTGATTTCTTTTCCCTCTCAACTGAAGCGTTTTGATTTCCAGCACAAGTATTATTTTTGAAAGAAGCAATAGTGTGTAGGACAAGTGTTTATTATTGTGACAGCACAGAGATTTCTGTGAAGCTCCCCTTAAAGTTCCACCTTGAGCACTTGCCCTGGCCCAGGGTTCAGTCGGTCCTGTCTCACACTGCTCAGTTATGCCAGGCCGAGCAGTGCAGGGTTTTTCCACCTTTTCACCAAGAGGATGTTCTCTTAATATACATCCCTTCTAGCCCATACTGGACTCTGACCGTCTGAAGATCTGGGACTGTGTAATGTTTTTGTTGTTGCTGTCATTGTAGTTTTGTTGGTTTTTTAAAATTTTTTATTGGTATCCTTTATGGTACTCGGCAAACACATTGCATAACAAACACTTGAGAACCTGCTGTGGAGCAGCCACTGTGCTGGGTGGCAGAGATGCCACAGTGAATCAGTCATCGTCCCTGCCCTTGTGCAGTTTAGAGTGTACAGGGGAAGAAGGCATGCAACCAGGAATTACCCTACAAGTATTAAATTATATTCATAGTATGTCCTGGAGAGAAAGTAGAGGGTGCTGTGTATACCAAAGAACTTAATCATATGGGAGTGAGGGCCAGGGACCGTCAGGAAAGGCTTAGCTAAGGAAGTAACGTTTAGCCTGAAATTTGAAGGATGATTACTAGGATTGGCTCAGGCCAAGAATGAGGTGAAAGGGCCAAAGGGAGAAGCATGTGCAAAGATCCTTAGGCAGATTGGAGCATAAGCAATGCTGCAGAAGAAGGAAGGCTCTTGTGGCTGGAACCGAGTGAGCACTGGAAGGTGGAGGTGTATGAGCTAGTTTGGAGAGAGACCACATCACTCCGGGCCTTGTAGGCCTTGGTCAGTATTTGGAGTTTTATTCTAAGAGGGGTGAGAAGCCATTGCGAAGTTTCAAATGATATTCAGTTTCTGATGTCTTTCAGCGAATCTCTCGACATTTGCCAGAGAGCTAACTCTGTGGCAGCAGCATAAGGCAAAGGTAGGGGCGGGTAGCTTGTGGAAAGGCCCTTTCTTGGTCAGCCTTAGCTGATAGCCCAGGCCCAGTGTACTATGGTTCTAGGTGTAGTAATCAACAAGAACCAACTTGTATGTGAACCAACTTGATTTCTTAAACTCTTCCCTTTTGTTCCAGGCAAGTCTTTTTCCTGGAAAATTGTTTTGAGGGGAGAAGGAAGACTTGCCAAACCCCTAAGAAGAACCTCCTGAGCTGGAGATCCTCCCCAATCAATCATTACAGTCCTGGAGAGGAAGAACCAATAGCCAGGCCAGTGTGCCATGTTCAGCCTGGGCTGTGGCCTCGATTGGGTTCTGTTGATGTTTCTGTAGCACCTCCACCACCACCACCGTTTGCCAGTCTCTGATTTTGTGCCCACAGCTTGAGTGGGGAGAGAGGGAGTTGAAAACCTCAAGTCATTCCCCATCTGGGTGTTCTGTCTGCCTGGGGAAAGGACTGCTTTGACATGTTCCCCAGAAGGAGCTGGCACATGGTGATTTTTAATTTGAGGCAAGTGAGGAGAGATTGACATTAAAAAACAAACCCCAGGCCCCCACTGAAATCAGTGTTGACACATGCTTTGCATTGACCTTTTCTCCTGGAAAAAGCTTTGCTGTGCTCCTTGCCATCTGTTCTAGAGTTTTGAAAACTTTTGTTCCTTCCGAAGCTTTTGGCAAAGTTGTCTTCGATGTGAGTAAGTTGTGGATGGGTGTTGATCAGCCTCTTGGGGGTCATTCCTTGTGGGAGCTCACAGGTGCTGTGGATAGAGCACCCAGGTTCTCACCGTGGAGAGGACACTCTCCCACTGAATAGTGCACCTGAACTCTCACCATGGAGAGGACACTCTGCCACCTGAATAGTGCACCCAGGTTCTTACCAGGGAGAGGATACTCTGTCACCTGAACAGCACCCAAGATCTCACCATGGAGAGGACACTCTCCCACCTGATCAGCTAGACAGGCAGAGTTGTGGGCAGTCCCTCTTTCCTTTCACGGTGCCATTTCTCTTCTCCCTTCCTTGGGAGTGGAGGTGTTCCTGCATGATCTGCTGCTACAGGAAGGGGACAGCAGCTTGAGAGGGGACACCAGGAGTTGGCACTCCTGCAGTCTAGCCCTGGTCCTGCCACTAGGTGGCAGTACTAAGGAGAATGCTTAGGCTTTTCTCTGTGTCTTAGTTTCCCAGTTGGTCAAGTGGAGGTTGTAGTACATGACCTGCTGACTTCACAGGCCCTTATAAAGATGGAAGCAGGGCTCTCTGGTTCAGTCCTAGCTTAGAAATATGTTTTCATTAAACTGCACAAGGTTTAAGAGATTTTTAAAAGTTTGTTGCCTGATTTTTAAATCAGGAGCTCTCACCTAAAAATCCAGCTGTTTTTAGAAATCAAAAGGCTTGACAACTCTTAGCCCACGCTCCTTCGTGACAGTGACTGGCTGGCATTGAGGAGTGGCTGGCCCATGAGCAGGGGAATGAACTTTCTCAGGGCCACTGGCCCCACTCCTCCCTGTGATCTTCCTGACAGTGAGTCTGTGTCATCACACAGCCTCCATACGTTTTGTTACAGCTGGACTGTTTCACTGCTTTGTGTGATCTCCCTGGCCTCTTCAGGCATTTGGGTTTGTGCTCTTGATCTCAAGAAGATATTCCAGATGTAGGATTTTGTGATAAGTAATGTGTCATACAAATACAAAGTGATTTTTACAGGGAGGTGGCGGTGGAAGGGAAAGGCGGGAACACCTTCTTTCACCATGTTGGTTAGGCTGGTCTCAAACTCCCGACCTCAGGTGATCCACCCGCCTTGGCCTCCCAAAATGCTGGGATTACAGGCATGAGCCACCACGCCCAGCCTAATTTAGTCTTAATTTCTGCCCATGAGGAAATGAAGGCCGGAGAGATCCAGCAACTTGTTCAGTGTTCATGTATGTCTCCTGGATGAAACCCACCTTAACTGAGTTATCTGTCTGATTCCTTAGAAAAGCTTTAGAAGACTATTATTTTATGCTTGTTTTCTGCATTAAGTGAGCAGCATCTGTTGAGTTTCACCTTGTTTTAAAAGAGAAACCAAGAGTTTGTAGGGCAGAAAATTGGAAAACAAAGAGCAGACAATGGGCCTGGGTGCGTTTTTTCTTCATTTGGTATCCTCCAGCTCTTTTGGCTTGTGTCATCTTTCCTTCTCAGACAAGTGGACTCCATTCCCAAAAGTGTATATAGGACTTATGTTAGGAAGCGAGGTTTCCTTTTACCTGCAAGATATAAACAGTTGGCAATTTCAGTGCCTAGAATATAGGCCCGATTTTAAAATATCCAGCAAACCTCTTTGGCAGCAAACCCAGAATTCCTGTCTCAGCACCATGATGGGCTTCTTTGTCTCATATTCCTGGTCTAATCATTCTCATTGTCCGCCCAGCTGTTTGCCATCACTTCTCAGATAATCACTTAGGTATTTTTCTCCTCTTCCTGCTCACCTTAACTTCCCCTCCCTCACTTTTCCTTGCAAAGTGGAAGTCACTGGTGTCCTGATTCATTCAGAACAGCCCCTGGGACTTGGCACCCTCTAGCATGATTCAGTATTTGAATACAGAGCCAGGAGATATACTGCTTGCTTCTTCTTCCAAAGCCCCATCGCTGAATTGAATATTATAGTGAGGCTCCCAAGGAGGGTGTTTAAATCTTTTACTTTATTTATTTTTCTAGAGACAGAGAGAGTCTCGCTGTGTTGCTCAGGCTGGAGTGCAGTGGTGCCATCATAGTTCACTGCAGCCTCAACCTCCTGGGCCCAAGCAATCCTCCTGCTTCAGCCTCCCGAGTACCTAGGACTACAGGCATGCACCAGTGTACCTGGCTAATTTGTCTTTGTTTGTTTGTTTGTTTTGTTTTGTTTTTGAGATGGAGTCTCGCTCTGTCGCCCAGGCTGGAGTGCAGTGGTACGATCTCAGCTCACTGCAACGTCCTCCTCCCAGATTCAAGCAATTCTCCTGCCTCAGGCTCCCGAGTAGCTGGGACTACAGGCGCATGCCACCATGCCTGGCTAATTTTTGTATTTTTAGTAGAGACAGAGTTTCACCATGTTGGCCAGGATGGTCTTGATCTTCTGACCTCATGATCCGCCCACCTCGACCTTGCAAAATGCTGGGATTATAGGCATGAGCCACCATGCTTGGCCTGTCCTTGTTTTTTAAAAGTTTGAAGACCATGATCTCATGTTGATATCAGAACTAAAAGAGATTTTAGAATTTATGTAATACCCTCCTCTGTGTATTACAAATTCTCACTCACTGTCTTCTCCCTGCAGAGAACTAGGCACTTCTGTCATCTTTGCTTATTTAGCAGGTAGAAGTCTAAGTTATCTCAGTAATTTCATTGGTGACTCCATGATCCTGTGCTTATTAAAATCTTTTATCAGGAAAGTGATGGGAAGCAGCTAATCCTAGGAGTTTAAAATGTTGAAGGATCTATAGGGAAGTGCAAATTAAAACCACAACAAGATGTCACTACACATCCACTAGAATAGCTAAAATGAAAAATACAATACCAAGTGTTGATAAGGATGTGGAACAATTGGAATTCTCGTATGTGGCTGCTGGGAGTGTAAAATAGCACAACCACTGTGGAGTACTGCTTGGCAGTTTCTTATATATAAAGGGAAATAGTCACTTGCCATATGACCCAACAATTCCATTCCTGGGTATATACCTAAGAGAAATAATTATCTATGTCCATAAAAAGGACTTCTGTATGAATGTTTAATTCATAATAGCCAAAAGCTAGAAACAATTCACATGTCCTTCAACAGGTGAATGAATAAACTAATTGTGTAATATGTATACAGTGGACTACTAGTTGACCAAAAAAACGAAAACTACTGATACATGTAACAATGAAGATGTATCTCAGAAATGTTATGCTTCGTGAAAGAAGCCAGACCATAGGAGCATATACTATAGGATTCCATTTATTCTAGAGCAAGCAAAACTATAGGGATGGAAAGCAGATCCAAAGTTACTTAATACATGGGATGGTGAGGGAGGGTAGGGGAGATTGTCTACAAAGGTACCTGAAGAACTATCTGCAGTGATGGATTGGCTGTCACCATAGCCACTCGTGTGAGTATATACAGTTGCGAAAACTCATCGAACTGTACACTTAAAATGGGTGCATTGTATTATATGTGAAGTTGATATAAAAATAAAAATTTCTGAAGATGAGGGATCTTATCTGAACTGTACCACCAACTAGCTCTATGCGTTATTGCGAAAGGAACTTAATCTTTCTGCATGTCTTCCCTGTTGGGAAAATGAGTATGATAGGTTGCTCGCCTACCTCATTCAGTCGTTGTGTGAATACAGATGAAATAATTTATTTTGAAATGCCTTTAAAATAAGTCGTATACACGTGCTGGGTGGGAGGAGTATTCCATAAACTCATCTTGAGGGAAGAAAGACAAGAACTGTGGTAATGAATGTCTGAGCTAATATTTATATATATGTTGGAATTCATTTGCAAATCATCTTTTTACTTTGTGGAACATGAGCTGTGTCACTTCCCCTCCTTGGTCTTGAGTAAAATGAAGGGGTTAGACTAGATCAGACGTAGAAAACTGGAGGCTCGGAGATTATCTAAAGCTTTTCAGATGTGTTTTCTTTAGCCCCTACACTATGGTGACCTGAACAGCATTAATTTAAAAGGTGACTTGTTGCCAGTCTTTAAATATGGAGATTTCACATACAATTTTGGGTTTCTAGCTCATTTTTAGAAATTAGCAGATCTGACAAAACCAGGTCCACATTCCCACATGGCAACAATGATCTGGAGTTGCATGGTGGCCATCCTGTTACATGAGCCATCACATTAGTTTCCCATATTCTTTACCACTATCTGTGAGTAGCCTTCTCTGTCCTCTGTAGAAACCTTAAGTGGAGAGTTAGTTCATTATTGAATGCTCACTGTGTGTTAAACACTATTTTATGGCATGACAATCCAGAGGCAAACCAAACAGACAAAACCTCTAAACTCATGGTGAGCTATAAATAGCCATCCACATCTCCATCAACAATTAGGGGGAGAAAGTTAGACCAACAATGCTGTATATTTTAGGGAAAACGGGAGAAAACATGTTTTCTTGTGGACATAAAAAAAAAAAAATCCTACGTATTTAATAGGCAAAGCATGTCTATGTCAAAATTACGCTGCCTGCTTCACTTGCTTGCTTCACATAATAGATCATATCCTTTTTATCTTTTTGAATCAGTAGATTCATGGATGAGATTATCTGAGTGTTTCAAAAAATGTCAGTAGGCAGAGAGACTGACACAGGCTACTGAATGTTAAGATTTTCTTACCTCTGTCCAAACCATTAGGTTTTCCCGTTTAATCAGGATCTTGGGATGCAAATCAGACTGAAATAAACACCTCTATTGACAGTCTTCTCTGTTGACAGCCTCCTTCCATAATAGCCTGAACCCTCTTAAGCTCTGGCTGAGAATCTCATCACCCTGATCCGTGTGGCAGATGGGGCTGTGCACGAGAAGTGTCTTGAATGGCACTCTCTCCCTCTTCTAACCTCGTAGTTTACATCTCCATTTGGCCAACCACAGTGATAGTGACCAACATCTTTAGACTGACAAATCCTGTTAGGCGTGGATTTTGATCTCATGATTTAAATGCTTCTCATCTGCAGATAAGCCCCTTTATAGGCATAGATGCTTGACAGTGTGGCTTCATCTGTGTTAAGTAAAGTGATTCACTAATTTGCTTTTAGATTTATCATGGTCATAGGCTTTGAGAATCTGGGCTGGCTCTCGTCAGCCATTGTGCTTACTGGATTGTGTGGTAGGCGACTGACCCATTTCTTCAGTCTTGGCTGAGAAGGTCATCTTGCTACCTACAAAGAAAACTGCACTGCTCCCATCTGGTGGTAGTTATCTCGAACTGCAGCATCTGAAGGAATTGCCCTGTCCTTCAGCAGTGCCGGGCAGCACTGAAGTGTAGGAAATACCTATTCCCACCTTTTGTTTCACAACATTGTCAGCTGTTTCCATTTTACCTAAAGGGTATCACATGGTTTTTCTAGGAGAGTGAACCACTCCAGCTTCTGCCCATAACTAGCCATGGGACTTCTAAGCCTCACTTGTTTTGTCCATGCATAAAGCAAAACACTTGGACTTAATGCTCTCTAGGAGTGCTACTCTTGCAAAGTCTGTAGTTCTGTGATTTTGAAAAAATTTGAAATATCAATGAAATGAATCCTACTTATACTATTTACAAAACAATTATGAACATACATAGAAATTTTGCAATTTATGCTACTACTTTCCTCAGTTCTAATTAATTATAAGATAACATCATGGATTTAATAACTTTGGCAGGGAGTGGGGGGAAGAAAAGATAAATACCACTGCTTTAAATGCACATGTTTATTACAAGACATTCTGATACCCTTGAAAGCAAAATGTAAAAACCATGCATTTTAGAATTAAGAAATGTGTGTGTGAGAGAGAGAGAGAGAGAGAGGGAGAGAGAGAGAGATAAGACCTCTAAGTGTCAATGCTACTTTTGAAAATGGAAAATGTTATTGAGGTACAAAGATTAGAGAGATGACAGTTAAAATTAAAGATTGTATAGTAAATTTTAGTGTTTATTTGAATACTGAGGAATATTATAACAGGAAATGCACAAACATGCAGTCTCTGGTAAATCATTATCATAGTCCACATTTGGAACCGAAGCCCATTACATTATCTTTTTACAAAATTAGGTGTGTACTTTATGAAAACATTCAACAGTGCTTTATGATAAAGGCTCTTTATGGTTGCAAGTAACGAAAACCAACTCAAGCTAACTTGAAAAGAATAACTGTGTAAAGATGCAGCAGGAAATGCCATGGGCATCAACAGACAGGTACTAAAGTGCCGCTGAGCCTTGAGGGAATTCAAAGGGCATAATCAGGACCCAAGTCTTTATTTCTCAGAGGCCGAAGATCTCTATAATGGTTGTTTATTGATCTGTATCAATTTTGCATGTGGCTCCTAGCCCAGTACTACATCATAACCTCTATACAAATTCCCATACTGAAGACTTCCCTCTGTGTTCACCTCTATACAATTAGTGACCACCTCTGAGCAAGAATAGCATACTGATTTTTTTGCTGAACAGAGTCAATGGACAGGATATTCAAGCTAAATGATGACAACGTACAAGGCAGGCAGATGGACTGAGTGTCCAGTGTAACTGCTACTTATTCCAAAGTCTTCAACTTTGACAGTTTTGCCTCACTTTATCTAACTCCTCTCACCAATGGCATTGAACACCTCATATAGTGCTTTAGGAGTGAAGTTGAGGTTAGGGTTCTAAGAATTTGGGGATGCTGTGATGTGGTGTAACAAATTTAGAGCATTTGAGAATTTCTGTAGAGTTATATGCATTTTTTTTTTTTTTTTTTTTTTTTTTTGAGATAGGGTCTCTTACCCAGCCTGGAGTTCAGTGGCGCAGTCACGGCTCACTGCAGCCTCCGCTTCCCAGGCTCAAGCCATCCTTCCCCGCTCAGCCTCCCAAGTAGCTGGGACCACAGGTGCATGCCCACCATGCCTGGCTAATTTTTGTATTTTTTGTAAAGACAGGGTTTCGCCATGTTGCCAAGGGTGGTCTTGAACTCCTGAGCTCAAGCGATCTGCCTGCTTCAGCCTCCCAAAGTTCTGGGATTACAGGCATGAGCCACCACACCTGGCTTATATATTTCTATTAATGAATTGTGAACTGTCTTTTAGAGAAAGGTCAGTGTGGACATTAAAAAGTCTCCCCACTAATTGTGTCATACTTGCCTTGTGTATGCTATGTGGAATAGCACTTTCTTACCCATATCATGTATCTTCTCAATAGCCCAGGAGGCAGGGAGGGCAGAAGGAATCTTTAGGTCTGTTTTTAGGTTCAAATTGAGTGATAGGATGAGAAGAAAAAAAGAGGAGATTCTTGAAATTAATTGACAACTATTTAGCAATTAGTGAAATAATTTCCTAGCCTCTCTGGTATGAGGGAAAGTGTGCTCCACTTACGTCTTTAAAAATGTTTTTGGTTTGAATCACATCTCTTTGAGCCTCTGTATTCTTCAGCTGGTAATTGTGTAAAGGGGAAAATAACACAACTCACAGAATTGTGTTAAGAATTAAACAAAAGCATCAAAATACCCAAGACAAGGCTGGTGCAGTGGCTCCTGCTTGTAATCCCAGCACTGTGGAAGGCCATGGTGGGAGTCCAGGAGTTTGAGACCAGCCTGGGCAATATAGCAAAAGCACTTCTCTACAAGAAAGTACAAAAATTAGCCAGGAGTGGTGGTGTACACCTGTAATCCCAGCTACTCAGGAGGCTGAGGTGGGAGGATCGATTGAACCCAGGAGGTCAAGGCTGCAGTGAGCAGTGATCGTGCCACTTCATGCCAGGTTGGGCCACAGAGGGAAACTCTGTCTCAAAAAAAAAAAAAAAAAAGTGTACATAGGATAGTAGTTGTAATGTAGTTGGGTTTTTTTTCGCCCATTTATTTGTTTGTTTGTAGGTTATTTGGAAAATAATTACTATTCTTTTGTTATGCTGAGATAGGTGTTTGGAAACAATTTCTCTGACTCTTGCCATCCCCTCCCACAAGTAATATCTCCGAGTTCTGAGAATCTAAGAATGTGTTCTACAACAGGCTAGCCCTAAAGGCTGGCTGGCAGTGGCATCAGTACCATTAGCAGTGACAGCGGCAACCTCCAGCCACCACAGTCATCTGACTGACTTTTTGAACATTGACTCAAAAGAGCTTGTGTGTGTTTCTCTCACAGGTGGATTTGCTATTGTATTTCTGGTGAGGACAAGCAATGGGATGAAATGTGCCTTGAAACGCATGTTTGTCAACAATGAGCATGATCTCCAGGTGTGCAAGAGAGAAATCCAGATAATGGTAAGGCTGCCCCTTGGACTTGGGACTGTTTAAAATGGAGGCAGAGGTTGTACTCTCTCATAAGAAAGTCAAACGGGGTTTGTTCCCTTCCCTGAGGTGGTACAGAAGCCTCTGGACAAAATGGGACTGAACAGCCATGTGATATAGGACACCACCCTTGCCTTGGTCACTCTCAGCTGGAGGGTGGAGGAGAAAGGAGCATATTGAGAGAACTGACCAGTTTTAGGTCAGAAAAATCATTTTGGGCATTGGGAAAATCTTACTTAACAACATGGTTCCCACAAATTAACTGTGATATTTAATCCAGAAAGCCTAACTTTCCAATGAGCCTCTTCTTCTGGTCTTGTCTCTCTCTCTCTCTGCTACCAGTCCCCAGTCTCAGTTCAACCATCCTGAGCTCTTCAAAATCCTGTGAACATATCCTTATACAACTTAATATTTTTACATGTAGTTTTTTTTACCTGGAATGCTTTCCCCCTTTTCTGGCCTGGAAACCTAGACCAAAACCTAGAAACCTCATATATACTCTATGAATCTATTTATAGAAGTCCAAGAACAGGCAACATCATCTATGGAGATAGAAATCAGAACATGGTTATTCAGGGGCGGGAAGTTGACTAGAAAGGGGTATACGGGGACTTTCTAGGCCATGGAAATGTTCTGTGTGTTGTTTTAGATAGTGGTTACACATATGTGTCAAAACTCAATTGAACACCTTAAAATCTGCACATTTTATTACGTTAATTAGACTTCAATTCTTAAAACTTACTCATTTTTCAAGATGCAGATTTATATGTTTAAAGAAAGAGTCCCTATGTGTTAGATATACATGCTGAAATATATATGGAGGAAATAATATAAAGTCCTTAGAACAATGAGTGGGTTTAGAAGATAAATAAGATTGGTCAAGAGTTGATGGTGATCGAAGCAGAATTATTTTATGGGAATTTGTTAGAGTAGCATCTTTCTTTTACCTCTGTTTGACATTATACATAATATTATACCTGATAAGTAATATAATAATAATATGTAATAGTATACGCACATTATACATAAGAAACTTTGAATATATAGTCTTTTATTCCTTTGTGCTTCCACAGTGCTTTTGTTTTATACCAATTATTTGCTTAACATGTTATGTTGTAAGCAGTTCTGCTATCAGGGAGTAAGTTATTTAAAATCAGAAATTGTATGCTCCAACACACTGCTTGACATGAAGTAAATGCTTAATAAACTTTGGAAGAAATTCATATTAGAATGATGATAGTAGCAGATACATATGTTCACCTAGAGATGATGATTCCTTTTATGCCCTGGATTTTAATGCTTTTTAAATAGCAAAAAGGGATCCAAAAATGGAGAGCGTGGCATTGTAGGTATCCCACCAGGCTCCGCTTGCCCCTGTTCACCGTAAGTGGCCTTTTCAGTGGCTGCTTAGAATAACTAGTTAGGCTGTAGTTGGACTACTGAAAGTACTCAGAATGTTAGACAGCCTGGCACTACTTTAGATTTTAGAAAGCCAAAACTATGTGGGAAGGAACTGTCAGCACTGCACGACACACCAGCCAACTCCCAAGGGCCATATACATACAGTCAAGACCACGTGGGCCTGTCTGTAAGGCACCAATGCCTTCCACTCCACTGCACATAGCTCCGGATTCCTGTTCTTGCTGTATCTTCCGTCACACACGCAGTGGGTTTTCTGGGTGCTTCTCATTACTTGTCTTCCTCCCTCCTTGCCCGCGCTTGTTCAGCTCTCACACACTTTGTTTCCTGTCTTTGCTTCTGCTGTTTCCTCTATCTAGAATGCCCTTCTTGCTCATTGACTTGTGTTACAAAAGCAATCCCATGATTTCACTTTCTCCTCCTTATTTAAAAACACACTGAGCGCTTACTTGTGCTAGGCAGGCATTGTAGTGGAGGAACGAAGAAGCACAGGCCCATGAGGAGCTCACAAATTAATGGGCTTGATTAAGAGTTAAATCACACAGGTTCAAGTTTTGGCCCAGACGCATATTAGCTGTGAGAGTTTTGTTTTTAGTTTATATTCTTTCAAAGCTTTAATATTCAAATAGGTGAGCTAAGCTTGTTACAAAAAACATCAAGCACTTCCCCAAGGGGAGCTCCTATGCCATTACAGGGTCCCAGAGGCAACCACTTTAGGTGATTCTTTTGATGTCTTTCTAAATAACATGTTAATATTGCTAGTTCTTGATTTTTCTTCCATTTTAGGCATTATCTCCTATGGGAAGTAAAGACATAACTGTCACTTATTCGCTGCTTGCCTCTCTCCCCAAATACTTGCAGTATTCTCATCTTCCATTCTTCCAAAACACCAGTAAACTTCGGCAATATGTTGTTTATATGAATATTAGTTTTTACATTATTATGTAAGAAAACTATTTCAACTGAATTCCTGGTGGACTATGATTCCTCTGCCTTTCCTATATAACTTTGCTTTCACTAAAATTATTAATTGTCTTGTTTTCCCTCTCTTGGTCTGAGTTTTCTTTGTACTATTTAACAGTTTAATTCCCAATTTTCCATAAATTGTGTAAACCATTTTTTGGATTTTTTAGATGCATTTAATGGTGTCTATTTTATCATCTTCAAGATTTCTCCCTCAGTCTCCTGACTGAGGAACCTGGGCTGGTTGTTCTCTACCTGATTTACAGTCGAATCTTGGAATTTCCTGGACATTTCCTTTGCCTCTCTTTTTAAATTAGAACTGGTAATTCCTCTTTTGGCTAACTTCCTCATTTTGTTGGAGCTGATCCTCCAGTATCTTTTTTTCTCTCTCTCTCTTTTGAGACGGGGTCTCAGTTACCCACGCTGGAGCGTAGTGGCACGATCATAGCTCACTGCAGGCACCATCTCCTGGTCTCAAGCAATTCTCCTGCCTCAGCTTCCCAAGTGACTGGGACTATAGGCACATGCCACCAGACCCAGCAAAATTTTTTTTTGCCTTAGAGACAAGGTCTCGCTATGTTGCCCAGGCTGGTCTCACACTGTTGAGCTCAAGTGGTCCTCCCATCTCAGCCTCCCAAAGTGCTGGGATTACAGGCATGAGCCACTATGTCCAGCCTCAGTAGCTTTTTGATGCATGATAGATATATTTTTTTGAAACTTCAGGTCTAGGCTGGGCGCGGTGGCTCACGCCTGTAATCCCAGCACTTTGGGAGGCAAAAGTGGGCAGATCATGAGGTCGGAAGATGGAGACCATCCTGGCCAACAAGGTGGAAACCCGTATCTACTAAAAATACAAAAATTAGCTGGGCGTGGCTGTGTGTGCCTGTAATCCCAGCTACTTGGGGGGCTGAGGCAGGAGAATCGCTTAAACCCAGAAGGTGGAGGTTGCAGTGAGCCAAGATCGTGCCATTGCACTCCAGCCTGGTGACAGAGCTACACTCCGTCTCAAAACAAAAAACAAAAAATGTTCAGGTCTAGAAGTATCTTTATTTTATGTTCGCACATCATAGTTTGAGTACAAAATTCTGAGTTGGAAATAATTTCATTTAAATTTTTTAAAGCACTGTTCTACTATATTTTAGCTTTCAGTGTTGCTCTTGGGAAATCCTAAGTCATTCTAATGTCTAGTCTGTTGGGAGTGACCCATATTTTCTACAAGGAAATTTACAAATTTTCTCTTTGTTTCTAATGTTTTCTTGATACGCCTTTGCGTGTGCATTTATTTATTACGTTAGGTGTTTGGTGGTCCGTTTCAATCTAGAAACTCATATCCTTGCATTCTGGGGGATGTTTTAGTTTCATTTTTTCCCCCTTTTTCTGAAATTTCTATAATTTGCATATTGGTTCTCCTGAATTGATTTTCTAATTTTCTTGTTTTCTCCCTTCTTTTTATATTTCTTTGTCGTTTTGCTTCACGTTCCAGATTTCCTCAGCTCTATATTCCAACCATCCTGTTTAATTTTATTTACCAGACTTTTAGACTCTAAGATCTTTTTTGTTTTTCTTTTATTTTTAATTTAGGTGAAGTCCAGTTTATCAATTGTTCTTTTTATGGATTGTGCTTTTGGTGTCAAACCTAAGAAATCTTTGCCTAGCCCTCAATTCTGAAGATTTTCTTTTAAGTTTTATAGTTTTCCATTTAAACTTATGATCCGTTTTGAGTTTTTTTTTGGGGGGGGGTGGGGGGACAGAGTCTCCTTGCTCTGTTGCCCAGGCTGAAGTGGTGGCACAATCCCAGCTCACTGCAACCGCTGCCTCCCAGGTTCAAGCGATTCTCCTGCCTCAGCCTCTCGAGTAGCTGGGAGTACAGGCACGCGCCACCATGCCCAGCTAATTTTTGTATTTTTAGTAGAGATGGGGTTTCACCATGTTGGCCAGGCTGGTCCTGAACTCCTGACCTCAAGTGATCTGCCTGCTTTGGCCTCCCAAAGTGCTGGGATTACAGGCTTAAGCTACTGCACCTAGCCATTTTGACTTAAGTTTTGCATAATGAGACTTAGGTTGTGGTTCATTTTTTCCTCATGGATATCTAATTGCTCTTAGTACCATTTATTGAAAAGGCTGTCATTGAATATCTTGGTTAAAAATCAGTTGAACTTAATTGTCAGGGTCCATTTCCAGGCCTTTCTCTATTCTCTATTCCCTTCCATTAATCTATGTACCTATCCTTCTACCAATACCACACAGCCTTGATTACTGTAGCTAAATAAGTTTTAAAATGGACTGAATCTTCCCACTTTTTAAAAATTTCTTACTGTTTTAAATCTGAAGTCCTATGTGACGTTTTTAAGCCCACTAAGTCTCAGACTTCTGTCAGATAGAAGCCGTAACCCCAGCCCTACCTCTCTCAGCGACTGTAGGAATTGTGAAGGGAATCAGATGTAACATGCTGTGTAATATGCTGAAGCTTGGGTGTTAATACTCAAGCAGATTCCTCTCTGTACTTTCAGTGGAGGAATGATGGGCATGTTGTATCCAAATGCGGAGAGAACTGTTAGCGGTTTCACCGAGTGGTTTCACGTTTTATTTTGATAAATGCTGTCCACCATGTACTGGAGTCTGGTCTGAGTTCTTTGATCCATCTGGGATGTGTGCTCTGATAGAGTTGAAGGGGTCTGACTTCTGATGGACATTTGGAGGGTAGGTTTTGGACTTCTGATCCCTTTGCCTGAAAGCAGGAAAAGATTAATTACCTTCAGACCTAAAGGGGTAAGAACAGTGATAGGAAACAGCTAAAGCTCCAGATGCGTCAAGGCTGTTCTGTGTTCACATCTCCTGGCCCAGATGGATTACATCCTCATTGAGCTTGATAATGAGGACACTAAGCTGCCACCAGTGATGTTTGAGGATTTGCTTCGAAGAGAAGAGATCAGATGATTCAAAGCAGACAAATGGTTTCTTATTCTACAAAGGGTGGAAGATAGATCCTGTACAGTAGGAAGCTCAGGATTGTTCTGGACACGAATCTGGAACAGATTATTTTATTTTTTACTTCAACTTTTAAGTTCCAGGGTACGTGTGCAGGATGTGCAGGTTTGTTATATAGGTAAACATGCGCCATGGTGGGGTGCTGCACGTAACAACGCATCACCTAGGTGTTAAGCCCAGCATGCATTAGCTGTTCTTCCTGATGCTCTCCCTCCCCCCACCACCCCCCACAGGCCCCAGTGTGTGTCATTCCCCACTATGTGTCCATGTGTTCTCATCATTCAGCTCCCACCTATAAGTGAAAACACAGATTATTTTCAAAGATGCTTTGATTATATCTTTTGTGTAAGAAAGTTGGGGGGGCGGGTGTGTGTATACATAATACATAATTGTTTGAATTTGCCTGAAAAAAACACAGGAAACATGAAAGAAAGAAACAATAAAAGTGGTTCACTATAGGGGATGGGGATTGCAGTAGGAAAAAAATTGTCTAGTATTATGTACTATTTAAATGTTAATATATTACACCCTTTAAAAATGAATGACGGCTGGGTGTGGTGGCTCATGCCTGTAATCCCAGCACTTTGGGAGGCCGAGGCAGGCGGATCATTTGAGGTCAGGAGTTTGAGACCAGCCTGTCCAACATGGCCAAACCCTGTGTCTACTAAAAATACAAAAATTAGCTGGGCGTGGTGGTGTACACGTGTAATCAGAGCTACTCAGGAGGCTGAGGCAAGAGAAGCACTTGAGCCAGGGAGGTGGGAGTTGCAGTGAGCCAAGATTGTGCCACTGCATTCTTGCTCTGGGCAACAGAGCAAGATTCGTCTAAATAAATAAATAAAAATTAAAAAAAAAAAAAATGAGGCCGGGCACGCGGTGGCTCACATCTATAATCCCAGCACTTTGGGCAGTCGGATCATGAGGTCAAGAGATCGAAACCATCCTGGCCAACATGGCGAAACCCTGTCTCTACTAAAAATACAAAAATTAGCTGGCCATGGTGGTGCACGACTGAAATCCCAGCTACTTAGGAGGCTGAGGCAGGAGAATCGCTTGAGCCTGGTAGGCAGAGGATGCAGTGAGCTGAGATTGCGCCACTGTACTCCAGCCTGGTGACAGAGCAAGACACCGTCTCAAAGAAAAAAAAAAGAAAGAAAAAGATATTTTAAGCTGTTTTGTAGTCACTTGGATGAGTAAGCAGAGATCCAAAGAGTCTTCAGGTTCAGTAAGAACAAACCATGTCATAACAACATCCTGTTCTCCTTTGGGAAGATGTCTGGATAGAGAGCTCCGTGGGGTGCAGTAGATCCAGTATCTGTGGACTTTGGCCAGGTGTTTTGATAAGGACACTCACCAGACATCTGTCAGCAAAATGAAGAGTCTAGGCTGAATTGCTACTGGTTATAAAGGTTTCTGATAAGTGGTTTGATATTAATCTGGAGGAAACTTTCTAAAAAGAAAGCATTGTGGCTTACCATTAATTTTATGTTATTTTATATTTAACAAATAACTTGCTTAAAGAAATAAAAGATACAATGATCAATTATGTGCCTTTATAAAGTTGGAAGATGTAATAACTGCATTGAGTTACAGAATCAGGCTCCAAAATGGTTCTTACAAATTGGAGAAGTGGACTGATTCTAATGAAGTGAAATAATAAGGTAAGATCATACACTTGAAATTTTAATCAACTTTACAAGCATAGTTCTTGGGAGGCAGAGATTAAAAGCAGCATAAGTGGAAAAAGACTTAGGTATTTAAGTGGTCAATTAATTCAGAATGCATGTATAGTATGATGTGGGTGCCGAAAGACAAAAATAATGTAATTTTTAGCTACATTAATAGAATTATAGAAGGTGATAATGCTGTCTACTCTGCATGAGTCAGACCAAGCCTGAAGTATTTCATTCATTTCCTGGGGCCATTCTTATAAAAAGAATATAGCAGAGCAAAGCACATCAATGTAGGAGCAGCCAAAATGGTCTTAAAAACCATGTCAGAGAAAGAGGGGATGTTTCACATGGAGAAAAGAAAACTCAGTCTAAATAATATTATTTCACCTGTTTGTTATATTTTACTTCTCATTTATTTATTTATATTATTTTCTGAGACTGAGTCTCACTCTGTCACCCAGGCTGGAGCTCACTGCAACCTCCACCTCCTGGGTTCGTGCGGTTCTCCTGTCTCGGCCTCCTGAGTAGCTGGGGCTACAGGCGCGTGCCACCACGCACGGCTAATTTTTGTATTTTTAGTAGAGATGTGGTTTCACCATGTTGGTCAGGCTGTTCTCGAACTCCTGACCTCAGGTGATCCACCCACCTTGGTCTCCCAAAGTGCTGGGATTACAGGTGAGCCACCGCGCCCAGCCTCACCTTCTTAGAAAGTGGAAAAATAAACTAGACTTGCTAATTTTGCTCTGGAGAGGACAATCTAGAAAATCGGGAGGTGGAAGATTCCAGATAGGTAAGGAAGAACTGTCTAATGGTGAGGGCTATCTGTAGATTGGCTGAGGGCCTAAGGAAGTGGTATTATTCTAAGAAAACAGCTTGTCGGCTGAGCTCGGTGGCTCACACCTGTAGTCCCAGCACTTTGGGAGGCCAAGGCAGGCGGATCACAAGGTCAAGAGATCGAGACCATCCTGGCCAAGATGGTGAAACCCTATTTCTACTAAAAATACAAAAATGAGCTGGGCGTGGTGGTGCATGCCTGTAGTCCCAGCACTCAGGAGGCTGAAGCAGGAGAATCACTTGAACCTGGGAGACGGAGGTTGCAGTGAGCCGAGATCGCGCCACTGCACTCCAGCCTGATGACAGAGCAAGACTCTGTCTCAAAAAAAAAAAAAAAAAGAGAGAGAGAGAAAGGAAAGGACAGGACAGGACAGGAAAGGAAGAAAGAAAGGAAAGAAAGAAAGGGAGGGAGGGAAGGAAGGAAGGGAAAGAAAGGAAGGAAAGAAAGAAACAGCTTGTCAAAAGGCTGTAGTGGGGATTCAGATATGGGCTGCCTGGTTGCTCTAGATCAGTGTTACTCAAAGGATCTTTTTTTTTCTTACGCTTTTCTCCTCCTGTGTGTTGACTTACAAAAATGTATTTTCCTCCCAGTCTGTCATGTTACTTTTGTGTGTATACAAATTGAGATAAAATTCACCCTTTTAAAGCATATGGTTCAGTGATTTTTAGTATATTCACAAGGTTGTGCAGCCATCACCACTATCTAATTTTAGAACACTTTTTTCTTACCCCCCGAAGGAAACTTCCAGCCTGTTAGCAGTCTTTTCTTATTCCCCCTCTCCCCAGCCTGATAACCACTAATCTTTTTACTGCATATTCTAGATATTTCATATAAATTGACTCATACAATATTTGACCTCTTGTGTCTATTTTCACTTAGCATATTGTTTTTAAGGTTCATCCATTGCATGGCATGTATCAGTACTTCATTCCTTTGTGTGGCTTGTGATATTCTGTTGTACAAATATACCACATTTTATTTATTCATTTATCAGTTGATGGAATTTGGGTTATTTTCACATTTTGGCTAGTGTGAATAATGTTGCTATGAACATTTGTGTAGAAATTTTTGTGTGGACATAATATTTTCACATCTCTTGGGTGAAATTTCTAGGTCATATGATAACTTGACTTTTTGAGGAACTGTCAGACTGTTTTGGCAGCTGCATCACTTTATATTCCTACTAGTAATATAAAAGGATTCCAACTTTCACATCCTTGCCAGTTTTTTTTATTATTTGTTTTTTATTATAGCCATCTTAGTGGATGTGAAATGGTATTTCATTGTGATTTTGATTTACATTTCCCCAATGATTGATGATGTTGATCATCTTTTCATATGCTTTTGGCCATTTGTATATGCTCTTTGGAAAAATATCTATTCAGATCCTTTGCTAATTTTTACAGTGGGTTGTCTTTTTTGTTGTTGTTGAGTTGGAAGGGTTCTTTACATATTCTGAACACTAAATCCTTATCAGATGTATGATTTGTAAATATTTTCTTCCATTCTATGTGTTGTTTTTAGACTTCCTTAGTAGTGCCATTTGAAACACAAGTTTTTTATTTCAACAAAGTGTGATTTATCTGCTTTTTGCTTGATTGCTTAAGTGTTGTATCTAAGAACCCATTGCCTCATCTAAAGTCACAAAGATTTGCAAATATGTTTTCTTTGAGGAATTTTTAGTTCTTTGATCCGTTTTGAGTTAATGTTTGTATATGGTGTGAAGTAGGGATCCAAATAATTCCCACTTGTCTGAGCACTACTTTTTTAAAAGACCATTCTTCACCTGTTGAATTGTCTTGGCACCCTTGTCAAAAATCAGTTGAGTATAAATGTACCAATACTACTCAGAGAATCTTGTGCCATAATATAAATCACTGAACTGCTTCCCTCACAGGCAAGATCTTGCTGAGGGGAAAAAATGAGCTTAGTGATTTGATTGATTTATGTCCTGGAGCAAGCTCCTTATTTCCTTACCTTCTGGTAATAGTTTACTAACCAGCAGATGTTTGTGGACCACATTTTGAATAGCACTGCTCTATATCTTTGCTTCTTTAAGGGTTATTGACCAGCAACATAGTTACACACCTATTAGAAACTTAGAATCTCAGGCCTATCCCAGGGCTTCTGGATTAGAATCTGCTTTTTAACAGGATTCCCATGTAATTCATACAAATATTAAAGTTTGAGCAGCATGATTCTAGAATTAGACTCTAGATGACTTTAAGGGTCTGTTTAGTAAGTACGAGATTAATTAATGAGTAAGACTTAGGAAAGGGGATAGGCACAGTGGCTCATGCCTATAAGCTCAGCACCAAGGAGTAGTAAAGCAGAGGACATTTATAATGGAATCTTGGTGGCTGGGCATGGTGGCTCATGCCTGTAATCCCAGCACTTTGGGAGGCCAAGGCTGGCAGATCACTTGAGGTCAGGAGTTCGAGACCAGCCTTGCTAACATGGCAAAACCCCGTCTCTACTAAAAATACAAAAAATTAGCCAGACGTGGTGATGCACACCTGTAATCCCAGCTGCTTAGGAGGCTGAGGCATGAGAATTGTTTGAACCCAGGAGGTAGAGGTTGCTGTGAGCTGAGATCACACCACCGCACTCCAGCCCGGGTGACAGTGAGACTTTGTCTCAAAAAAAAAAAAAAAAACAACACTTTGGAAAGGTAGAATAAACATGGGTATAGAGAAGATAAAAATAACTGGAACTTCTTATATAGCAGAAGTCCAAAAAGGTCTCCAATAGACTCCAAGGCCAGCCTAGATCTCAAAATGCTTTTTGTTTTACTGTTGCACTGGACTTGATAGTTTTTGTTTGCCAGTAAATAACTCCTCTTGAAAGAATTATAAAGGAAATTTAGGATTATAGAGAGAAGAGGGGAGAGGGAATAGTAAAGCAGAAGACATTTATAATGCAATCTTGGTGGCTGGGCACAGTGGCTCACACCTGTAATCCCAGCACTTTGGGAGACTGAGGTGGGTGGATCACCTGAGGTCAGGAGTTCGAGATCAGCCTGGCCAACATGGCGAAACCGTGTCTCTACTAAATATACAAAAATTAGCCAGGAGTGGTGACATGCGCCTGTAATCCCAGCTACTCAGGGGGCTGAGGCAGGAGAATCACTTGAACCTGGGAGACGGAGGTTGCAGTGAGCTGAGATCGTGCCACTGCATTCCAGCGTGGGTGACAGAGCAAGACTCCGTATCAAAAAAAAAAAGCAATCTTGAGAGAAACTAATTGTAGACCTTAGAACTGCTTTCTTTCATCTTTAAGTTAAGAAGAAGCTGAAATTTGCTTAAGAGGTTCTGTGGAACCATAATGTGATCCCAGAAGTAGACAGCAGTAGTGCTGAGTCATAAAGTCAGAAAACGTTGAATGTTTGAAAGGAGGGTCAAAGCAGGTAGACGATGCTTCTTTGAAAATGTACTATCTGCAAATGCAAGCAGTAAGCAAATTTCCATCATCATGGATTTGCACATGTCATGCTGAAGATCCAAGGAAGGGTAGCCTGAGCTAATGACATATAGTTATGTGCAATGTTCATTTTTACTGTTTTGAAGTGAGTGGCATGTTATTGATGGGCAATTTAGAATGCTATATTTGTTTTCTTGAACATAAATAGATATACTTAGAAATTGAATCTTCCCTTTTTTTCATAAGACCTTAAGATTCTTTACTAGGAATTCTTCTGTCACAGGAATTTTGAGGCCAGAGATAGTATACCATGCTGCGCTTCAAGCACCATTAATTAAGGCGCCAGATAAACTTGGGATTTGTGATAATCTATAGGACCTGGGTTGAAGGCCTGGTTTTCAAAACTGGTAGCTTTTGCATGTATTTATGAAAAAGGTTTTTCACTGCTTCAAGCAGTTAAATAAGAAAATTAATAAGGTAACTACAAACCATTTAAAAGTATCTATTTAATAAAGCAGGTCTTCTAATAGTTTTTCAATACTTTATTAATGTTGTTTAATGATGGTTTAAAAATGAAACTTAAAATAACATAAACTCTTTAAACTTATCACTGCTTAAATCATGTAGTAGTGATCTTATCTATGGTTTAACTGAACGTTCCCCACTTCCCTGAAAACCACATTTTGACTAATACTCATCATAATTCTGGTACTCCAAATAATAGTTGTAGGCAAGGGCAACAAAGCATCTTTCCCTCATCCTGCCTTTTTCTGAGTAAGCGGTTTGTAGCTGAGGTATTCCCTATGTGCTTCCATTCTATACCGCTCCATCCATTTCTGTTCTATAAGTCTGGATCTGGTCTTCTAACCAAAATCAGAGGAAAGCTTGGCCCTCTCTGGCCTGTTGCTGCTGAGAACAGGGCAGGAGCTACTGCCAGTGTACCTTAAATGTGAGTCATGCTCAACTTGTGGTAAGATTTTCTCTTGACCTTTTCTACATTTCACAGCCATTCAAACGGATCTTCTCCATCAGAATTATAAACTAGTGGAGTTTTACTCTAAAATCTGAGATGTTGCTGCATCATCAGGTCATTAAAGCCAAATGCCATTGTCTCTCTCCAAAGAGGGGGTCTTTTCTGCTTGGACGTATCTCAGGATATCTGCAGAAGAGAAAATGAACAGCAATTCGGACTTGAACTGTTCAGCAGACATCTTGGCAAACATCTTGGCAAGGTGCCATCTGCAGATGTTGATGATCCAGTTTTGGTCCTTTAATGCCTCTTTACCTCCTGTTGGCTTGTGTTAGTCCATCTGTATTACTATAACAAAGTACCTGAGATTGGGTAGTTTATACAGAAGAGAAATTTATTTTCTTATTGTTCTAGAGGGTAAGAAGTCCAAAATCATCAAGGTGCTGACAGGTTCAGTGTCTGGTAGGGGCCTGGTCTCTGCTTTCAAGATGGTGCCTTGAGCGCTGCTTTCTTTGGAGGGGATGCTTTGTCTTTACATGGTGGAAAGCAGAAGGACAAACGAGCCTAGCTAGTTCCCTCCAGCCCTTTTATAAAGTTGCTTATCCCATTCATGAGGGCTCTGCCCTCATGGCTTAATCACCCCCTAAAGGCCCCATCTCTTAATACTATTGCATTGGGGGTTTAAGTTTTAACGTGAATTTTGGAGGGGACACAAGCCTTCAAACCATAGCATGGTTCTACCAATATTTTTTTGCTTTCTGCCGGATGCTTTATTAGTCCTCTTAGGATGAGACCAACTCGGAGGCAACATTGCTGATTCTTTTTCAAATAGTTCAATGTAAGGACATGAGTCTTTCATTCATCTTTGAATATTTGGAGGATATGATCTTTATTTTGGTTGCAAAGAACTTCTCTCCAGTTCTTCTACTTTCAGGAATGTGTAAATGGAAATGAGTTCTGGATGGGTTGATGATGAGATGGAAAAGCAGAGGGAAGGATAGGCCACTAAAATGTGAGTCCCAAAATCATTTTCTGTTTGGGAAAAACTTGAATTCTAGAGAATGTGTGTTAGCTTCATCATCTCCCTTATCTATTATCCAAAGCAGATGCTCTAAGTCTTTTGTCTCATCAAACTTCTTTGTCATTCCTATACATTTAGGAAATGACCTTGTTCTCTACCAAAATAAAACAACAGATCCGAACTCACTTGAGTTATCTTTTTCTTCCGCCTTAAATCAACATGCACAGCCATCCTTGCCTCCTTCCTGCTTGCCAGGGGAAAAAAAAAAAAGTTACCCTAAGACCAGTCCCTCGAACAGTACTCTTAATCCCACCCTTCTACTTATAGGACTTTTTCTGTCAATTATCATCATCCTCTCCTGTATCTTAAAGCTCTCTTCTCTTGACTCCTTCCTCTTTCTGGTGCTCAGTTTTTTCCCATCCTAAACACCCTTTCTCCTCGGTGCTGCTGCCTTAGGCACAAATGTTCTGCAAGAGAAATCTGTAGACCCTGGCCCTACTCACTCAACTCCCATTCTGTGCAATCCAGTTTCATTCTCACCACCATCCCATCCGTTCTCTGAAACTACTCTCACGTAAGTCTCTGGTGACTTCCATCTGCCAGTTCCAAAGCCTTTCTACTTTTGTCTGAACTTTTGTTGCATCTGCCATTTTTGAGGCAGTAGTCATTCACAATCCATCACTCAGAGGAAGGCTCTAATGAGTTTTAACTTTGATGCCCAGGGTTCAGGTGTGTTCACTTCATACCGTGGGGTTTTCTCTTGTTTTGTTATGAAATTTGTTTTTCACTGTAAACAGCTGAATCTAATTAGAGTGGTGGTAGTTTCTGTTCTCACTGTCCAAATTGCTAAGTTTGTATGGTGACTCTCAGGGGACCACAAGTTTTCCTTCCCCCTCACCCTTTTGAAACAAAAGTAGGACAATTTATTAAAACTAGTGTAAAAAATAAAACCTTACCTTGCATTTGTGCAAAAATCATATCACCCAGCTTGCCTTCTTTTTCTTTCCTCAACTTACTTCTTAATTACTTTGGTTTTGAACATGATCGTTACAAAGAGCTGCCTCTCTGGAGATGTTGAAAGGACTATACCAAAATGTGAGGCCATTTCCAGTTCCTAGATGGGTCCTGACACATAGGAAGTGCTCAACAAATGTTGGTTGGATGAATAAATTCATCCAAGCAGCCCTGAGAGATCACATGCAGTTCCAACTGAAGAGCTGGAAACATGCCCATCTTATATCCCAGTTGGTTGGCTTGAAAGGCCTAATTATGAGCAAAATGCTTAGGTCTGGATGCTATTGTAGTCCCTTCAAGACTTTGTAAATAGCTTTTTTTTTTTTTTTTTTGGTAGATTTCCCAAAGGGAGAAAACAGTATGAACTATTTAAAAGTCAAGTTGAATTAATTTTTGTCCCCTAAAACCAGGAAAAACATCAATTTTATTTTTCTTAATTAGAAGTTAAGGCCGGGCGCGGTGGCTCAAGCCTGTAATCCCAGCACTTTGGGAGGCCGAGACGGGCGGATCACGAGGTCAGGAGATCGAGACCATCCTGGCTAACACAATGAAACCCCGTCTCTACTAAAAATACAAAAAAATTAGCCGGGCGAGGTGGCGGGCGCCTGTAGTCCCAGCTACTCGGGAGGCTGAGGCAGGAGAATGGCGTAAACCCGGGAGGCGGAGCTTGCAGTGAGCCGAGATAGCGCCACTGCACTCCAGCCTGGGCGACAGAGCGAGACTCCGTCTCAAAAAAAAAAAAAAAAAAAGAAGTTAATATATTTAAGTAGTTCCTACGGTCTCTACTCTTTACCCCCTGCCGTGTTTCTGGAGAGGGGAGTCTTTGCTTCTAGTTTACATGGAGCATTGATGCAGTAAGCAAGTAGGCACTCTGTGCATTTGACTCTAGAATTTAGGTTCTGGAGTGTCCTCTGGTTTAGTGGGGTTATGGAATTGCTATTGAAGATCTAGCTGTGAATCTCAGGGACCACTGGAAACCTGTTCTTGACCCTGCTCCTTAGTCTTCTCTGTCAACCCTGTATCATCTCTGTATTTAAATTATCTGAGCTAATGGAACTGACTGGCTAATTCTGTCCTATTGGCATCTGAAACTAACAATATATTTCTCATCTCTTGTTCACAGAGGGACCTGTCAGGGCACAAGAATATTGTGGGTTACATTGATTCTAGTATCAACAATGTGAGTAGCGGTGATGTATGGGAAGTGCTCATTCTGATGGACTTTTGTAGAGGTATGTATATGAACCATCCCCTTAAGCTGTCATTTCTCTAGCATTTTGATTGTCAAGGTTAGGCGAGTCATTTCACTTAATGTGCACTGCACTCTATAGTATGTTCTGGTTTTACAGATGAGAAAACTAAAAGATACAGTCTGCTGTCCACTCTTTGTTATTCTTATAATGGTACAGACAGTTGAAAGTGTAGATAATATAAAACTCCATTTTTGTTGGGTTTAGGAAGGTTTGGTGTTTGTGTATAAATGAGGATGTATAAGAATGAGAATGAATGTTCTTTGTGATGCTATATAACAAATGATGAAGGCGCATAATAAAGACTCAACTCCAGATGGACAAAAGAAACAGTACAGCTTCCCCCAACTCCCTCACTTGTGTGTTCTCTTTCCCACTTACCATCATTCATGTGTTACGGGGTAAAAGAATCCTTTTTGTCTAATGGAAGTGACCCTCCTCTCCTTGCTCTAAAGCTATAACTCCTAGTAAGTTGAGGCTATATTCAAATGATGCAGCTGTTAACAGTGGAGTAAAGTCATTGAAAGCTTCAAGTTTCAAAAAACATTTATCTTGGGAAATTCAGACTGTAGCATGAATTTTTTTCATAGTTAATTGCATTTTATCGAACCATTGTTTGGAGGTTTGGCTTAGGTCAGTGCCTTACTGTTTGGTGCTGTGTTTTGTAATCACCCTTAGTTCCATTAACATTTTCCCTACACTTAAGATACTATCCATAGGCCGGGCGCGGTGGCTCACGCCTGTAATCCCAGCACTTTGGGAGGCTGAGGCGGGTGGATCACAAGGTCAAGAGATCAAGACCATCCTGGTTAACATGGTAAAACTTTATTTCTACTAAACATACAAAAATTAGCTGGGCGTGGTGGTGCACACCTGTAGTCCCAGCTACTTGGGAGGCTGAGGCAGGAGAATCACTTGAACCCAGGAGGTGGAGGTTTCAGTGAGCCAAGATCATGCCATTACACTCTAGCCTGGCAACAGAGTGAGACTCAGTCTCAAAAAAAAAAAAAAAAGATACTATCCATAAATTAAATATGTTGCTAATCCCAAAAATATGTGATGTTAACCAGTAATTTCAGCCCTTACTGTATTAACTATTTACCTGATTTCCTAAAGTACCACCAAATTTGAACTTGACTGTTTGTTTCCTCCTGCTCATTCGTTTTTGGATACTAAAATGTTTAGAGATCAGGCAGTAGGAGCATCCAGGCATCTGGATAATGTTGCAAGTGAGGGCATCAATCTTTTGGTCCTGGAGATTAATTGTTGGCGGTACCATTTCTGCAAGCCAAGCAGTAAGTAGTGAAGCCAGAGAGACTAAGCTGTTCCTGAAGTTCAGACTATAAAACCATCTTCTTCCTGTTCCCTGGACCTGTTGTGCCATCTGATTCTTACTAAAAGATATGGCAAGGTGAGGCTGTGGCCATGTCTCATACACAATGGACACGGTATAACCAGGCAACTACAGCAGGACCATATTATCAGTTCTACTAATCTCGAAGACATAACGAGGGCAGCTCACATCTGGGGTGCTTTATAAAATAAAGAAACGATTTTTGATGCATTAGAGGAGACACTGAATTATAAGAAAACAAACCCCAAGCTGGGAGTCAAGACAACTAGGTTTTAATCCTGGCTCAGTCAGTGGTTAGTCCAGACCACTTCTCTTAGACTAAATGACAAGTCTGAATGTTTATAACCTCTCCTTTGTCCTGTACGTACCCCCTCAGGTGGCCAGGTGGTAAACCTGATGAACCAGCGCCTGCAAACAGGCTTTACAGAGAACGAAGTGCTCCAGATATTTTGTGATACCTGTGAGGCTGTTGCCCGCCTGCATCAATGCAAAACCCCTATTATCCACCGGGACCTGAAGGTACAGACCACGCTCTTTCATGACGTGCATTCTTACTGAATATTTTCTGTCTGCCCCAGGGATGGAGTAGATACTGTGGGGATGTGAGAGAAATGTAAGGTATGGTCCCTGTTTTTATGTTTATATTCTGCCTGAGGAGAAAAAATAACAAAGGAAAAAGTACAGTACAGGTATAAGTTTTATTACTTAAGTAGCCTCCAGAAATTCTTTATAATTATCAAATGCCTGAGCCTGTGTTGTTTCTGTTTTTCCTGATATACTCCCCCAACTTTTTCAGGATTGTGAAAAATAATACTTTTAATTTAAATACTTAGTAAACAATGATGCTTGGTTTTTAAAGTCTTATTTCATATTTTGCAAAATCAACGAATTGATTTTTTTTAGTTGTCCTAATTGCCATCACCATGCACCGTGCCTTTCATATTGTAGTCTCTTGACAGTGTTTGTTGAATGGAATTGGCACCTTGTTAGGGTTCAACTTAGCATGTATCAAGCACCAATTATGTGCCATGTACTCTACTACATTTTATGTACAGTGTCTCTTCAGGGGGAGACATTCTTTGTTACATTTTATAGTTGAAACTAAGAAGCAGAGAGGTTATGTGACTTGCCTAAGGTCATATAACTAGGAAGGACAGTGCCAGAATTTGAATCCTGTGACAGTGTCTTCTCCCCAGCTCCCCCTTCCCAGGCTCCTTGGTTTTCTCCTCAGATCACTAGCCTCTCCGGGCCTGAGTTTCGTCATCTGTAAAGTGGAGCCAACAGTGCCCGCTCGGTTAGGGTGGTGGTGAGGCTGAATGCGGGAGTGCTTGTCAATCTCTAGGCACATGCCTGGCAGGGTAAATGCCTGAAAGGGCTCGGAGGTGAGGACAAGGGGAAGAGGCAGAGGGACACAGAGGATCCTTTTAGAAAGTAATATTCCCATGTTCTCAGAGTCTTCCTTTATATTAACTTTGTTTTTTTGGTTGTTTTGAGATGAAGTCTTGCTGTCTTGCCCAGGCTGGAGCTCAGTGGCACAATCTCGGCTCACTACAGCTTCCACCTCCCGAGTTCAAATGATTCTCATGCCTCAGCCTCCTGAGTAGCTGGGATTACTGGTGCCTGCTGCACGCGTAGCTAATTTTTGTATTTTTAGTAGAGACAGGGTTTCACCATGTTGGCAAGACTGGTCTCGAACTCTTGGCCTCAAGTGATCCGCCTGCCTTGGCCTCCCAAAGTGCTGGGATTACAGGCATGGGCCACCATGCCCAGCCCTCTTTATATTAATTTTTAAACACTTAGTGGATTAAATGAAGCCTGAATGATAATCATGTCATACCAGTAAATAACACCTGTCCAGCTTACATAGTTACCAGGATAGCACTGCCCGGTGACATTCCCTGTGCTACAGTGAGGTGCTGGGTTAGCATCACCCAGTGATGGGACCCTGGGGACACAGCTCAGTGTCTTGCCTGGGATGCTGAGTAGGTTGGTGGGAGGGCTAAGGCAACGGACCCCAGCCGCCTCCTTCACGGCACTGAACAGCCCACGAGATGTTTCAGCAGGGGAATGCGGAGCAAATCGGTGTGAAAGGCTGAGTGAGGTTACCAGGCTCCATTCCCCAGCCAGCCCTCAGTGCTTTACCCCTTGCACCTCAGTGTTCCTAAGAGGGAGGCAGCGCAATGCTGGCTGGACACACAGTAGTTGGCCTTCTGTATCCACGGGTTCCACATCTGCAGATTGAACCATCTGCGGGTGGAGAATACACACAGTTGTCCCCCGTATCTGAGGGTTTTGATACATGGTTGGTTGCATGGAGGGAGATGTGAAACCTACAGATAAGGAGAGCTGATTGTATTGGACTCTGTGGTTGTGTTTTCATCAATATTGAAGATCATCAGTCATGCTGCCAATTTGTTCACTGCTTCAGGAGATTCTTTCTCCTCTACCTTGGATGTAGGGACCATGGGAAGAGGCCTGGATTGTGATTGTTGCAGAGAAGTCCTGGTCGCTGTTGTTTTTAGTCGTTGACTCCCCAGATCTTACACTCGATGCCATCTAGATCCTTTCATTAGCACGTTAGATTTTATTGCTGTCTGCTAGTATGTCTGTGACGGACAATTACAGTTGCCTGCTGCGACTGCAGCTTCCCAAGGTCTGAGTGAAACGTCCCCAAGTGCTCCTGTTCACCCTGGCTCTGTCGTTGCATCACATAGTCTCAGCCACTCTGAGCTCCATGTCACTGTGGGAACCAGCCACCACAGTTCTAGCAACAGTCAGAGCCAAAGAGTTCTCTGTTTTCCTGTTTTCCAGAGAAAATGCTAGTTGCTTCTCTGTGAGCAGGATTTCCATTTGGTGAGGAGATGCCATTGTGAATAAAAGTTAGTAGGATGTGGGAAAGAGCACAGGCCAGGCCTACCGTGGGCCTTGTGGAGCCAGTGCCGCTCTGCATATGGGTCTGCTGGTTCACATGCAGAACCGAGGAAGGCCCCCTTGCCCTCTCTGCTGCCTGTGCAGTCTTTCTTTCCAATGACAGACGAAATAAACGGAAAGTGGTCCCTGTCCTTAAGCAGCTTATGTTCTAAAAATAACCGTACCAGAAGTGCTGTTCTATTATACTGAAGATCTCTCCTCTAATACATTGTTTTAACACTTTAATCATTTTCCTCATTTTAAATTTTCATTTCTCTGAGAAAGACAAAGATCAGGATTGCAGATCATGGTGTTGTAGATCTGGAAAGGTCACCGAAGCCAGCCCTCTTCTTTACCAGTGGGGAAACCTCCGCACAGAAAGGCTGTGACCGGCACGGGTAGTTGAGTGATCAAACCAGAACGGAGGCCACGGGTTTTCACTCCCATTTTATTCTGTTGAATACCATGCTATTTGTACAAGCACTTAAGAAAGGAGAAGAAAGGGTTAAGGCTTAACAAGCACATTCATGTTGAAAAAGTCATAGATGTCTCCTCTTTTGTCAGAATAGAGATTTTGATCTCATGAAGTATAATAGGATGAAGATTCTTGTCCCATTTTTAGAAACACAGGTTTGAAAACCTGCATTCATCTAATCTTTCAAATTTTGCAGTGGCAATACATTCTCTGACTGAAATGTCTAATGCCATACCTGTTTGGAATATCGAGATGAAGAGGTCAGTAGGAGGTAGCCTTCTAGATCTTTTTGCTAAAGCTGTAAGCAGAATTTGACAGTGACAACTTCAATAGCACTCTTAAGCTGAGAGGCTGGGAAATGAGGTCAGCAGCATCACACTCTCAAAGAATGGAAAGGTTCGGGATTGAAAGCAGTGGTGACCAATCTTGAGCTTCACCCTAAGGGACTTTGCCAAAAACAAAGTCCCTCTGCAAATTCTCTGAAGCTTTCAGAAAGTGGTGTACGACTGTGTAGTTGGTTTTCTACCTTCTTAATCTCACATAATCTGTCCATACCCACTTATCCCTTTCCATCCCTGTTGATTTTTCTCTATACCCGGCCCGAGTCATCTCACACCCAGACTGCTGTACCTGCCGTCGTTGCCTTCCTTCTCCTTCTCCCTCAATTTTGCCAAGCTAATTTTCCTAAAATGGCTGTCTTCGTGTGCTGCTGACCTGAGAAAAATGCTGAGTGGCGCCCGAGTGCCCTTCCCCAGTCTGCTGTCTGTGTGCTTCTCTGGTCCTCTCCCTTTCTCCTTCCTCCTTCCTCACCAATCTCAACTGTCCATCCCCCTTAATGGCACAGTGCACATCAGCACAGTGAGTGAGGGTGTGGTGCTGGCAGTCTGGTGGCCTGAGCCTAAATCCTGCCCTGCCAGCCTGTGACCTCAGACAAGTTAGGTAGCTTCTCTGGCCTCTTTTTTCTAATCTGTTAAGGGAGACAACAAGGCTTTGTAAGGATTATATGAAATACTCTAGGTTTTTAAAAGTTTGTGGAGCAGCGTCTGGCACTTAATAAGTGCTATTAGTTATTACTGTTATTATCACTCTGTTTTTTAATGCTTTGTTCCTGTTATTGGTTTCACTTTTGTAAGTCCTTCACTTCCTCCACGGCTCCACATTATCTTGTCTCCCCTTTTCTGACAGCACTGGTTCATAATAGGTCCTTTCCCATGTTTTCAGCTTTCTTTGCAGTACTGGTGCCATGCACAGCACTGTTCCAGCCACAGTGACCTGCCCGTGTGCCCCAGACCCTTCAGGCACTCTCCCGTCTCAGGGCCTTTGTGCTGCTGTTTTCTGCTTGGAGTGCTCTTCCCCGAGATGGCCCATGGCTGCTCCTTCTTCATCCAGGTCTCTTTTCCCCTCAGAGAGGCCTTCCCTGACTATACTATTTAAAATAGCATTCCCCTTCACCGTACATACATTCACCCGCTGCTTTCTTGTCATAATGTTTATCACTACCAGGCAAGTATAATGATTTTCTTCTTATCTCCACTTGAACGGTAAGCTCCGTGAGAGGATAGACTTTGTTGTGTTGACAGCCTTATCCCTAGAGCCTAGAAAAGTTCTTGGCATATAGTAGGAGTTGAAACGTGTTTCTTTTGTTTTTTTAGTTTTGAATTTTTGTGGGTACATAATGGGTGTATATAGGAGTTACATGAGACATTTTGATACTGGCATGCAATGTGTAATAATCACATCAGGGTGAGTAGGGTATCCACCACCTCAAGCATTTATCCTTTGTGTTTATCCTTTGTGTGAAACGTGTTTCTTTGATAAATATATGGTAATAAGAGCTTTTCTAGATGTACATTCCAGCATTAGAAGTGTAGAAACTGATTCAGAAAGGGAGTGCACACATCCAATAGGAGAAGCATGATTTTACATGAGCCCTGCCAGGTGCATGAGGCCGAGGAGGAAGATTGTTGCTGAATGATGCTGAATAAGTGATTTCATCAGCAACATTTAAGGGTCCCTGGCATGTGTACGGCACTGGACAAGGCATTATGGGAGACACACAGGCATTTCTCTAAAGCTTTGTAGTCTTACTTGGGAAGGCAAGCGTAAATACATAAGAAGCTAAATACCAACCCACAGTGAAAGAAACATTGCCGAATTGTAAATGATTATCAGTGATTATTACCTACCAAAGGTTTACAAAATTTATTTACAAAGGGCCAGATAATAAATATTTTAGGTCCGTCATAACTGCTCAACTCTGCTGTCAGAGTTTAAAAGCAGCCATAAACTTTAGGTAAGTAACAAGTGGGCATGGTTTGATTTGGCCTGAAGGCCTTCAATTCTGTAGATTTTGTGGACTGGTCGTGAAAGGTTTTTCTCGGGAGTTACAACTTGAGTAGAGAGTGAGCAGTTGAATAAAAGGAGCAATTGAATAAAAGGAAAAATTAGATTATGTATGGAATGCTTAGGAGACATGGAACAAATCAGCCTGGCTAGTGTTTAGACACGTGGTTCCTTATTAACTAGATTTCTATTGTAGGGGCATTTCTGCCCCTACAATAGAAAGTCCTGTCCTTAAGCTTGCACCCAATGCATTAAACAAGTATCATCACCCCTACTATAGTTGGAAGTAAGGATGGGGGCCTTTATTAATTGCTCTGCTTCTAACCTGCTTCCTGTAGTGGGAATATAATTGCCTGTCCTTTCTAGAGTGAGGTTGTTTAGGTTCACTTCCCAGCTGTACCAACTATTAGCTGTGTGACATTTAGCAAGTGACTTAATCACTCTGAGCCTCATTCTCTCCATCTGTGAGAGAAGGATAATAATCATATTGGGATTATGAGGATGTAGTGGGATAATCCATGTAAAATGCTGAGTACAGTAGTACTGGCAATAATAAAGCTCAGAAAATGATGGCTGTTATTTTTATAACCTCTAAATTAGATTGAAAACATTAGTGTTGTTTTGTTGGAATTATTTTGAATTCCTAAAGTGTGTATATGCTCAGGAAGCTTGACTGTGTCACTTTGTATAAGTAGATTAAACTGGTAAGCTTTATAAAAAAGACATAGATGATGGAAATATTTGCTTGCCTCAGCCTTATCTCAAAGGAACGAATCTCTTCTAATCATTCTTAATTCATAACCCTATGCTTAAGAATTGTTAATCATGGAACATACCTGTGAAGGTTGATGGCCGTAGTTCAAACTACCTATGTGGCTGGAAATTCCAAGGTCAAAATTATAGATTAAAGTAATTCCAGGGCAGTACTGCCCCCAACTACATCAGTGTATCCTCTCTGGAAGAACAATAGACTTTAAACCCAGATCTCACAAGCTTTGTACAGATTAAGTTCCAAGGATCATAAGTTAATGAAACAACAAAACTCCTCCCAACACCACAAGCAAGGTTTAGTAGGAATAAGAAACAATAAACTGCAAATCAGTTGGCAGCAGACACTTCGAATATTGGAATTGGCAGATACAGACTATAAAATATACTTAATGTAATTCTTAGAAGAATTAAAAGAAGGTATAGAAACAAGTATAGAAATTAGAGCTTATTATAATTGACTGGTTGTTTTTAAAAGAATCAGTAGCAGTACAGTAGTATGGCCTGGATATTTGGTGGCTCATATCTTGCCCCTGACAGACCAGGTTTGCTCGCACATGCACACACATACACAGTGTTTTTTGGTTTATTCCATTCAACATACATTTTTTTATACCAAGCATTTTGTTAGACATTAGGTAGAGAAGACCAAGAATATGATTACAAGATGATGCTTATCTTTGAGGAGCTTATCTTTAAGAGTAGACTATCTTATAGTCTACTCTTGCCTTTGTTTTCCAAAGGCGGTCAGTCTTTGGAAGGCTGAAGACAAAAGACAATGGAGACTACAGTCTTAACGGCCTAACAAGATTTTTTGGCTGCCATTTTACTCCCCACACATAGCCAGGCCTGTCCTCCAGCATACTAGTCAGCTCAGTTCATCTAGACCAAAAATCAGTATACCTTGAGTACATAGTGTCCACTGTTTTGGAGTTGTCATTTCATTAGTAGAATCCTTTGATACCAGGGATTTCTCTAGATTTGGGGCGTTATAAGCTCCCTGCTGCCTAGAACTCCTAACTCACTGCCCAAAGAATTCATTTATTTAAAAAATGAGGGCAATACATTAACAGGAAAACTGCCCATTTATCCCCAGGCATTTTATCACATTGAGAAGTAACTGAAACATAAACAGTATTAATTCTGAATATCCTAACCTAGTGTAGTAAAGACATTTATATAAGTACTTATAAGGTCCGAGTGAAGTAATTCATATCATGAGAGAATGAAATACTGAAGGACAATAGGGAAAGAGTGACATGTTATCTGAGTGGGAGCCTGAAAGTTTCAAAAAGGACATGGCATTTGACCTGGGGTTTAAAACGAGATTTTGATAGCTGGCTAAGGAGGTAGGGATTGTGGAGGGCATCCTGGCCTAAAAGAAGAGCAAGAGCAAAGGCACAGGTCAGAGGCTTGAAAGTATGAAGACGGTTTCTGCAGAGGTGAGAAATGTGGCTGAAATTTACAAAAATGGCACTCTTGCATCCCCCACTGTGGAGTTTCCTCTTTTTGCCCTCTCCACCCACTTTTCCCTGTTACTCTGCATCTCCTGTGTTCCACTTGGGATGACCCCTGTTGAGATACTTGGAGAGGAATAACTTTCCTGTGCACATTAATGAGACTGCCAGAAATAAAACGTTTTATTTATGTGACTGTGAAACCAAATTTTCACGTGCATTACTAAATGATATCTTGGAATGGGTGGTTGGGGAATGTTTTTCAGGTTGAAAATATCCTCTTGCATGACCGAGGCCACTATGTCCTGTGTGACTTTGGAAGTGCCACCAACAAATTCCAGAATCCACAAACTGAGGGAGTCAATGCAGTAGAAGATGAGATTAAGAAGTAAGCTTTTTCTCCTTTCATGGAGTTTTGTCCACAATCAGATGAGCAACTTTACTTTCAGCTTATGGGTGAGAAGATCAGGGTGGGGAGAGAATGGTGATAGTTGTCCTTCGTCTCAGAGCATCATGGTCACAGTTGGGTTGTTTGCCTTTAAGTGAAGAATGAGGAGGGGTTTATAAGCATACATCAGAGTAAAAGGAAGGACTCTTAGAGCTCTTTATCAGTGGTCCTGTGGTCATTGCACATAAATATTTTGATTTATGATGTCACAGAGCCTATAAAAAGCTGAGAGGTGCACACACTATAATATAAAGTACTAGGATGTTTTTAAGTATGATCACAGCAGCCATGACATTATCAGTCAAACAGATGTGCTTTTTACTGAACCCTAAATTGCTCCTTCCTTCCTGCTCATAAGGCAATCTAAGTGGAAATAATGGTGAGTAGGTTATTAAAGTCTCTGCAGATACTGAATCACAGACTTTCACGAGAAAAAGCTTATTTAGATTTGTGACTCCAATAAGAGCCTGACCCATTTTCTCCTCATGTCCACATTGTTGGATATTTTACAGGTAACAGCACTCACTATTACTACTAATAAGTCAACAGTCTAGCCTGCACACCTACATCCTGATCTTCTCTGTCCTTTTCATGCATCACCCCAGACAACCATGCCTGGGGCAAGAAGACACTGATTGACCCAAGGCCCTGAGGGATGCCTAGACCTGTCCCATCTGGGATCTAGAGACTAAAGCAGCATAAATCACATGCTTGGTAACACCAAGACACTCACTTTGAGGATGTGCTTATACTACTTTTTTCTGGAGCGAGAGATAAAACTGTTATTTCAACCTGATTCCAGGAGCAAAGATGAAGGGCTCTTGATTCCATCCACTCCTCACCCCAGCCAGGGCCCACTTTCTGCTCTTCTCCAGAGCACCACAGTCAGTATTACATCTCTGTGTTGAGCCACATGTAAAGGCCATTTTTAAAACAACAAATTGGCAAAATATAGTATCAGAATAAGAATTGGTAAGAGAAGATTTTGTCATTTGAGGACCAAGAAAAGTTGCTTTTAGAAATTATTTAATGCAGCCGGGCACGGTAGCTCAAGCCTGTAATCCCAGCACTTTGGGAGGCTGAGACGGGCGGATCACAAGGTCAGGAGATTGAGACCATCCTGGCTAACACGGTGAAACCCCGTCTCTACTAAAAAATACAAAAAACTAGCCGGGCGAGGTGGCGGGCGCCTGTAGTCCCAGCTGCTTGGGAGGCTGAGGCAGGAGAATGGTGTGAACCCGGGAGGCAGAGCTTGCAGTGAGCTGAGATCCGGCCACTGCACTCCAGCCTGGGCGACAGAGCGAGACTCCGTCTCAAAAAAAAAAAAAAGAAATTATTTAATGCATTAGTGTCTGAGTCCCCACATGTTCGTAGACTAGGAGGACTGCTGCCAGAGGGCCATGGTGTGATGATATGATTGTACCAGGGACAGTCTTTCATTTTATCTGTACTAATATTTCATACTCTCTTCTGCAGATTGCTCCCAGGGATTCTATTAATGTAAAAAGAAAAAAAAAGTGTTTCTGCTGCTCCTGGTTTTTAATTATACTATTGACATATTTAACAAAAAATGAATCTCTTGATTGTAGATATACAACGCTGTCTTATCGAGCACCAGAAATGGTCAACCTGTACAGTGGCAAAATCATCACTACGAAGGCAGACATTTGGGTAGGTGTCAAGTAACCTATCCATACCTCAGATAGCAGCAGTCTTGACTGTAAATTCCCAAGGTTAATGCACACAGTGCTATAGCATGGTGGCTACCATACCATATCATTGTCTACTTGCCCCTCAAGGTTCTTGATGTGAGAATACCAGCCACTGCTTCTTGAAGCATGATAAAGAAAATTACTTCCAAGCTCTGTGGAAATTATTTAGATTTTTTTTTCATGCATATGTTACTGGTTCTTAAGAGCAAAACAGGTAAATACTTATTCTTTACTGGAGCACAATTTGGTAATAATGGTAGAAATATTGTAACTCAGCTGCTAACAGTGGTGTTGGGTTCTAAAACTCACGTTTCTAATATATTAATAGTCTGTAGTTTTTATATCTAGTAAATGTGAATGGTGCCAGTTTCTCATTAGATCCATTTAGAGTCATGATAAATAAACCACTAGTAGCAATCTGCTATCTTTATTTTTTTAGGCTCTTGGATGTTTGTTGTATAAATTATGCTACTTCACTTTACCATTTGGGGAGAGTCAGGTGGCAATTTGTGATGGAAACTTCACAATTCCTGATAATTCTCGATATTCTCAAGACATGCACTGCCTAATTAGTAAGTATTTTAAGCTTCTAGTTTCATATTTTTATTTCTGATCACAAAGAATGAATTGGCGGATAAAGGGGGATTAGATTCCAGGAGTAATGAGTTAGATGCAAAGGTAAAGAAATTAATTGATAATGATTGGGAACTCAAAGACAATGTAACAGTGTCTAGTTAGAGTGGTGGGTCTTTTTGCTAGAAATCTGAAGTTCTGTTTCACACCTGAGCCCAGCCACCCAAGCAGAAATCCTAACTGCCTGGAGCAGAATAGTGCTTCTATATTCTGTTGCAGTCTCTATGAAAGCTTCGGTACCAAAGGAGTCCAGCTGACTCATATCAAGTGATAAGAAATTCATCTTTGCAAAACTGGAAGCAACTCAAATGAAAATGATTGCAGTGCATTCACTGGGGTGAATACATAATTAAGACTATATAACTCCATGGAACCAGGTTTTTCCTCTCATTTAGGTTAATCACGGGATTTTGATAAGATGCATCTAAACTCAATGCTTTCTTAAAAATAGTCTTAAGATTCCCCACTATTTGGTATCATCATAGCAAGCATATGTACTAACATTCATTAACCAGATGGTAGAATAAGTAATCTTTAAAAAAAAAAAAAAAAAAGAATAATCTTTGCACAAAGCCCCTATACTAAAATGCTAAAGAAGCAGAGATTTTTATCATCTTTCCACATTGGTCAAGACTCTTAACATCTAAGTTTTAACTGTTATGGATTGATTATAAATCTTGAGTAACCCAGTTTGGGTCCTGCATGGGGATATACTGGAAAAAATAGAAGCAGCAAATGTGAGTGGAACATCTGACATTTGTTGAGGGCCTACTTATGCCTCATTTAATTCTTAAAATCCTTTATATATTAAGTATAATTATTCCCATTATGCAAATGAGAAAACTGAAACTGAGAAAATGTAGATAACTTATCCACTTAACATAGATACAGCTTTTAAGGTGCTGCCCATTCCATTGTGCCAGTTTTGTCAATCAGCCTCTTCCATTTATTAACAAAAAAAGGAGGAATATTTAAAGGACTAGATTATGACATTTAATAATTGTTGAATTGTTTTAAGAGATAAAGCATTATATTCATGTTAGAATTCCAGGTATGTAAGTGAGATTGGTAGGAAATATGGGAAAATGGCCAACTTTGATATTAGACTAGTATTATTTTTTGATAATTTTTAAAACATTTATGCAGTAAATTCATATTGGGAAAAACAACTCTTTATGAATATCTATACCATGGACATCTTTCCCAAACTGCTTGCAGAACATTTGGCAACTCCACTGTCACCCTAAACGCACAGATCTAAAATTAAGTTTATCATCATTAGCCCTCCTTCCTTCTTTTTACCCTCAATACCTAGTTCCCCTGCCCTCTTTTCAGTTTCTCTCAGTGGTATCACCATTGAAGCCTATAAAAGTGAAATTTAAGACTTCTTTGGATCCAGCTAGCAAGAGAGAGGAAAGGTTCAATCATTTTCTCAGTCATATTCCTTTTTTGGAGTTTCTACTATTTTCTTTATACGTACATCACTGTCACCATAGTATATACAGACTCTGTCAGCTCATGCCTCTACTGTTGGACTGGTCACCAGCTTTTCTCTCTCTCTTCAACCCATCCAGCACACCCTCACCAAAAGTTTCCTCTTATAAAACACCACCTCTCATGTCCCTGATTAGGAAACTAGCGGCTTGCCAATGGTCCCACAGTAGGGCTCAGCTTCTTAGCATGGCATTTAAGATTCTGATTCTGATTGCATGCCACCCACTCAGCCTTCTCTCTACCCTGTCCTTCTGGCTCCTCTGTTTACTTGCAGCAAGACACTCTCTTGTCTTTCTCCACGTCCTTCTTTGCTCAGACTGTTCTCTCAACTGGAATGTCTTTTTCACTGCTTCCCCCCTGACTGACTTCTGTCCTGCTTTCAAGGGCCAGCTCAAGCTCTGCCTCTTCTGCAAGGCGGTCACAAGGCTGCAGCCTCCCTGATCTTTTTGGAACTTAGTGTCCAGAGCATTCACTTTATTATTTAAGCAGTCAGCTGCCTTGTGTTGTTGTTTGCATATATATGTGTATGTTTGTGGTCTTCTTAAGGATTTTTTTTCCTCCTAAGGATTTTTCCAGCCTCAGGGAGGCAGAAGCTTAGAGGACCTGGAAATAGACAATTGATCTATAGGTCACAGGAAAAGTAAATATGCATATGTTACTTTGTAATTTTTTTAAATCTGGAAACCAGCTAATATTTCCAACAAAAGAATAAGTAAATTCATGAAATTTGGGTTTTGGTTATAATTATTAAGAATAATCATTCATTTAGTAAGATAAGATGAACCAAGGAAGCCCATGGTAAGACCGTGTAACCTCCTAGGTATTGGAGTATGCAGGTGGTAACTTTCATATTGAGAGCTTGAGTGGTAAGATGGTGTAACGTCCTAGGTATCAAAGTATGAAGGTGGTAACTTTCATATTGAGAGCTTGAGTCCCTCTGGTGCAAAGCATAGAATATGAACTTTAAGTATCTTTGCTACAATCCACATATTTTATTTTTATTTTCTTATAGATATTAAATATTTCAGGAACATTAGAGCTTCTCTTTCTAAGGGGGAGAAAAGGGGCTAATTATACTGTCTGAGTTCTATGAAAAATAAAAGTTTAAAAACAAAACATTGGGAATAGAGAGAGTAATGATGCTTCCTAACTAGTGTAATAACTGTTGGAATATTATTAAATAAATTCACGTATGTTTGCCTTAGGATATATGTTGGAACCAGACCCTGACAAAAGGCCGGATATTTACCAGGTGTCCTACTTCTCATTTAAGCTACTCAAGAAAGAGTGCCCAATTCCAAATGTACAGGTACGTGAATGGTGCTACTTAAAGGGACTAAACATTATCAGATTGCCATTTTGAGTTCCTGGGGTGTTAATCAACTGTTTAAATGAATATAGATGTCCCTTGCTTTATCTACTAGGGGGCGTTCAAGCAAAGCTAATTGTGAAGCAATCGCCATAAAGGGAATCCAATTTTCCCATGGAATTTAATTATAAAACTGAAGCAATTGTACTGAACAAAAAAAATGCCCTAGGGATTGAGTTGGACACTCTGAATGAAGATTGACCAACTTCATGTCTGTCAACTCTTCTAGTTCTCTAAGAGCCACATGCCTGTTGTAGTCACCTGGAGGTGATTAGGCAGGCTGCTTTCCTGAGGCAAGGCCTTGGACATGCCCCCATGCCTGTTAGAACCTACGCCCCCTGTCCCTGTTCTCCTTCCTTGCAGCAGAGCTTTCTTGATTTTGCTTCTGCTGTTGGCCATTTATAACTCACACTCCTCTTTCTCTGTCCTTCCAGCACATCAAGCCATAAGAATGTTTTCTACATTTAGTAATCCTAAACTCTGCACTCACAGTTTTCAGAGTAAAATGCTTGCATATGTCCTTTTTACAGACTTCAAATGTTGATAATACGGCTGGGCGTGGTGGCTCATGTCTGTAATCCCAACACTTTGGGAGGCTGAGGAGGGTGGATCACCTGAGGTCAGGAGTTCAAGACCAGCCTGACCAACATGGCAAAACCCCGTCTCTACTAAAAATCCTTGCATATTTTTCATGTCATATTGTGATCTATTTTTCTTAAACATTTTGTGAATAGATGCTATAATAAATAGATTCTAACCTGAAATTTTCTTGCTAGTTCCTCGAATAATGAACTTTTGATTTCACTGCTGGGGCTTAAGGGTGCTACTCCTCTTTCACTCTCACATTTGAAATCAGATGTGGGGTCATCCAGGTGAAGCTCAGAATATTGGCTTTATTACTAATAAGCTTGAGTCAGAAGATGCAGCTCGACCAGTCAGGCTCCCTAGCATTAGACCCACATGACTGAGATGTAAACACCTGATTCCTGGGGGACCGGCTCTTCTCTAAAGGAAGGAGGGCAACAGCAAACTGGACCAGCTCAGTTTTTCCACAGTCTTATCAGTCATAGAAGTCAACTCTTCTCCTTTGGGAGAGGAATGCTTGAAGAAGAGGAAGTGCTAGAAGTTTTCCAGCAGAAAAATCTCCCCTCACCTGGAAACGTGAAGGAAGCGAGAGGACCCTCCTAAAAGGCCAGTTTTATAGCTAGTATTATGTGTTGGGTTTCCCAGATTAAAACGAGGGATACTGTGCAGTAACCAAACATGACTTTCTTCTTTTGTAGTCCCACTTTTCCATTCGTAAACTTAAATAATGTGAGATCTAAGTGGAAGCATTCAGATTGGTAGCTAGTTTTTCAAAAGTACACCTCACAAGTCTCATGTCGTTTGGTACTCAGTAGTGGTAAGCACCTGTTTTAGGGTTAGGGACAGCTAGCTGGTGCTCCCTCATGAGGTATTATTAGATGGATAGTGCAGATTTCAAGCCAGAGGAACTCTCCTTGGCTTGTGGACTGAGTAGTGCCTCACGTGTTGGAAAGGGTACTGGCTCAGCAGCCATACACAGGGGTGGCTGTGGTTTTCTCTGAGCATTCTGACTAGCAGACTCCGTGCACCCTGGTTTGACACATTGATAAGCTCGAACGAAGATCTGTCTGGGATCCAGAATAATACCAGCTGCAGACTTTTCCTTCCCATTCCTTTCATAGCATCACTTCTAAGCTGTGGCACAGGAGAAGTGTACTGAGATCAAGCCCCAGTGACTCAGCGTGGTACAGAAGGTAGAGAATAATCGGGGAATGTGTGCTGCACACAAGCTACTCTCTCTTCTTCCCTGACTATGGCTGAGTCTGACATGCATTTGGTTAACTTTCCTTCCCTCTACCAGACAGACCGCAGGGCCTGGAAGCTGCTCCAGAAGATCCCAAAATGTGTTTCCATCAGCTCTCAGTCCCAATCAGGCTGCTTATTCTTTAACAAAGAAATCTACGATGTCCTTTTTTTTGTTTTGTTTTGTTTGCAATTCTATAGAACTCTCCCATTCCTGCAAAGCTTCCTGAACCAGTGAAAGCCAGTGAGGCAGCTGCAAAAAAGACCCAGCCAAAGGCCAGGTAAGAAATGCCTTCGTGAGCACATGTCCTCCTTGGATTGCCACAGCAGCAGGGAAGGATGCCTGTGTTTCTTGATTCTTACGTATGCTGTCGTGACCAGGGGCTTCACAGATCAGGAAAGCAAGCTCTGTCTTGCCTAGGCAGAAACTGTTCTTTGGGAATCCAAAAAGGAATATCATAAAACATTGTGATCTACATTTGAAAGAGAATCAAGAACTCTAAAGCTATTTTCTTTGCATGGGAATAGGCTCGGGGCATTCAGAGATGAGGCAACAGCAGACTTTAAATGTTGCTAGTATGGCCAGGCGTGGTGGCTCACATCTGTAATCCCAGCACTTTGGGAGGCCAAGGAGGGTGAATCACCTGAGGTCAGGAGTTCAAGACCAGCCTGGCCAACATGACAAAACCCCATCTCTACTGAAAATACAAAAATTAGCCGGGTATGGTAGCACACACCTGTAGTCCCAGCTACTTGGGAGGCTGAGGCAGGAGAATCACTTGAACCCGGGAGGTGGAGATTGCGGTGAGCTGAGATCACGCCACTGTACTCTAGCCTGGGTGACAGAGCAAGACTCCATCTCAAAAAAAAAAAAAAAAATTGTTGCTAGTACAAGAGTATCCTAAACATTAGCCAGGCGTGGTAGCACGTGCCTATGGTCCCAACTACCCTGGAGGCTGAGGCAGGAGAATTACTTGAGGTTAGGAGTTTAGGATCCGCCTGGGCAATACAGCGAGACCCTTTTTAAATTTTTAAAATTTTAAATTAAATCTTTTTAAAATTTTTAAAAAGTATACTAAACATGTGTCCCGACTTTTGGTTAGCCACATTCACCACTCTAATACTCAGCCTCCTTTTCCTTCTTACTTTCTATGGCTCCAACTACATTAGGAAAGTGCAGGTCAAAGCACCAGGTCCATGAACAGCAGAAGACTCTCCGGGTCTTAGCTAATCACAGTCTATTGAACCTAGGTTCTTCCAAAAAGCAGATGCCAAAAGAGGATTAAACAAAGATGTTATTTGGGGAAATGCCCACGTGAGAGAAAACAGGGAGGGAGTCAGGAAAGCCTGGGAGCGCCATCAGAAGGCAGTGCAAGTCTGACCCAGAGAGAGGGAGGAGAAGCATGGGTGAAGTGACCTAGACTGTCACACAACTTACATAAGACTCACCAAAGGTGTTGGGGTCCTTGTGCCAGTCAGCCAGCAGATAGTCCCTCATATCCTAGGAATTCCCATGGGTTGGAGGTTAGGGCTGGCAGCAACCTATGGGAAGCATGGCGCCAGGGCAAACACCACAGCAGTGGTGGACTTAGTGCTGCATTTTAGGAATGCAGCATCTGGGCATCGGGGTTTTATGCTCCCTGTAGGTGAAGGTCTACAAGGCACATTCGCATGGCTGCCACACCTTCCAAATGGCAGATTCTAGAGGTAGCACAGGAGTTATTTATACTCCTCTTTTTTATACCACCATGGTGAGGAAGTGCTAACAGCAAACTGCATCAACAAAGTATTCTGGATGGGAATATGTGAATTTTAATAGAACACTAAAATAACATCTGTATCTTAAAAAATTCTTTAATATTTATTAAATGTCTACTGTGTACATGAAGTTATTTTAGATGTGCCTCTAAAATAGTGAGACTTTGATTTTTAATGAACGTAGCAAACTTGCTTAACAAAGAAAACTTGTTACTTTGTAGTCTGTCCATTTCTTTCACTAATTCGGCCATGCTCACCTCTTTGGGAGTTGTTTTTGGGCTGATTTAAGTAGCTTAGTCTTTTGTGCTCATGGCTGTCTCGTAGTAGGCTCAAACATGATATGTGCAGAGGCTAAGCAATGATCCCTTTCCCCACTCCACTCCACAAAACAGACACATTGAAGTCCATACAAACTAATATTTTGGACATTCTACAATTAATAAAACAGATTCGTAGTTACTGATACATTTGATGTTCACATCTGCCTTATGATGTAGGCATATGTGTTTTTCCCTTTTACATATAAAGGACCCAAAGCTGAAAGAGGGAAAGTGACATGCCCATTATCACACAGTTACTTAGTGAGGAACTAGAACTCAAATATAGTTTTCTTCGGCTCCAGATCCCATTGCTCTAAGATGTTCCCCTCAAGAGATGATCAACATGGAGGTTCTGCTGTTTGGGTTTCTACAGAAGCCTGTTCACCTCCCTCACCCTTGGCTTTTTCTTTTTTCCCCTTTTTCTTTTTGAGATGGAGTCTCACTCTGTCACCCAGACTGGAGTGCAGTGGCGTGATCTTGGCTCATTACAACCTCCGCTTCCCAGGTTCAAGCAATTCTTCAGCCTCAGCCTCCCGAGTAGCTGGGACTACAGGCACGTGCCACCACACCTGGCTAATTTTTGTATTTTTAGTAGAGATGGCGTTTCGCCATGTTGGCCAGGCTGGTCTCAAACTCCTGACCTCAAGTGATCCACCCGCCTCGGCCTCCCAGAGTTCTGGGATTACAGGCGTGAGCCACCATGCCCGGCCGGCTTTTTCTCTCTTACACCTTTCTTCTTTTCTCCAGCACATGTCCCATTTTTCTTCCCACCTCCCTTGCCCAAGTTATAGCCCCCCAGATGTGATAGCCTTTATGTCACCACTTCCCCAGCCAGCACAAGAGCATCCCTCTAACAGGTTGCCAGTGCAAAGTTTCTGGGCCTAGGATGGAGCTTGGAGGTACGTCATGGGAAGGACATGAGGCCAGCTGCTTTGCTTCCTGTTTTACATTCATGGAGGCTGTTTTGGAAATATTTTGACAAAACATATGCTTTGGAAATATTCTTGAAACTTGTTAATTTTGGCCTAAGCCCAGTTATACTCTCTAAAGTGGAGTTTCAAAGGATGGCCAACTCTGATCTCAGGTAGGTAGTAACTTGCTGCCTGGACTACTGTAAATTCGTGAAAGTTAGCACCTGGGCTTCTGCACCCTCACAAGGAGCAAGCAGTCTTCCCTATATTAGTTTGAAAGTGTCGGTCTGGCTGTGAGTTACAGCAAGTCCAAAATGACAGTTGTGTATAAAAGATAGATGTTTATTTTTTTCTCTCGAGTAAACAAAATCTGGAGGTAAGTAGTCCAAGGCCAGCATGGCAGTTCTGCTCCATGAAGCCCTCAGGGATCTAGACTTCTTCAAGCTAACCACGTCACCATTCCTACAGTGTAGCCCTGACTGCATGGATCAATATGGCAACATTCCTGCTCTTAGCAGCAGGATCAAGGAATAGTTGAAGAAGAAGACAGAAGGCTTGAACCAGTTATTTATTATGGTTGATGAAAACTGCCGCATGATAATCTTCTTACATCTCATGTAATGCCAGGACTTAGAAACGAGTTCACACCTATTTGCAAAAGAGACTGGGCAATGTGATTTTTACTCTGGGTGACCCTGTGCCCAGTTAAAACTTTTGTTACTGTGGAAAAAAGATAGTATGTATATTGGAAGAAATGGAGTTTCTGTCACACTTCCCAATTTTAAATCCTTTGACTTGAATTATTTACTTTTTCCTTCCAGTTGCCATGTGGGATTCACTCATCTGCATGCTTTTCATTGTAGAAAGACCACTTTCACAGCTAGTTGCAGCCAAGTTTGAATTCTCTTTGCATCTGAAAACCACGTGCCTCCAACCCCTCTTTACGTTATCACCCAAAGGGTATTTTGGGAAATCCTAGGAGGTACTAGGTAAAAGGGCCACAAGATGAAATAAACTTGAGAATGCTTAGAGAATGCAAAGAGAATGCATTCTACATAGCATTCTTTTTGAGATTCTTCTTGCATATTCACACATGAAAAGTTCTGCTAGGAGAGCCACTCAATATATTTTGATCAGTGTGTTAAAAATTTATTTGCCCACCAAGCCTGTTTTCAGAAGGTCTAGTAACTGTGGCATCCTGTGGGAGATCCTTTGGGAAGCATCGATTAAGCAGACCTGGAAGGTTCAGGTGGATGTGGAAGCGGAAGCATTGTGTCCGCTGCCCACCCGCTTCCATTTTTTGCGTACTTTAATATGAACCTTTCTCTTTTCCTTTTCTAGACTGACAGATCCCATTCCCACCACAGAGACTTCAATTGCACCCCGCCAGAGGCCTAAAGCTGGGCAGACTCAGCCGAACCCAGGAATCCTTCCCATCCAGCCCGCCCTGACGCCCCGGAAGAGGGCCACTGTTCAGCCCCCACCTCAGGCTGCAGGTTTCTATCCAGATTGGTTTGAAACTCAGTACACCTCTTTGTCATTCTGGACAACAGGAAAGTCTTGGAAAGCCTGGTTTGCTTTAGGATTGGAATCCAGAGGCACACAGAGATAACAGTGTTCCTTGAGGAACAGGTGGCAGCTGCCGTTGAAATTGTATGGCAGTGGCCAGGCGTGGTGGCTCACGCCTGTAATCCCAACTCTTTGGGAGGCCAAGGCAGGTGAATCATCTGAGGTCAGGAGTTAAATTTCGAGACCAGCCTGGCCAACATGATGAAACCCTGTTTTGCCAAAACAAAAAAAAAAAAAGCCAGGCATTGTGGTATGCGCCATAATCCCAGCTGCTGGGGAGACTGAGGCAGGAGAATCGCTTGAACCTGGGAGGCAGAGGTTGCAGTGAGCCGAGACGGCACCATTGCACCCCAGCCTGGGTGACAAGAGTGAAACTCCATTTCAAAAAAAAAAAAAAGAAATTGTATGGCAAATGGCTGGCAAAAGGGGAGGCCTTCTTGAATTCTGAGATACTTCTCCAAGACCACTAAAGCCCATTGTCTCTTTTTCTAGACTTGGCCCTAAGTTTTGCAGTTTGGAACCTTATCCTCCCTCTTTATTTCATATATTTCCCTTTGCTTTTAAAGAAATAAGACTCTTCCAAAGTGTTGAGTTCAGTCCAGGGCAGCTTCCCTGTTCTGTTAATTAAACTTTGGGACATTGAAATGGGCTAGGGGAGATGATTGGGTAGAAAGCATTATTTTATTCATTTGCCTCCCAGCCTACAAAAATGCCTGGTTGGGTCTAATACATCAACAGTTAAAGATGCCTGGAAGAGACAGGACTGAAGAGGCTGAAGAGCTTGGACTAGCAGACAAGTTACTTTCAATTTTAGGAAGTTTGGGGTCTGATGGGCTGAGATACAAAGAAACTGAATTATTTTCATATATGCCTGAAAAAAAAAATAGAAACAAGACTCCTCTCTTTTGACATTCACAGAAGAATATTGTTTCTTCAATGCTTTGTCTCTTGAAGTATCTACCACCCTTCATGTTTTGGCATGCTGTTTCTAATGAGATGAGGGAGCTTTGTTTCATAAAAAGGATGGATCCAAAATATCGAATAACTGAACCGTACCAGGAAGCTGCTTTTGGGGAATTTGGTGGCCATCTACTTATAGCCAGGCCTCCAGACTAGGATAAGCTACATATAAAACACCAGGGAATGATTTTGTCATGCTGCATGCCAAGAGGGGCAAAGCCTGTGCATATGTACCAAAGGTCAGCTGAATATGTAGACATTTGGGGTGCCAACTAAATTTGTAATTGACTAAATGAGATGATTAATAACGGAAGACTTTCTTAAGGAGGCAATATTGAACCTTGTTTTGAAAAATTTGTAACACATAATGTAGCAAGAAAGACATTCCAGGTGGGACAGAGCATATGGAAAGACAGTGAGGAGCACATGAATCTGGGGATACTCTGCCCACTTGTCACCCCTTATTAATTGTTTTGGCAAGACAGAAAGCCATTTTTTTGTGGAAGAGTTTGGAACCCTTACATGGACTTTATTCTCATTGCAGGATCCAGCAATCAGCCTGGCCTTTTAGCCAGTGTTCCCCAACCAAAACCCCAAGCGCCACCCAGCCAGCCTCTGCCACAAACTCAGGCCAAGCAGCCACAGGCTCCTCCCGCTCCACAGCAGACGCCTTCCACTCAGGCCCAGGGTCTGCCCACTCAGGCCCAGGCCACACCCCAGCACCAGCAGCAACTCTTCCTCAAGCAGCAACAGCAGCAGCAACAACAGCCACCACCACCACAGCAGCAACCGGCAGGCACGTTTTACCAGCAGCAGCAGCAGGCCCAGACTCAGCAGGTAAGGTGGTCAGAGTGTGGCCCTTGCTTGCATATCTGAGTCATGACTGTGAAAAACCCACTAGGTAAAGGTATCTTCCCAAAGAGCCATTACATCACCGTTTCTCATAGATGTAGATACTAAAGCATTGGGAAGCGGATCTGTCACTCACACCCCTTTCACCCTGTTTCTCAGGCCACGAGGAATCCGTCACCTGATTGAGGGACATCAGTACAAGAGCTATTTTTTGGCTGGGTGCGGTGGCTCACGCCTGTAATCCCAGCACTTTGGGAGGCCGAGGTGGGCGGATCACGAGGTTAAGAGATCGAGACCATCCTGGCCAACATGGTGAAACCCCGTCTCTACTAAAAATACAAAAATTAGCTGAGAGTGGTGGCGCAAGTATGTAGTCCCAGCTATTTCGGAGGCTGAGGCAAAAGAATCGCTTGAACCCAGGAGGTGGAGGTTGTGGTGAGCTGAGATCGCGCCATTGCACTCCAGCCTGGGCAACAAGAGCGAGACTCTATCTCAAAAAAAAAAAAAAGCTATTTTTTTAAGGACTACTTTTTTTTCTTCTTTTTTCTAATATAACTGTAACACCGTTATCATAAGAGAGGAAAAAATAACAATAGTGTCTTATTATCGAATATCCATTAGTGTTTAACTGTTTCTGATGTCTCATAATTAAGTTGGCTTGTTTGAATCAGTATCCAATACTAACAGAATGTATTTAGTTGGTCTATATTGTTTTCCATTATCTTTTCATATTTTTTTTCACATTTTTTTTGCTATGAATGTATTCATTTTATAATGATGAGTATATCTATTTTTTTTTTTGGAGATAGGGGTCTGCTCTGTTTCCCAGGCTGGAGGGAAGTGGTGCAGTTATAGCTCACTGCAACCTCCAGTTCCTGGGCTCAAGCGATCATCCCAGCTGAGTCTCTCAAGTAGCTAGGACTATAAGCATGTGCCACCATGCCTGGCTAATTTTTATTGATAGAGATGGGATCTCATTATTTTGCCCAGGCTGGTCTCAAACTCTTGGCCTCAAGACATCCTCCCACCTCAGCCTCCCAAAGCATTGGAATTACATGCATTAGCCTATGCGGCTGGCTGATATATCTTTTAAGTCCCCTTTTATCCATAGGTTCCTCTCTTTTTTTTTTTTTTGCTTTTTGTCATCTAATTTTTCAGAGAAACTTGATTATTTGTCCCATGGAATTTTTGGCATTCTGGGTTTAGCTGATTGCATCCTGTGGTGTCATTTGATATGTTTGATCATCTTCCATGTACACTGGGAATTTCTCAAGGCTTACTCAGTATTTGAGTCAGTTTGACAGTTCTTTGTTCTTCCTGTTGCATCATGTCAGGAGGTCTGTAATGTCTCACTAGCCTCTGTTTCACTGATATTAAGATCAGGGAACGTTTACTTTCAGATTTCCCTGAAGACTGTGTTTCCCAAAAAAAAAAGAAAAAAAAAAAAAGATCAATCAGTGTATTGAGGTGTTGTCTGTCTGATCCATTTGTTTAATGCTCCCCATTAGCTTAGCAGCCATCACTGATCATTTGCCAAGTTCCTTAATTCATCAGGGATGGCACAATGATAGTCTAACATTCCCTCTTCATTTGAGGGCTGGACGTTTTCCATGAAGAAATTTTTTCATCAACTCTTTAGTTACCCTGAGGTACTGTTTGTACAGAAAGGGCAGGAAAAACACTTGATTCTTCCCTTTGTTTACTAGTTTTCAGAGTAATAAATTTGTTCTCTCTTACCGTCCAAAGGTGAACAGTGAGGTTTTTGTTTTGTTTAGTTTAGTATCATTAGGAATTCTTAGATTTTAACTTATTTGATATCTTTGAATACATTGTTTTTTTGTTGTGTTTACTAGAGATAGGGCCTTGCTGTGTTGCCCAGGCTGGAGTGCAGTGACTATTCACGGGCAGGATCCCACTACTAATCAGCCCTGGAGTTTTGACCTGCTCCGTTTCCAATCTGGGCTGGTTCAATCCTCCTTAGACAGCCCGGTGGTCCCCTACTCCCAGGAGGTCCCCATACTGATTCTGACCTTAGTGCAGACACCCAACTAGCATAGCACACTATAACCCAGAACTCCTGGGCTCAAGCGATCCTCCCACCTCAGCCTTCTGAGTAGCTGGGACTACAGGTGCATACCACCGTGCCTGGCATATTAAGGTTTTAAAAATTTATTTATTTTAAAGCTCAGATTGCCCCAACGTTGGCCAGTGGAAGTCTGGTAACTCCAGTGGTCTTTAATGATTTCCTTGCTATCTAGGATCATGCTGCCCTCGACTTGAAATCATCCATTTTTTTTAGGAGCTCTGTTTCTTTTTAGTGGAAATAATGTTTAGAAACCACAGTTTTGATGCTAGAGATACCATTTGCCTAATGGATTGGTTGTTGTTTCTAGGCCTTCTCAGTGGACAATTAGAAAATATGTTTTGTTTTGTTTTGTTTTGTTAGAGAATAGGCATTATGAATTGAGATTTATATTCCTAATTTGGATATTGAATTACTGGATTTCTGTTTAACTTCTTGGATTTTGTTGTGTTTTCATCTGGAAATCTTGATTCTTAACAGCATTAACATAATTAATTGTTCTATCGTTTTAAGATAGCAATAACCATATGATTACTGAAAACAGTTTAAGATTTCCTTGCCCATTTTACCCTTAGAATGATTAGCACATTATTTTCTGGAGCGTTCAGCTACCGATTTGATACACCGGCTTATTTGCATTGTTTTGCTTTTGATTTTTAGTTATTACTTTTTAAATTTTAGTTTAATTCTGTTTTGTGGATGTGTAAAGCATTTACATAGTTTCAAAGTTAAATCTGCAAAAGTTCATCCCCGCCAACTCATGTATAGTGGTATTGCTCATTATTATTTACAACTTGAGAGTATTCTATTAGATATTTCCTTCAGGATATATCTATCATAGTTTATTTAATCAGCCAGTCTCCTGTTGATAGACATTTGGGTTGTTTCCAGTATTTTGCTGTTATAAGTAGGCAGCTACTTTTTTTTGACGTCTTCTAATTTGTTAACCCTTTAACCTTGCCCCAGTAGACAAACAGTATCCTCCCAATTGACTCTAGTAACTACATAAAGTATACAGGATGTTCACAGATACAGTCTTGACCTTAGTTCATTGGCAGGCCCTTATTTTGATCTCTGTTTGTGTATGTAGCACATAGCCCCTAACAGTGGGGATTAGAGAGACATATAAGAAGTGTGGGCCAGGCACAGCGGCTCATGCTTGTAATCTCAGCACTTTGGGAGGCCGAAGCAGGAGGACTGCTTGAGCGCAGGAGGTCAAGACAGCCTGGGCAACATCGTGAGACTGTGTCTCTACGAAAAATAAGAAAAAAAATTAACCAGGCATGGTAGTGTGCACCTGTGATATCAGCTACTTAGGAGGCTGAGGTGGGATGATCACTTGAGCCCAGGAGGTCAAGGGTGCAGTGAGCCGAGATTGCTTGCACCACTACATTCCAGCCTGGGCAACAGAGCGAGACATGATCTCAAACAAACAACAAAAAAAGAAGCTTCATAGAGTATACTGGCTATTTTGACTGTACTAAGGAAGTTTAATAAAAATAGAGCTCTTGGGAAATAATTTTTAGTAAGACTTGAGATGAGTCTGAATAGTTGAGTTAACATTTAGGTTATTCTTTTCTGTGTCATCATATTCAGGTAGGGAAGCATTTTAATCTTGGCTGCTTTAAATCCCTGTATAAGAAGGATTACCTCTATGATTAGGAGATCGTTTATTAGCTCCTGCTATACTCTAGCTTATGGAGTCACATGATGTTTAGTCAGATAGCTTCCCTTAGGCAAGGCCCAGAAACCCACTTGGAAGGCCAGTCTGTAGTGCAGGAGGCAGCCTGGTGCAATGGATGGAGCCTAGCAGTGTAAGGGACTGCTGCTGTGTTGTATTTAATGCCCTGAGGTCTCCATCATGAGATTTTAGGCCTAGCCTCAAGACTTTTCTACTTGCCCTTGCCTTTGGCTTTAGCACTGGTCTTCATTGTTACTGAGACATTTGTCTTTTGTGACTATTATTCTGGGACAAGCCCTTATTCATCTTCTCATTTCTTGCTCAGTTTCAGGCAGTACATCCAGCAACCCAGCAACCAGCAATTGCTCAGTTCCCTGTGGTGTCCCAGGGAGGCTCTCAACAGCAGCTAATGCAGAATTTCTACCAGCAGCAGCAGCAACAACAACAACAGCAACAGCAACAGCTGGCCACAGCCCTGCATCAACAACAGCTGATGACTCAGCAGGCTGCCTTGCAGCAAAAGCCCACTGTGGCAGCAGGACAGCAGCCCCAGCCACCGCCAGCTGCAGCCCCACAGCCAGCCCCTGCCCAGGAGCCAGCGGTAAGAATCAACCAGAGCTCAGAGCACAAAAGCAGCGGAGGAGTGTGCAGTGAGAGTTAGGGAAAGGGTGGGAAAGATGGCAGCAGCGGATGTTGGGTCAGGATGCTTTCCCACCTGGGTGGTTCAAATATTTGATCTGTCCTTGATATATCCAAGAATAGTATGAGATGTTCTGTAGAAGATAGAGGTTTTTAAAAAAATCATTCTAGGCTGCTGATGAAGAACCTTCGTAATTTTTATCTCTCTGAAACTAGGCTGGCAGGAAGATCTGTTCGTCATCTCTGTCACTGTCACTTTGAACAGTCAAGGACCTAGGCAGGATTAAAGTTAATCCCTTTCTCTTCTTCAAGGGGCAGTTTGATCCATTGTGCCCTTTCCAGGCCCTGAGTCCTCCATGTTGTGTTTATTCTTTGTCTTGGATGACATTATTAATCACATTATTTAAGTTTACCTTGGAGCTCCCGTCAAGGGCCTGCTTACCTGGGACCGTTCACCCTGGTGTAATCACCCTGGGTACCAGAGCATCTGAGTATCCAGTCATTTGAGCCGTCCTGTCAATTTAGAAATTGGGCGTGTCCACTTTTAGATATTGGCTGAGTATGGCATCAGAACCCCTCATCTAATTGTCCTCTACAGTTTCAACACACACAGGCACATCATGCTTTAGCCTTTAATAAGTGGATTTTTTTTTCCGTAGTCATATTTTTCTGAGTGATAGTGATAGAAAAATTTATGGTGTTAGAAAAAGACATTTTGCATACCCAGCTGATAGAGTGTCACAGCTACCCTGTTACTCCCAGGGAAGTCCAACCACTAGACAAACAAAGGAAAAGTAAGAAACCGTCTTTCTGAGGATGGATTTGTAATAGAGTTTTGTCTCCCATCTTAAACAGAAAACCTACATCCCTTCGAAAGGAAGCAGTGCCCGTAGATTGTCTTCTTTAAGTCTCAGCTAAGTGTGTGTTTAGTGTCTTTACACCTTCGTTTCTAAAACAACTCAGACTTCCTGCAGGCGTGGAGTAGACAGTGAGTCTCTGTATTTTTAACAAGAGATAAAGTTCCTCTTGTTCATGGAAACAGAGTTTTTAAAAAAATTAGTGCATGATGTAGCTAGCAGGGACCTTAATTATCCAGTTCAGTCTCCTCATTTTATGGAATTGGAAACTGAGGCATAGACTAGAAAGTGATTGCCCAAGACATACAGACTGATGGTTGTGGAGCTGGGGCAATAATCAAAGAATCCTGATCTGTGTTTAAGTTTAATGATAACAGATGCTCATCCAGGGTGATAAAATGATCAACTACTACTGACTACACTTCTTACAAGGTTCCCCTGTGCTTTTCCTAGACAAAAGTGTCCACTTTCTTGGGAACGAATTATGAACCTTCTCCATGTTCTCTGGATGAACAAATACTTTGAACACTTTGCTCTGGGATAGTTGGTTTTAGGGACAGAGAGGAAACATGCTTTGGCCAGGAGCCATAGAGCTTCTCAGCTTTGACCCACCCCTGTCTCCACTGACTCTTGGCAGGGCTAATCTAGAGAAGCAAGTGAGTGAAGGTAAAGCGTACCCTGTAGCCATTTTAAAGCAATAAGTAGCAAAGGGAAAATGGCCATGTGCCCCAGATGTTTACTGCAGTCTTCTTAATAATAGCCCAAAGAATGGAAGCAGCCTAAATTGCTGAGGAACCCAACTGTGCAGCCATTAAAAAGCATGGTTATAAAGTCTGTACAAGAGTATGAAAAGAAATGCTCATGAGGTAATGTTAAAGGAATTGTGAAATTATGGAAAAACCATATACTTGAAAAGAGACTTAAAGTATAAGGTACCAAAAAGATAAGAATTGTATCTAGTTGTATTAGAGTGATGGAATAGAAGTCTCTTTTCTATATTCTTACATTTCTTGATGTGATTATACTCCTTTTATAATTACATATTTTATTTTTTAAAAATCTTCAGCAAGATAAACATCTGAGTCTTTGTATTCCGTCTCCTATGGTCTCTCTCTCCCTCCTCCCACTTTCCAATCCTGGGATGGCATCATGGTGCAGAAAAGAGTCCTGAGCCACAGTCAGGAGACATGGGTTCCAGTTAACACTGTGACCTTGAATGAGCTCTTGTCCTCAGTACAGAAGTTGAAATCAACGTTTTCTAAGGTCCCTTTAAACTCTCACATTCTTTGATTCTAAGTGGAAGTACAACTGTCTGCCAGGGTTGCTGGGAGGTGTAGCTGAACAGATACAAACCACTTAGTGTCTGTAGATTGCTGTTATAGGGCAAGATGTCCTGAAGGAGGCATCTGATCTTCAGTGTGCTGCATTTGGAGAACAGAAGAGAAAAATGTTGTCCGAGTGGTGAGAAAACTACCCAACCCCTTTCCTTTATGCCATCAACCTAGAGACAAAACAACTCCGGATGTAAAATGCCCTGGGGATTTCACCATCCCTTCCCTCCAGTCCTTCATCTCGGAATAGAGTTGTCACTGGACTCTTCAAAATAAAAGGACCCAACAGTTTAGTATTCTTTTCAGATTAATGAATGTCTCATGAAATAAGCCAATTCAGTGTGTCCTCAAAGCCCTCTGACCCCTATGTGTGGTGGTAGTATTGAGCCAGCTGTTACAGGCACAGCTCACTCTGGACCCCCAGAGGAAGTTGTGGAGCTGGAGCTGTGGTCGTCTTCACAGAGCACTTGGCCTCTCCTGCAGCAGGGCAGCTTTGTTACCCTTCTAACCTCTGATTGATATTAGAACCTTATATTGTAACATTCAGCCTGTTGGTAAAGTGGATGGAATGCTGACACGTGTACATAGTCTGCCTTAAATAAATTTTCCAAGTCCTGAGTACAAGATGAGGGCAGTCAATATCCCAAGCTAGAAGCATCCTGACCCGGGTATCTAGATAGTCTAGTTTCCTTAAACTCTCTCAGGGCCTGCCTTTATAGACACTGATACTGCAGGTGAACTGAGTTGCCACTTGGAGCAGCAACTCTAATCTGAGAGGAGGGACTGGAGGGAAGGGATGGTGAAATCCCTGGGGCATTTTATATCTGAAGTTATTTTATCTCTAGGTTGTTAGAGTAAAGGAAAGGGGTTGGGTGGCTTTCTTAACATTTTTTGTTCATTTTCCTTAATATAGGTGACTTATGCTTAAGGACCACTCATGTGGTCACAAGGATGTCTCATCTGTATGTTGTTCTGTGGTGGCAGTTTGGCCTGTTTTGAAAATGGCCCATATCACAAGAGTCCTTGTATTATTAGCTCAGTCATCATCAGCACCTTTTTTTTTTTTCTTTCTTCTTAGTATATTCTCTGCCAGTTCTTCAATATTATGTCCACACTGAAGATTGAAACAAGTTAATCCCACTAAACTAATGCTATATATTTTCTTAGGAGTTGTCACAGAAATAGGATCTTGTATACCCATCCCATCAATGAAATAAAGAGCCTTAACAACAAAACAAAAAGGGGAATGCTTATCTATTCTTGATGGGAGTATAAGTTAGTTCACCCATTGTGGAAAGCAGTGTGGTGATTCTTCACAGAGCTAAAAACAGAACTACTATTCAACCCAGCAATCCCATTACTGGGTGTATACTCAAAGGAATATAAATTGTTCTGCCATAAAGATACATGCATGTGTATGTTCATTGCAGCACTATTCATGATAGCAAAGACATGGGATCAACCTAAATGCCCATCAATGGGAGATTGGATAAAGAAAATGTGGTACATATACACCATGGAATACTATGCAGCCGTAAAAAGAAGAGAAGGAGGATGGAGGCTTTGCAAGAACATGGTTGGAGCTGGAGGCCATTATCCTTAGCAAACTATTGGAGGAATAGAAAACCAAATAGCACATGTTCTCACTTACAAATGGGAGCTATATGATGAGAACTCATGGATGCAAAGCGGGAAACAACAGACGCTGGGGCCTCCTTGAAGGTGAAAGGTGGGAGGAGGGAGAGGATCCAAAAAAATAACTGTTGGGTACTAGGGCTTAGTACCTTGGTGACAAAATAATCTGTACAACAAACCTCCGTGACACGAGTTTACCTGTTTACCTGTATAACAAACCTGCGTGTGTACCCCGAACCTAAAATAAAAGTTTAAAACAAACAAGCAGTAACATTTATTAATCACGGTAGAATTCTCTCTGACTCACTCCCAACCTGTGGTCTCGCTATGGCAGAGAGCGAGGGATCTCAGCAGAAATCATTCAGCTTAAATGTGTTTCGCTGGAGATATGTCTTCATTGGCCTCTACCTGTAGTGATAGGATCTATTGCCTGCCCTTTGGAAGCATTCTGAATGAGTTTGTGTGTGACTCCAGAAATAGAACGTGGTCCTTTATGGTAAATTCTAGATGTTTACACCTGAAATAGCTTTTGCATTCTTATACTTTGGGCTGAATATGGTTAACATATGGTTACCCTGCATATTATTGCTGATGAAGATTGAAATGTATGTGTATCAGGCAAATACCATGTTATTATCAGTCTCAAAGTTGCAGCACAGTTTGTCAAAGCCTGGGTTTTTCTTTCTGGGCGTTATTGATAAAATTAGCCATTTGAGTCTCATGTTAGCGCTTATGTGGCATTTTTTGTTGTTACGCTTTTCTGTTTGTTTTTCCTTTAATTTTTTTTTTTTTTTAATTTAATGAAACATTTTCCATCTCTCTTCCTAGCAGATTCAAGCCCCAGTAAGACAACAGCCAAAGGTTCAGACAACCCCACCTCCTGCCGTCCAGGGACAGAAAGTTGGATCTCTCACTCCACCCTCATCCCCCAAAACCCAGCGTGCTGGGCACAGGCGTATTCTCAGTGACGTAACCCACAGTGCCGTCTTTGGGGTCCCTGCCAGCAAATCAACCCAGCTGCTCCAGGCAGCTGCAGCTGAGGCCAGTCTCAATAAGTCCAAGTATGTGGTGCTTCCTCTTTGTCGTTCTTACCTCTGTGAGCGAGGTCTGCCTGCGGCTGCTAGTGTGTGATTCTTTGCGTAAGTGTGTAGATGCGTGTAATGCAAATACAGTGGTGTGTATTTGTGTGTGTTTGTTTAATTATTTCTGGTTTGTTTATTTTTCTGGCTTCTTGCATGTACATACATACATCTTGCACGTACTTGTGTTTAATGAGCAACTGTGAATTTGTCTTTAGTGCATGGGCCATACTAATCTTAAGAAGTCTTTTCCTACTTGGCCCACTGTTCTCATTCTCTCACCTGTTCCATGCTCTACAGTGTGCTTTCTGAACTCTCGATCTGACCGAGTCTCTCCATGCTGAAAATCTTTCATTGGCTCCTCATTACCTGTCAGATGATAGCTGAGCACCCTGCTTAACACAGAGGGCCTGTTGTGTTTCACAGGCAGACCTGCCACTCTTCACCTTCCTGAGCCCTTTGTTCCTCCTATGCCCTCTCCTGGAACTGCCACGCTCCTCCTTGCCCACCTAGGGAATGTTCATTTATTCATCAAGATCCATGTCAGAGGGTGACTTCTCCTTGACCCTTCTCTGATATGATGTATAATTGCTATCTGAACCTTTTTTTGAGCTTGTATGACATTGTATTGTCATTCATTATTTGTATGTCTGATTGAACTGGTTTGTGACAACAACCATGTCTTAGTCAACCTTTGG